>NC_087444.1:65010694-65322760 GCF_036321535.1 Camelus dromedarius | reverse complement strand
AGTACACTGTCAGCTGTGTGTCTGGGGATGCAAAGCCAGCACCTGACATCGCCTTCCTCCAGAGTGAGTGTGGGTGAACTGATGGGGATGGAGTGTGTCTCTGCCCCAGTCCCTCCTATGGGCCCCAGAAAAAATGGCATTCCTGAGATAGGGATGCAGGAGCAGACTTGGGGGAGATGCTGAGGCCAGTGTGGGACCTGGTGGATGGGAGGGGACATCCAGGGAAAATCACCAAGGAGTTCCTGAAACTGCTGGACTGGGACTCAGGGAAGAGGCTGAGGCTCTTAGATGGAGATGCGAATGTCCTTTTTGGTGCAGAAACAAGAAGCCAAGGTGATGGGGGTGGGCGATCCAACCTGGCAAGGAGGGGGTGGGAGGGGAGGGGAGAGGCTAGGACCCAGCCCTGGGGACTCCAAGATTAAGGGAGGCCTGAATGTGTGGAGGGAACGGAGCTACTGCTTTTCCTCTGGGACCAGGAGGGAGGCGGCCCCCTGAGGACTTCCAGGCCACACTCCCCAGGATCTACCTGGAGGGAATCTTGGCACCCGCCCCAGCCCTCTTGTTTCCCCAAGGTGGAAAAACCATTTCTGACATCTCTGCTAATGTGAATGAGGGGTCCCGGGAGAAACTCTTCACCACAGAGGCTACAGCCAGGTATGGAATTCGGGATGCCCTCCCCTCAGCCCGACTCCCAAATTTTTCCATGAAAACCCCATATTCCAGGGATGCAAGCATGGCATCTTGGGTCAGGTATGAACACCTGGAACCCAATTCTTCACCTAGATGCTCTAAAGCTTCTTCATGGGAACAACAGTTCCAGAGTACCAAGTAGAAATATTTTGGCCAGGGATGGGCCTGTGGGACCTCAGTTCTCACAGCTGACCCCCCAGATCTCTTCCATGGAATGCTAGATTCTAAAGGAAATCAGCAGAGAGACTTAGACCAGATGTGGGGACCTGGGATCCCCACCTCTTCATCCTGACTCCCCAAATTTCATAGGATGACTCTGACTTGAGAACCCCAACTTCCCACCTCAGGGTTACACCTCAGAGCTCAGATAATGGGCAGTTACTGGTCTGTGAGGCGTCCAGCCCAGCTTTGGAAACCCCTATCAAGGTTTCAGTCACCATGAATATTCTGTGTAAGTGGGGAACTGAGTCAGCTATTGGCACTGGGGATGGGGAGCAGGAATTGGGGGTCCTGGGGAGCCTGGGGATTATGGAAGTCTCAGGATCTCAAGGGGGAAACATGAGGGTTCAGAGGCAGGTTGTGGGGTCTGGAAAGAATGGATGGGTTCCCCAGGCCCCCTGAGTGACTGCTGTTCCCCAGTTCCCCCAGGACCCCCCGTGATTGAGTGGCCAGGCCTGGATGAGGGGCACGTGCGGGCAGGGCAGAGCTTGGAGCTGCTGTGCACAGCCCGAGGGGGGAATCCACCAGCCACACTGCAGTGGCTGAAGGTGAGGGCAGAGGCAGGCATGGAGGTGGGGGGAAGGGCGGGGACCGGGAGCTGGCCCTGAGCTGGCCCAGGCCTGTCCTTATCTCCAGAATGGCCAGCCCGTGTCCACAGCATGGGGCACAGAGCATGCTCAGGCGGTGGCCCGCAGCTTGTTAGTCATGATCGTGCGGCCGGAAGACCATGGGGCGAGGCTCAGCTGTGAGGCCCACAACAGCGTATCTACAGGGATCCAGGAACGCGGGGTCACGCTGCAGGTCACCTGTGAGTCCTGGTGCCAGCTGCCCATCTGTTAGTCTGTGCCCCAGAGAACCATCTGTTCTTGCCCCCAAATCATGCCTGTCTGATGCCAAAGACCTCATCATCTGTCCCCAGTCTCCTGTCTGTCTGGGCTGATCTGTGAGCCATCCAGCCCAGCTTAGTGTCTCTCCTCTGTTCATCATCCCTGCAGTCCCTCCCAGTGCCGTTACAATCCTGGGATCTGCATCCCAGTCTGAGAACAAGAATGTGACCCTCTCTTGCATCACCAAGTCCAGCCGCCCACGGGTCCTGCTGCGATGGTGGCTAGGCTGGCGGCAGCTGCTCCCCACAGAGGAGACAGTCATGGATGTGAGGCGGGGGCCAGGCTCCTGGGTCTGAGGGAGGAGGGAGCTAAGGGTACAATTCCTGGATCTGGGATTGGGGGGCTGGCAGTTTGGATGTCTTGGTTCCTGGGGAGTGTGGACTGGGGCTCAGGCCTCCTGGGTCTGACAGAGGAGACAGTAGAGATGCTTCATGTGTCCTGCTGGTGTCTGGGGTGGACCCAGGTCGCTGGTACCACTGATGGGGATGCCCTAGTCTCCAAGTCTGAAGCTCGCTCTCTGCCAGGGCCTGTATGGCGGCCACATCTCCATGTCAAACCTGACGTTTCTGGCGCGAAGGGAGGACAATGGTCTGACTCTCACGTGTGAGGCCTTCAGTGAGGCCTTTACCAAGGAGACCTTCAAGAAGTCTCTCACCCTGAATGTGAAATGTGAGACTCCACTCATGCCTGGGGGTGCCCTATGCTTTGGAGACCCTCATCCTCACCCTCCATCCCAGACAGAAAAGCCACTCTTCCTGGCTTTCCCCACAGATCCCGCCCAGAAGCTGTGGATCGAGGGCCCGCCAGAGGGGCAGCATCTCCGGGCTGGGACCCGGGTGAGGCTAGTGTGTTTGGCCATTGGAGGGAACCCAGACCCTTCCCTCATCTGGTACAAGGTTGGTGCCACACAAGGGTTGTGAGTGGCCAGGAATATGGGGGAACAGTGAAGCCCTTTCTGCCCTCCAGAGTCTTGGGAAATCTTGGAAAACTTGAATTTCTTTAAAAATACTGGAGATTTTGAGTTTTGGCAGGGAATTGGAAAAGACACAAATGCCATGAAAATCAAATGCAATCTTAGGAAAATAGATGAAATTCTAGGGGAAAATGTGAGAATTCTAGAGTAAAAGAAGGAATTCTGGATCAGGATTGGGGATTCTAGAGAAAAGGCAATTAATTTAATTAAAATTAAAGGAAATTCTGGTGAAATCTTGAAATTCAACTGAAATGACAGAAATTTTAGAGAAAGACCAAGAATTCCAGAAACAAAGACAATGGTGGGCAAAGGCTAGAAATTTGGGGAGAAAGACTAGTAATTCCACAGAACATTTGAAAATCCATTAATATTAAATTGAATTCTTGGGATTTGGGGGTAAGACAATGAAACTCCATTAAAACTGAAAGAAAGTCTGACAGAATTCTGGGAAAATCTTGGGAAACTAGGAATCTAGTGGAAATTCTGGGGGAAAGACTAAGAAGTATAGGAGTGAAGTTGAATTCCATTTAATTGGATGGAATTCTGTGGAAATGCCCAAAATTGGGGTAAAGCAAAAGATTCTACTAAAAGACTAGGATAATAAGAAAATATTGGGGAAAGATTCAGAAATCTGCGGCCAGAGAATGAAATTAAGGGAAAGATCAAAGGAAATATTTGAGGGAAGTGGAGATTCTTAAGAAAAAGAACTAAGGGTAGGAAAAAAAATAATAAAGGAATTCTGGGAAAGGTTTGGGAATTCCAAGGGAGTTTCCTGGCCTAGGGTGTTCCACAGATAAAGCTGGAATGGATTTTGAGGAGTGGGGCTGAGGGTCTGCAGAGGGCACCAAAAATTGCAAGTCTCCAGAGAGTAGGGGAGGCAGGACAGTGGGACGTGGGATTGGAGGCAGGATCAGACAGCAAAATCTCAGGGCTCAAAGGGCTCAGTAGGCGGGAGAGATTCTCAGTGGGGTGTGCTCAGTTCCAGTCCCCCTCCTCTACCCTAGCCCTTGCCAGTGGAAGGGAACGCCATTTCCTCATCACACAAAGGCTTTATCTGGGCTGGCTGCAGCCAACCCAGTGGAGGGTCTCAGCGGGGAATGGCAGTTACCCGCGGTCCCCCAAGTCAGTCTCGACCCTCAGGACTCGCGCACCGTGACCGAACCTCGGTCGCCTCAGGAGCCACGGCGGGTGCAGCTGGGAAGCCTGGAGAAGTCCGGGAGCACCTTCTCCCGAGAGCTGGTGCTGGTCACGGGTCCATCGGACAACCGGGCCAAGTTCACGTGCAAAGCCGGCCAGCTCAGCGCATCCACGCAGCTTGTGGTGCAGTGTGAGGGGCCCACATCCGGGCCGGGAGGGAGGGCTTGGCCTCTGCCGGGAACTGAGCCCGAGCCGGGAAGGAGCGCGGGGAGTGGGCGGGGTGGGCGGAGGGGGAGGATCAGCGGGCAGTGGACGCCCCAGGGCCCGGACACACGGGGCTGGGCGGGGCCTGGGTCGAGGCGGAGGCGGAGGCGGAGGCGGAGGCAGGCTAGCCTTCCTCCTCACCTCTGAGCCTCGCTTCTCCCACCGGTTCTTGAAGTCCCCCCAACTAATGTGACGATCCTGGCCAACGCGTCGGCTCTGCGCCCCGGAGATGCCTTAAACTTGACGTGCGTCAGCGTTAGCAGCAACCCTCCAGTCAGTTTGTCGTGGGACAAAGAGGGGGAGAGGTGAGACTGCGAGTGGCCCTGTCCCTCGCTGGTTCTGGTCATGCTTCTTTGCAGTCAGAATCCCACCCCCACCCTACCTGCTGTCCTGCCCAGTACCCAATACCTAGTACCCAGACTCTGGCTCTGATCCCACTCACTGCCCTGTCTGGTTCTCAGGCTGGAAAGCGTGGCTGCCCGGCCCCAGAGTGCTCCATTCAAAGGCTCTGCCGCCGCCAGGACCGTCCTTCTGAGAATGTCACCCCGCGACCACGGCCACCGTGTCACCTGTCGCGCTCACAGTACCAAGCTACAGGAAACCGTGAGCGCCTTCTACCGCCTCAACGTGCTGTGTATGTACCTGGCATTCTTCTTGATTCCATCCTGACCCTATACTTACATGGGTTTTCACCTTGACACTGTCCTTGACTTTCATCCTAAACCTTGAAACTTTCCTGACCTTTATCCTGACACCAGACCCTGAACAACTCCTATTCTGCCCACTCCCCATCTTGCCTTTGTCCTCTATCCTAACCCCGACCATGACCCCCATCCTGAACTCTCTTTCCATCCTTAAATCTGACTCTGGCCTCTACTTTTTTTCTAAACTGGATCCTAACCTCGATCCTGAACCTAATCCTGCATCTCAGCTCTGAAATTTTTACCTTGTCTACAACCTTAAACTCTAGTCGTGACCCGGAACTTAACCTTTATACCTGCATCTGATCTCAAATCCACTCCAGATCCCAACCTTAACAATTTTGAATCCTGGCTGCGCCTCCTCTGCAGACCCTCCAGAGTTCCTGGGGGAGCAGGTGCTTGTGGTGACAGCGGTGGAGAAGGGGGAGGCACTGCTGCCTGTGTCCGTGTCTGCCAACCCTGCCCCAGAAGCCTTCAACTGGACCTTTCGCGGCTACCGCCTCAGCCCAGGTGCAAGGAGGGGGGATGGAGAGGTCTCTAGAATGTTGGGACGGGAGGGTCTGGCAGACCCCTCACCTTGACTTTCCCCAGCTGGTGGCCCCCGGCATCGGATCCTATCTGGTGGAGCTCTGCAGCTATGGAACGTGACCCGCGCTGACGATGGCCTCTATCAGCTGCATTGCCAGAACTCGGAGGGCACCGCTGAAGCTCTCGTGAGGCTGGATGTACACTGTGAGACCCCTCCTAACCCTAGGAAACCGGGGAGCTCTGGGAGCCCCTCCCATCACGGAAACCACACCCACCCAGGGAATCTTGACCACTGAGGAGTCTCCTTTTTTGTGGAAGCTTCATCCACCCAGGGATATTCACCAGTGCTGGAAGCCCCCTACTCTCAGAGACCCCCACTGTGATGGAGCCACACCCACTTTGGGAAACCTGCTCCTATGTAGAAACTCTGCCCACCTATTTCCATCAGGAAGCCAAACCCACTATGGAAGCCTCACCTCCACACAATCCTAGAAGTCTACCAAAACCACTCTTCTCACCACAATGGCACAGTAGCTGGTGGGGACAGTCTCATTAACCCTGAGAACTTTACTCCAAAGGCAGACTTTATCACACTTGTAACTTTCCTGCGCACCTCTAACACACCTCTCCCATCTGGGACCCTCTTCCACCATGGCCTGTCTGGGCCCAAATGCCTTCCTCAAGCTCCTGCCTTCCTTAGATGCTCCCACTATTCGAGCTCTCCAAGACCCCACTGAGGTGAATATTGGGGGTTCTGTGGACATAGTCTGCACGGTTGATGCCAATCCCATCCTTCCGGAGATGTTCAACTGGGAGAGGCTGGTAAGAATCCAACCTTTGCCAAATGGAAGTGGGAGCTGGGGGATGTGCTTTCTTGACTGTGAGTTCCTTGGGAAGAGGGGATCACATCTATATGACCCTGTTTAGTTATGTATTTTGGGGGCATGCTCCAAGAACTAACTATTGAACGGCAGATGGGTGGGTGGATGAGTGAACAGATAACCAGGTGAGTGGGTGGGCAGGTGGATGGATATATGGATAGACATTAGTTAGATGGGTGGATGAACAGGATGAGTGAGTGAATAGAAGAACAGATGGACAAATGGACAAGTGAATGAATGGATAAATGGATCAATAGATGGGTTGCTGGATGACTGAATGAGAGAAATGAGTAGATAAATGAATTCAGTTAGAGAGTAAATAGATGGATAGATACACCATCAGTGGAAAAATGTTTGTGGAATGATAATGAATGAATGGGTGGATGGAGGGATGCATAGGTCAATGGAGGACAGAGAGATGAATAAATAGGTACTAGATGAATTGGTGAACAGATACATTGGTGTGTGCATATGTGAGTGAATAGACTGGGTAGATAGGTAGAGAGGTGGACAGGTGGATGGACAGATAGAAGGAAGACAAATGATTGAATGAATAAATGGATGAATGGGTGGAAGAAGAGGTTGATGGATGGATAGATAAATGGATGAATTGATGAGTGGTGGGTGGTCAAATGGATGGATGAGTGGATAGGTGGTTCCAAGAATGGATGGTTGGAGAAAAGGATGGGTGAGTGGTTGGCTGGATTGGTGGATGAATGGACGGATCTAAGCATGAAAGGTTGGATAAGTGGTTGGATGGATGAATGGGTGGATGACAAGGGGAATTTTTTTCCTTGCTAGGGAGGATGATTATGGCTGGGAGAATGAGGCTACAGATAGGACCCAGTTTGCAGGATAATGGAGCTGGAGACAGACTGGGGGCCCATTTGCTGTGTTTTGGGCCTCCAGGGAGAAGAGGTGGAGGATCAGAGCCTGGATGACATGGAAAAGATGTCAAAGGGATCCACTGGGCGTCTTCGAATTCACCATGCCAAGCTGACCCAGGCTGGTGCTTACCAGTGCATCGTGGACAATGGGGTGGCACCTCCAGCTCGAGGGCTGGTCCGTCTTGTGGTCAGATGTGAGTAACATCCAAAGCCCTGACTTCAAGACCTGCCATTAAATCTACATATCATGTCCTTCCATATACCTGATGTTGACCTACAACCCCTCTAGTTGCCCCCCACGTGGAGCATCCAGCTCCCCTAACAAAGGTGGCTGCAGCTGGAGACAGCACTAGTTCTGCCACCCTCCACTGTCGAGCCCGAGGTGTCCCCAATATCGTCTTCACTTGGAGCAAAAACGGGGTCCCTCTGGATCTCCAAGATCCAAGGTGAGTCCAGGCCCAGCCAGGTAGCACTCCAGCCCTAACATTGATCCCCCAGCCCCCATCACCCTGCCTAAGTCCCTGCCACACCTTCACTCCAGGTACACGGAGCACACATACCACCAGGGTGGTATCCACAGCAGCCTTCTGACCATTGCCAATGTGTCTGCAGCCCAGGATTATGCCCTCTTCACGTGCACAGCCACCAACCCCCTCGGCTCAGACCATACCAACATTCAACTCGTCAGCATCAGTATGGTGGGAGGGGGCTGGGAGGGTGTTGGGAGGGTGCTCCCCTGAGTCTCCCCAAGTCTCTGGTTGGCCCCAGAATGGCAACCTGTGAGGTGTTTATGAATGAAGATGGAGATTTGCCTGCCCTCAAAATTCCAAATGGAGACTGGATTTTTAGGGAAACCCACAACAAAGGAAAAAAAGGAGAACTACTTTTAAATTGGCCCAAGTAACTGAAAAGTAGTTTTTCGGGAGTCGCTGGATCTAGGTTCAGATGTCATCAAGAGCTCTCCATTTCTCAGGTCTGTCTTTCTCTGTGTTGGTTTTATTCTAAGACTTCTCATAGTGCTGCTGTTAGACTTTCCAGGGGAAACAAAAATTTTTCTCTTAGAATTTTTTCTCTTCTTAACAGTGGTATGAAAATACTAGAATTAAGATTTATGGGCTCCACGTGGCTCCCAGCCCATCCCTGAACCAATCAGGTGGTGAGGGGAAGGCAATGCTCTGGTTGGCCAGATCTGGTCACATGTCCATCCTGTAAGGGGTGGGGTCACTTCATCAGAATCACCTGGCCTGAGAATGTGGGTGAGTGGTTTTACAAAGGATATTCAGGGCTCTGTAACAAGAAATGAGAGGGGATGGACGTGAGGTAGGCACAAAAATCCACTGCAAGAAATATATATTATACAGTCAATTCTCATTATTTATCAGTCTGCATTTGCAAATTTGCCTACTTGCTAAAAATTTATTTGTAACCCCCAAATCAATAGTCACGCTCTTTTCTCGGTCTTTCAGGGGACTGAACAGAGTGGGTGAAAAATTTAAGTCACCCAATGAGTACATTCTCAGTTGAGGTGGGGCAGGACCACACTCTGCCTTCTGCTCCAGCTCTCAGATTGAAAATAAATGTCCTTTTTGTGGTCTATTTAGTGCCACATTTTTTGCACTTTTGTGCTTTTTGTTAGTGATTTTGCTGTATAAAATGGCCCCCAAGCACAGTGGTAAGGTGCTGTCTAGTGTTCCTAAGCTCAAGAAGGCTGTGATGTGGGGTCTGGAGAAAATACTTGTGTTGGATAAGCTTCATTCAGGCGTGCGTTATAGCACTGTTGGCCTTGAGTTGAATGCTAATGAATCAACAAGATGTACTAAATAAGGTATCTTTAAACAGAAACATGCATGAAACCAGATCCCATATTAACTGGTTGATGTAAATGTTGTGACTAGAGGCTTGCAGAAATCTAAGCCTGCGCTTCCCCTAGAAGGAATGGTTTGATATTTGCTAACTGTGTTCACAGCAACTTTACAGAGAGTAACCACCACGAATAATGAGAATCAACTGTATGTTTAAAGATGTGCTTAGGAAAAAATCTGGAAAGAATCTTTCCAGAATCCTTCTGTATTCTCTGACTCTATCCCCCATCCTTTATCTCAAAGGCCGCCCTGATCCACCATCAGGATTGAAGGTCATGAGCATGACCCCAAACTCAGTGGGGCTGGAGTGGAAGCCTGGCTTTGATGGGGGCTTGCCACAGAGTTTCCGAATCAGGTGGGTCCTTGTCATGGCAGGAAGGGGTGGCAGCAAATAGGGCTGGGGCACCTCCCTGAATGACTTCCCTCCCTTTTGTGCAGGTATGAGGCCCTGGGGACTCCAGGGTTCCTCTACATGGACGTCCTGCCACCCCAGGCCACCACCTTCACATTGACTGGGCTGCAGCCTTCTACACGATACAGGGTCTGGCTGCTGGCCAGCAATGCCCTGGGGGACAGTGGACTAGCTGACAAGGGTTCCCAGATCTCTATCACCACCCCAGGTGGGAAGGGACATTCTTGGGCAGGTTGCAGAATTCCTCAGAGGACTTATAGGGTGGTATAGTGAAGGAGATACTATTATTCCCTTTTTGTAGATGGAGAAATTGAGGCCCAGAGAGGTTAAGCAATTTGTCAAAGCTCACACAGGTAGAAGGAGCAACAGATGAGATTTAAACTCAGGCAGATGAACTCCAGAGACTAGTTTTTAGCCACTAAACTATACTGTCTGAATGTGATTAATGACACAGGGAAATTAGGAGAGTTTGAATTGAATGAAAATGAAAACTGTAGGGGTGCATCTAAAGTGGTGCTTAGCAAGAAATTTATAGTATTAAGTGCTCATATTAGATTTTTTTTAAAGTCCTCAAATTGACTGTCTAAGTTTCCATCTTAAAAACTAGCAAAAGAAGACCAAATTAAACTCATAGTCGACAGAAGGAAGGAGATAATGAGCAGAAATTGATGAACTAGAAAAAAGAAAAATAAAGAAAAATTAGTGAAACTAAAAGTTGTTTCTTTGGAAAGATCAATAACATTTATAAAGCCAATCAAGGCAAAAAAGAGAGAAGACACAACTTAACCAATATCAGAACTGAAAAGGGGAACATTATTACTAATCCTACAGACATTAAGGGGAAATTAGAAAATATTATGAACAACTTCATGTTGATAAAGTTAGCAACTTTGATGAAACAGCCAAATTCCTTGACTATGACTGAGACCATTTTGACTCAGCTCTGCAGCTTCCTAGTTGTGAGACCTTAGGCAAGTTACTTAAGCCTCAGTATAATCCTGAGACTCAGTCTCTAAAAGCTAAGCTGTAACTCCAATCTCTGTATCTCGGTTTCTGAAAGTAAGGTCTATCTTAGACAGTTGTGAGGATTAAATAAATTAATATATCCAAAGTGCTTAGAACAGGACCCTGTAAGAAATATGTGCTGTGTAAATGCTAACTTAAACAAATGCCTCCTGCTCACCTTCCATTTACTTTGCCCGATGAAATCTCCCTCTTTCTGTCCTTCCCTTCCTGACAGAGCAGCGTTTATCCTCATGGGAATAAGGACAATTTTCCATCCCTACAATATTCCCTCCTTTTTCTTCCCACCCCCATTCCAATTTTCCCTTTAAGCACTAAAGCATAAACTAGTACTACACTCACCTCCCTTTTTCTAGAACTTATACCTCTATTAATGCATCCTGAGAATCCAGCATCTTTTTTGATTAATCCCGCAACTTGACAGTTCAGGTTAAAAGGAGTTTCCACACCATAGAAAACTTATCATCATCATCATCATCATCATCATCATCATCATCATCATCATTATTATTATTATTATTATTATTATTATTATTATTAGCATTATTAGCATTATTAGCATTAGCATTAGAATGGCTATGAATAGTATTGCCATCATCATCAGCAATTTCCAATTCTCTCTGAAATGTATTTAAGTCATAAATTAGTTCCCATGGGTCTCAAAATGGATTGAAAATCTTCACAGGAGACTGAGAAATATTTAAGGCTTATCCCAGATTGTTGGTGTTAATTTGCAATCTCTATATCCACCTCCCAGGTCTAGATCAACCTTCTGGAGAACCCAACTACCAGCTGCCCACAGAGCAGCCTGCAGGCAAGTCCTCAATCCCTGAACACCCCTGTCTCCCCTGAAAAAATTTTTGGTCTCTAATTCGATTTCCTCTGTCGTGTGGCCATAGCCCCTTAAGACTTAACTCTGCCCTGTAGGCCCTCACCAATATCCTTAGCTCTTCCTTTTGCCTAGATGTGATAAATTTTCTCTCTTCCTAGTTCAGTTTAATTCTTAAAGAATTAGTAGACTCCATGCCCTGTGCAGAGCCTGCATCAGCTGGTTTTTGCTGCATAACAAACCACCCCAAATATGGCCACTTAGAGCAACAAACATTATTTCTTGTGATTCTATGAGTGACTGAACAGTTCTGGTCTGGGCTACAGTCAGCAAGCAGCTCTGCTGGGACTGGTTGGTTTGGATGGCCCCCTCCTCTTAAGTCTAACAATCTGACTCTTGGTTAGGACAATGGGCCACATGTCTCTGCTTTGCTTGTTCACGTGGAGATGGTCACTGGAGTCCCAAGAGCAGCAAGAGGGGCCAAGTTCTAATTTATAGGCACTTTTCAAGCTTCTGATGCTGTCATATTTACTGTTGTCTTATTGGTTGAAGCAAATGACATGGCTCAACTCAGAGTCAGCGTGGAAGGGGAATACTCGAGAGTGTGGAAACAGGGAGAGAATTATGACCATTTTGCAAATAATCCCCTATAGAGTCTGAGAAGGTTGCAAGGTTGCAAATTCAGTTGTTGTTCGCAATAAAAAGAATTGCTTGCCTCATGAAATTGAAAACTCCAAGTGTGGCTGCATTCAGGTGCTCAAAAATTTCACCAAGGATCTGTTTCTCACTCTGTCTCGACTTTGCCTTTATCTCTGATGATTTCCTTCTCAGGTTCTTTCATTAAGAAGGAAAAGAAGTCCTTCCACACCTTCAGCTTTCATTCTACTTCTTAGCAGCTAGCAGAAGAGTATCCTAAATGTTTTGGCAAAAATCCACTGTGAAGATGCGGGTGGGGGTATAGCTCAGTGATAGAGCGTGTGCTTGGCCTGCATGAGGTCCTGGGTTCAATATCCAGTGCCTCTGTTAAGGGAAAAATAAAATATGACCCACTAATGAATAAAAGTGAAATGTTGGTGGGAAGGATACTATAAAAAAAAATCCACTGTGGGTCAGATGCTAGTCTCTGAACTGATCACTGTGGGAAGAGAGATGGGTGCTCTTATCAGCCAGGCTGGGCCATCTGTCTTCCACGGAGTCCTGCAGAGCCATCCAGACTGAGAGCAGGGGAGTGGTTGTTTCCTTAAAGGAAACAGAAGGAAGCAGAAGATGGGGAAGTGGATTCTAAGCAGATATCTGCTTAGAGGGACTTAGTCTTGTCCTCAGGGATATAGCAGAAGATTCTGATATTGTCTGGGAAGGAAGTTTGTGCAAAGATGAAGTCACTTGAGATGGAGTTTGAAGGGAGAATAGAAGTTTGCTTGAGAAGAAAGGACATTTAAAGACAGACACTTGACTATTCAAAGGCTTAGTGGTGAGGGTTTGCCTCAGTGATTCTAGAAACTGCCAGTTGTTAGTTTGTGTGGCTGGAGGGTCCAATATCAGTGACTGTAATTGGACAAGCAACTATAGACAAGCAAGGCTGGAGATCTGGGAAGAGGCCAGATCACAGAAGGTCTTGAATGCCCAGCTAAGGAGCTGAAGTTCCTGCTTGAGTCCATACATGGGCCTTGGCTTGGGCAAAGGTAGGGCCCACTGTTAATGGCTTGGTTTGAGAAAGGAGCCATTTGCTCTGGGGTGGCAAGGATGAGTGGACATGGAAACTCCTCACTTGCTTCCCTGACCTAAGAGGAGGGCTTTGCTTGGTCAGGGACAGGCTTTTATAGAGAACCCTAATTGAGGTCTACCAATTGTTTTGGGCTCACTATGGGGTAACTTCTGCCCCACAGGACCCTCAGAGCTGCCCCTGCTGCCTGTGCTGTTTGCTGTTGGGGGTCTTCTGCTGCTTTCTAATGCCTCCTGTGTTGGGGGATTCCTATGGCACCGGAGACTGAAGCGTCTTGCTGAGGGTGAGGAGAGCTCCTTCCCCTGCTGGAACGGAGGCCTAAGGGTGATGGGAGCCCTGGGGTTGCTGCATATCGAAGGTCTCCCAGGGCCAGGTGGGCCTGAGGGCGGTGTCTCTGACTCCTATTTTTCCTACTTCCCACAGGCATCTCAGAGAAGACAGAAGCAGGGTAAGTGGGGATATTTGTCTGTAAGGAGGCTCTGGGGAGGAGTTTTGAGACTGACAGCTGTCAGAAGGTCAACACCCAATTGCCCTCCATGCCTCCATCCTTGAAGGTCAGAGGAAGACCGAGTTAGGAATGAATATGAGGAGAGCCAGTGGACTGGAGACCGGAACACTCGAAGCTCCACAGTGAGTGGGGGTGGTCCTGACACCCCACTGATAGGGAACTGACAGTGACTAAAATTCCACCATTACCTTCATGCTAATCATTGCCCTTTCCAGGAATGATGGACACAGAAGGTGGAAAAGATTTTATCTGTTTTTTTTGGGGGGGGTGGTTGTTGACAGGTTAGCACAACAGATGTAGAGCCATATTACCACTCCATGAAGGACTTCAGACCCCAGCTGCCCCCCATGCTGGAGGAGGTGTCTTATCCTCGAGGTGAGTCATGAGCACCTTTGAACTCCCCCCTCTCATAAATACCCTGACATCCAGACCTGGTGCCCTGATCATCCCTGCCTTTCACTCCAACTCCAGGTCTCACAGGTCTTGAATGGGAGGATATGGCCTTTCCTGGGCATTTGTATGATGAGGTGGAAAGACTGTATGCCCCATCTGAGGCCTGGGGACCCCTCTACAATGAAGTACAGATGGTAAGGAGATTTGTATCAGCAGAAGTCTTTCCTGGCTAGTGACAGAAGCCCACTTCCTACTGCTTGTATTGGTTAGGGTAAGCTGTCTGCTGTAACAAAGAGGCCTACAATTACCCAGTGGCCTAAACAAGACAATCTATTTCTTTCTCACATAGCCATCAGAAGTGAGTGGCCCTGCTGCATGGGGTTATTTCTAGAACCCAAATTCTTTCCATCAACTCTAGTGAGTTGACCAAGTCCGTATGGATGGGCCAGTTCACTGAGGGTTTCAACGGATGGGAAAGGGAAAAAGAGAGCATGGTAGAGGCACGACCTCAATTTATGGTCCAAGCCCAGAAATGGTACATTCTACTCTCATTCCACTAGTGAGACCTGGCCACACCTAACTGCAAAGGAAGCCGAGAGATGTAGTCTACTTGGCATCTATATGCCTTACTACAATTCTATTACTGTGGAAGAAGGAAGGTTGCATTTCATTGGATAATTAGTCATCCTCACTATATTGGTTAAGCAAAGAGATATAGAGAAATAATTTTTTGGTGCATTCACTTGAAAAGTCAAGGGATAGAATTGTCTTCAGGCCCACCCACCTGGACCTAAAATTTCCTCCCTAAAGATATCCCTAGCAAATCTAGGTTTGTATCCTATTAGATTAAAAACCTTCAAAGAAAAAGAATGTCTCTTTTTTCCATAGCTCCAAAGCCCCAGTGCTGATACTTACTGGTTTAGCTTGGCTCACATTGCTGAGTCAGGGAATAGAATATGCCAATTTGATAGTTCTGGATCAGCCCCACCCACGGCATCAGGGAGTGGGTCAGCCCCACTCAATCCACTGGACTGAGAGTGGGAGAGGGATGGAGAGCCCAGAGGGAAGTGAAGATGGTGGCTGGGCAGGCAAAAACAATAGGCAAGCACCTTGACCATCCACTAATCCCCACCTACTGCCCCACAGTAAGGGACGTGGGGCAGAACCCCCTGACTTTCTCTGTGGCCTTGGCTAATGGTCTGGCAACTGTGGGCCAAAGAGTTCCCTCTGTAACATTGCTCCAGAGGGAGCACTGTTCTCTCCACCGGGGTGGGGGAAAAAAATCCACGTGTTTAATGCTGTCCATGGTGCTGAAGCACATGTGCCCCTTAAGCACAGATGCAGCCTGCACACTTTTTCTGTAAAGGGCCAGTTAGTAAATATTTTGAGCTTTGCCAGACATACTGTCTATCTCAAAACTACTCAACTCTGCCATGGTAATGTAAAAACAACCGTAGACAATACATACACAAATGAGTGTGGCTAAGTTCCAATGAAACTTTACTTTGGGACACTGAAGTTGGGACTTCATATAATTTTTACATGTCACAGTTTTTAGCCTTCTTTTGATACTTTCCCAGCAATTAAAAAATGTAAAGCTATTCTTAGGTCTCAGGCAGTACAAAAAAACATGTGGCAGGCCATATTTTCCCCACGGGCAAATCTGCTCTAAAGTTTGCTGAGCTAAAACAATCATTTTCTCCCAAACTCAAGGCAAAACACATCCCCAATAAGGACCACCCTACATGGTCTTTTTTCTTCTATTTTAGTGAGGAAATGCTTTGGAAATTCATAAGACTAATAGAATCATGATTCACATTCAACAATTCATTCCCATAGCTGATACTGTGAGCTTTTAAAACTTTCATATTTCTGACATTTAAATCACTTCTCTGACTGGAAATCATAGGATATCTTGGATATGCTTAAAAAATCCAGTTAGTGGGGGTGGAGGATGAGAAGATAGAAATATAGATAAATCAAGATTGACCAAATGTTGATATTGTTGAAGCTAGGTGATGTGCTCATGGGGGGTCATTATTATCAATCTCCTTGTTGTATATGTTGGAATTTCCCCCCATAATTAGACGCTAAAATATTTTTTTCTCAGAAATTTGAGTATTGAGAGTGTATCCCTCAGAGCTGCAATGATGAGCCACAAGGCATCTGTCTATGGTTCTAACTCCATCTTTGCTTGTCAGGGCTCCTGCGACGTCCGCTGGCCTGAAGACAAGTATGAGGATCCAAGAGGAATCTACGATCAAGTGGCAGGAGACTTGGACCCTATGGAACCAGATGCTCTACCCTTTGAGCTAAGGGGACACCTGGTTTGAGAGCCTTCTCAACACCCTTTCCCTACATCTGCAAGACATAATTTTCCAGTGTTTCTTTTTATTCCAGTCTTGGCTGAGCTTCTTAAGTGAGCTCCACAAGCCACAAAGGGACTGGACTCGTTCAGGGGAGGACACGGAGGGGTGTGTGTAAGTGACAGAAGGTGATTCAAGCTGGTGTCAAAGTATAAACAAGGCTCCTCCTGGGATTGGCTTTAGAAACCAAAAAGTCCAAAGGGACACAGTGAATTGTAAAAGACATTTCAATAATGAAAAGCTATTCTGAGGGTCTTTATGCTCTTTTAAAGTAAAAATTTCAGAAGTGGGGAAAGACATATTAAAAACTCGGTTCATTTTGAGTTCAACAACATCTGAAATAGCTAATAATAAGTGGAATTTATGAACCATTGTTATATCCTACCTGTATTATTATTTTCCACAGTTATCCAAACATAATGTGTAAGCTATGACACACATGTAAACATAGACTATAGAAAATAAAATAAATAGATTTTACTGAAACAAGCTAGAAAAGAATACACAGTGTATAATTTTATTTATAGAAATTCTAGAATAAGCAAAGCTAATCTATGGTGACAGAGCAGATCAGTGGTTGCCTGGGGCCATGAGAAGGAATTGTTGCAAAAAAAGCATGAGAGAACTTTTTGAGGGTGATAGAAATGTTTTATATCATGATTGTAGTGGTGATTACATAGGTGTATAGATGTGTTAGAACTCATTGAACAGTACACTTAAAATGAGTGCATTTTAGGATACATAAGTTATGCTTTAGTAAAGGTAAGTTTAAAAACAGTGTCCAGGGGGGTGGGTATAACTTAGTGATAAAGCATATGCTTAGTACTCACGAGGTCCCGGGTTCAATTCCCAGTACCTCCATTATAAAAAAGAAAATACAAAGTGAAAACAGGGTCTGTAATAAAGCAGCCCAGCAAGAGAATTGTTATTCTTTGCATTCAAAACAGGAAAAGATAACTGGGAAATTTGTCTATTTCCATGGAGAACAGAGTATAGTTAAGTGTAATCTTTCTTTAGGCTTCCATTTCTACTTTATTAACCATATTATCAAAACTGTTTAGTTCAAATGCTTGTCCATATATTATTTTTTATCAACATAGGCTAAGGTAAGTTTTTATACCACAGCACTTGAATACACAAATACATTACAGTCCAAATGATTTCCCTTTAGTTAAACATTTATTCAGTTCCTAAGAGTAGAATTTTTCTAACTGTGTATTTTTCCTTTTCTAAGAAGAAAACTACCACATTCTGTTTCCACATTGGCTAAGCAGGAAAGATGAATTTATTGGCTCTTCTAGCTGACAATCCCAAGGGAGTGTTGGCTTCAAGCACCGCTGGATCCAGTATGGAAACAAAGCTATAAGGGATCTATTTCTCTGTATCTCTTGACTTTGCTTTTCTCTGTGTTGACTTCATTCTTGGGTAGACCCTTCATATGGGAGATAATGAGGGCCACTTACAGTTCCAGGCTGGCATTCCACAAGTTCAGTAGTCAGAGTATTTCTTTTGCCAACACTTTTGGAAAGTCCTAGGACTGTCTTTCATCAGCCCAGTTTGATGTTCATTCCTGAACTAATCATTATGGCCAGGGAACAAAATATGTGGATAATCCAGGTCCCGGGTTGCTCAGCACCACATAAACCACCTGGGTAACTCCAAAAGAACCCCCAGGCTGCAGCTGGGTCTCTTCAGGCATTTCTGACTTCCTCTTTGCCACTGCCTGAATAAGTGTAACAGATATCTATTGCTTCTGTCTGCTTAGAATTGAGTCTCTATTAATTTATGTAGATATCATTGAATAAGACAAGTTCCTAATTATGCTGAGCCCCTGGATCCAGCTATACCTGAAGTCAGAGCTACTCCTGGACTATAAATGCCCCTTCCCTCTTAGGTCAATATGAACAGTGTCTTCAGTTAGTTGCAACCCTTTCCTTTAAGCCAGTTTGAATGGGGTCTTTAGTAAACTGATACAGAAATGAACAATTTGCAAGGGGCAGAAACTCACTCAAACCAGTAGAGCATTTATTAGTTACTAAGAGAAAAACGGTAAATTTCACAGTGGAGGAAACCTGACAAATGTCACCTTACCAAATTATCAAAGTTAACATTATCAGATAGGGAAAAACTGGATGTCACGGGCCTCTTGCTCATGGGAATGTAAATTAAGACATTTGCCAAACTGTTTGGCTATATCTACTAATGCTAAACATACAAATACCATACAACCCGATAATTATACTTCTAGGTTGACGTCCAATAAAAATGCTTATAAATGTGAATAAAAAAACATGAACTGGAAAGTTCGTTGCTACTAGAAACTGGAGACAAGCCAAGCGTCCATCAAAGGAGAATGAATAACTATACTGTATATTCATCTAGTGGATGCTATGAGAGTGAGGACAAATGAACTACTGATCAACAACATGGGTGAATCTCTCAAACACAATATTGAATCAAGCAAGTCAGACCCCAAAGGGAACATATTGTATGATTTCATCTGCTTAAAGTTAAAAATGGTCTGAACTAATTTGTGATATTAAAAGTCAAGAGTGATTATCTTTGGGGAGAGGGAGACAGTGATTGGAAAGGGGCACAAGGAGAACTTCTAGGGGGTTGATAGTGTTGTTCTTTGACCTGGATGCTGGTTACACAGGTGGTGTCACTTTCTGAAAATTTATCACACTGAATACTTGTGATATGTGTTATACATTATTAAAATTTCATATTACATCTCATATATGGCACTATGGTTGGAATTATGATTTTCTGATATGACAAACAACTCATGGTACCATTCTGAACACATAAATTATAATTGTCACTCTATTTACATCATAGTTTATTTTCAGAAAAAAAGTATTTTAAACCATACCAAAACTTTTCATGCACGTGTATTCGTGTTATATCAACAATTTCAGATAATTATAAACTTTTCTTTTTACCCTTCTGAACGCCTTTAAGGGTGATTTCAAGTTGTTCAAGACTCAGATGGAGTTTCCAGCCTGCCTTGTCCCTGGCCTCTAAATCTCTATCGCGCCCTTTAAATCACTGAGGCAACCAAAAACGTTTCCGTAAATTTACAAAACTCCCACCAGGGGGCGGTACTACCCCGTTTGAGAAGATCCAATCTAGCAGGTTGTGTACTGGGATCTGGAGCTCGCAGGACAGTGCTGGAGATAAAAACCTGGTGATGGTGATGGTGATGGTAGGAGTGTCCTCTGAATATTAGGTGGTTGCCGAGTCCCAGTTTAAAGGCTAAGTAACTGCGCAGGGCATGGAGACATAGAGGACTGCAGGAGCACCGTTTCGGGCGGGATTTTCCTAAAATTGTCGCTAAAGAATGAAAATGAATATAGTATGTATATGTATGACTGAAACATTATGCTGTACACCAGGAATTGACACAACATTGTAAACTGACTATACTTCAACAACAACAAAAGAACTCGATCACCATGCTGCAAAGAAATCCCATCCTGGGACAGTCTGTACTTTTCACATTTGTAAGTATCAACATCAGACTGATAATAATCTCATCACCACATCCCAGTTCACCCCCCATGTCTCTACCATAGGAGAACTAAATTCTTCTGATTGGTTAACACGTTGTCAGAGGTCAGAGAGCAGGACTTCCTCCTCCTACTACAGGAAACAAGACAACCACACACATCACCAGTTCCGTGTACGTGTGGCTCACCTATGCCTAATTTGAGAAAGGAGCAAATTAGTTCTCCCTTCAATAATCTCCCTCTATCGCCATCAACCTTTGAGATCCCTAAATGCAAGCAATTCACCTGCTATGTTTGGTTCTATCTCCTTGAGAACAAGCAAGGGGGAGAAAACAGTAAGACCTGCCAGCTGAGAAATAAAAGTCTTCTACAAATGCTACAAAGGTGTTTTTTTCCACCTAGAACTGAGTTTTCCCACTGCTGTATATCTCCTTGAAACTTAATTAAAGAGCAGTCTGGGCCCCTCTGCCTATCCACCAGCCTAAATATCCTGGGAAAACATCAATCATGCCTGGGTAACTAAGTTTATCATGAGACCCTCTCACCAGAGAGAGGACGATCTCGGTACTGCCTTTGCTGGGGTGATGAATACAACCCCACAGCACCTGGATAAGCAATGCTGCTGTCAGCAACCACTCTCCAAGCAGCTCTATGTCTCCCAGCTCACCCTTACTCTGTCTCCTGCCAGGTCATGATTTTTTTGAGGGAGTGATGCTTGGGGCTTCTACTTCTTGCTGGATCAGCACTGACTCAGGAAGTGAGTCTTAGGGGGGGAGGGTATAGCTCAGTGGTAGAGTGCATGCCTAGCATGCACGAGGTCCTGGGTTCAATTCCTAGTGCCTCCACTAAATAAATAAATAAATAAATAAATAAATAAATAAATAAATAAATAAATAAATAAATAAATAAACCTAATTACCCTCCACCCACAAACAAACAAAAAACAAAGAAGTGAGTCTTATCCAGCACCTAATTGTTCCAAGTCCCTTGTCCAGCAAATGCCAAAGAAATCACTAAATCATTCATTCCTTCAACAAAAATGAAGTCCTACACTAAGCGGGGATATATTAAGGGCAAAAACAAATGTGGCCCCCACCCTCCTGATGCTCACAGTGTAGTGCCCTGGGAGAGATGAACTAAGTATTCACTGGAAGGTGACAGGAACTACAAGGCTGGTATCAGAGTATGACATGGTTAAATCTCCCCTCAAAGGAGGGACTGCTCAGGGCAGGCTTCATTGGGGGGGGGGGTCTTAATTCCTGAGACCTGAGGACATGTGAGAGTTAATTAGGCAAATAAGGAAGGAAGGAAGGGAAGAATTTTAAGGGAAAAGAAACAGTAAGTGCAAAAGCCCTGAAACAGGAGGAAGTTGGTGTGCTTGAGGGGCAGCTAGGAGTAAAAGAGGATGCAGGCCGGAAGCAATGTGGGAGCAAGTCAGAGAAGTGAGGGGCCAGGTTGTGGGGGCCACACTTCTTAGCTGGGGTGAACATTTTAATCACCAGGGGAGCTGGTGACACACCCAATGCCTGTGACCAGTTATATCAGACTCTCTGGGGTGGGCCCAAACATCAGAATTTTAAAGAACCCACGGAGTGCTGGAAACAATACAAATCTCCTTCAGCAAATGAATGGATAACCAAACTGGGATACATCCACACAGTGGGAAACCACACAGCAGTTAAAGGGAGCAAACTCTTGATACAAGCAACAACTGAGATGAATCTCAAAGGCATGTGCTGAGTGAAAGAATCCAGTCTAAAAATTACATACTGCATGATTCCATATATTTGACATCCTCAAAAAGACAAAACTACAGTGATGGAAAAGAGATGAGTGGTCATCAGGGCTTATGAACAGGGAGAAGGTGTGGCTATAAAAGGAGTTTTGGAGTGATGATGGAATTATTCCTATCTTGATTGAAATGCGGGGCTTAAGTGAAACTTTACGTGTGTCAAAACTCATTGAACTGTACACCAAAGGAAAAAAGTTATTTTTAGCATATGATAATTTAAAACATAAAATGTAAAAAATACCTCGCCAAGTGATCTCAAAGTCGAGACAATGGTGACAGGTCCTGGAGACCATTTGGAGTTTTTTCTTCATCCTCAGAGCAATGGAGAGCAAGAGTAGGGCATCCCTGAGATGGGAGCCCTGCAGGAGGATTCCTATGCTGAGCCTGGTCCAGGGAGTGAGACATTCATTGGTCTAAAGGTCAGAGGAGTGAGACACATTCTTAGTTCATTTCATCCATTCATTCAATAAAGAGTTATTCCGCAACTAATATGTGCAACTTGTACCTGGGGACTGCAGCTTATTAAGAAACAAAACAAAACAAAGCCTTTAGGGAAGGGGAAGGAGTAGTTTAGAGATTGCAAGGGGGAAATTTGGGAAGGGGGTCAGATGGAGCCAGGTGTCTCTGATCCCTACATTTGGCTAGAGTCTCTATTTGATTCCTGAAAACTGGGGTTCCCATAGGAAAGTTTTGGGGGGGGTCAGGGTAAGGGGACAGTATCCCTCATGTCACCTGATCAAAGTCTCTGTGCCTGTAACCTTTGGGACTTAGGGTTCCCATGAAGGATTTGGGGGGCTCTCCCCATCACCCAACCACACAGCCCCCTGTGAATCCCCTCCTCCAGCCCCACTCCAATCCAGCCTTATCCTTGTGCCCCAGTCTTGCTCCTCCCCTGGCTTCTTGCCTCAGTCTCTCTCTCTGACCTACTTTCTACTTGGCAGCCAGGGGGAAATCTTCCTAACACCTAAATCTGAGAGTCTGTCTTCCCTACCTAGAATCTTCCATGGCTCCCTACTGCCCTCAAAGTAAAATCAGCCATTCATAATGAATATTTAAAGTCCCTCATAATATCACCTCAAAAGATCATTTTGCTTCTGGCTTCTCTTCTCTCCCTACATTTTCCTAAACTCTTGTCCTCCTTATCCCCCAGTGAAACATGTGAAGACAGACTTTGAACTTAACCTCTCATTCTGCCTCCTACCCTCCTGTCGGAGATGGTCAGGCAGAGCTGTTGAGGAGTTTGGAAAGCAATCACATTATGGTTAAGAAACTGGGCTTGGGGACTCTGGAGACAACTTAAATGGTTACCAGAAGGAGACTGGCCAAATAAATTATGGCTTTAGATCCAAACTGTGGTTGACAGGAAATACAGAAGATAAAGAAACACATTACATGACATTATAAGGAAATAATCAGACAAATACAATATGGAGGACATTCTACAAGACAACTTTAAACTTTGCAGATTTTCATGGTAAATATCAGGGAAAGTGGAGAAATGATCAATGACAGGAGTCCATACAACAGAACAATCTGCAAATGTGAAAAATAGGGCAGATCAGCAAACTATAGAGGAAATGAGCAAAGCCAAAGTTTGAAAAAATCAACAAGATTGATAAAAATCCTGTTAGACTGATAAAAAAAAAAAAGAGAGAGAGAGAGAGAAAGAGAGAGAACAGGAATTACCAACACCAAGAATGAAAGAGAGGTTGTCACCCCAAGTTTTATCATCATTAAAAGTACACAAAGGGAGGGGGAGGGTATAGCTCAAGTGGTAGAGCACATGCCTAGCATGTATGAGGTCGTGAGTTCAATCCCCAGTACCTCCTCTAAAAGTAAGCAAATCTAGTTACCTCCCCACCAAAATAAGATAATTAAATAATACAGTAATAAATGACTAAAATATAAAAAAAGGATGTAAAGGGAATATTATGAATGACTTTGTGCCAATAGCTTTGACAATTTAGATGAAATGACAACTCCTTGAAAACCACAACATGTAAAAGCTAGCCCAAGATGCAATAGAAAATATGAAGAGCCTTGTATTTAATAAAGAAATTGAACTCATTATTAAAATTCTTCCCACAAAGGAAACTCCAGACCCAAATGGCTTCACTGGTGAATTCTATCAAAGATTAAAGGAAGAAATAACATAAAATCTTTCAAATTTGATACACAGTTATATGTGCTGAGATGGGAATGATCCTTCAAAATATGTTAAGTGAAAAAAAAAACACGCAAAGGGACAAGTAATATTTTCTCATTTATGTAATAAAAAGGAGATACGTAGGTGTGTTTCTACTTACAAACTATCCTCTGCAAGGATACTCCATTGCCTTAGAGGTGGAAAATTGAGGGAATGAAATTCAGGAGTGAGAGAAAGACTGTTTCACTCCATTACCTTTTGTTATTATTTTAGTTCTTTAATGTGAACTGTGCATGTAATAAAATAAGTTTAAAGACTTTTTTTTTTGCTCAGGATTTGCTGGATTTATAGTCTGACTCTTGTCACTTGGTTCTGTGAATTGGGTACTGAAGAAAAGACTGCAGAAAGGGGTGGTTAAAATCTTAACCAACTGGCTGTGTGACTTCAGATAGGTATCTCGACCTCTCTGAGCCTCCACTTTTACCATTTGTGAATTGGAGGTTGTGCAGTAAAGCATTAGTTTTGTCCAGTTCCTGGGAGTTTAGCCCTTGGAATATTCTGCTTGGTGAGAGTGTCTTTTTAAACCTAGGGTCCTTGGGTCATGCAGTCTAAGCTTGACCCTTGGGATGGGGCTAGAGACTAAGGTCAGTCATGTGGGAGGTCAGCCATGCCCACGTAATTGACCCCCAGTAAAAAACCTGGACGCCACTGCTCACGGGATTGTCCCTGGCTGTGGTGCTCCATGTGTGTTGTCACATGTTGTTCCTGAGAGAATTGAGCACCATTCGCTTGGCTCCACACGGAGAGGACAACGAGAAATTTCAGCCTGGTGTCTGCAGGACCCTCTGGGCCTCTCCCCTTTGCTATGTTTAATCTGTATCCTTTTACTGTAATAGATCAAAACTGTGAGTGAAATGAGTTTTCTGAGTTCTGTGAGTCCTTTTGGTGAATCGGTGAACTTGAGGACATTTGGGGGATCCCTAGGCATGAGGCTGATTAATGGCGTATACCTCAGCAGGGGCACGGGCAGCAATGAGGTTGTACATACACAGAACTTAATAATCACAGTCAGTACTTACTGAATACATACTGTGTCCTGGGCTGTGTGTGTCCATGAGCTCCCTGGATCTTCAAAACAACTCCGTGAGACTCATATCATGATTAATTTCGTTTATTTTATTGTGAAACGTACATTTTGGAGTATAAAATATAGGTGTATGGCTTTAAAAAATATTTATAATGTGAATAACTGTGAATCATCATCAGGTTAGGAAAAAAGGACATAGAAGTTCCCATGAGCCCCTACCCAGTTAAAAATCCTCTGATTCCTTGAGGTAACCACCTCTCTGCCTTTTGTGATAATAGTTTCTTTACAGTGTGACTACTTATGTATGTATCCCCCACACTATTATTGTCATTTCATTTTCCTTTTTTCAAGTTTATTGAATAAAGTAATATAGCATATTGGTGTCTAGTTTCTTTCCCGCAACGTGTGTGTGATTTATCCATGTGGTTGTATGTATCAGTAGTTTATTCTTTTTCATTGTTGTATAGTATTCTGTTGTGTGAACATACCACAATGGATTTATCCAGTCTCTAGTTGATGGAAATTTGGGTAGTTCCCACTTGGGGCTATTGCAGACAGTGCTGCTATGAGCATTCCTTCCTGTATGTTTCCTGATGCCCATGTTCAAGTTCTCTAGCATATGTACTTAATATTGAGCAGGTGGGTTAAAGATTATGTACCTTTTCAAATTTCTTCAATAGCACTACACTCTTTCCCATTTTAAGATGAAGCGATTGCAACAAGAGAGGTTAATAACTTTCCCAAGAGCACAAAGCCACACTGCCTTCCTCCCAGGGCCCACACTCTCACTTAACACCCATTGGCATATAATGGGCACCAAATAATTATGAGCTGTTACACTGAGGGTCTTTGAGGGCTGGTATTGGGGGTTCCTTTCCTGTCTCCATTATTCTGAACTATGTCCCCATAAGTTAATAATTAACTGCCCCCCAAAGAGCCTGTGATCTTAAAGATTTGCCTTTCCCTGGCCACTGCCTGGTTAATCAGTCACTGCCCCTGGCCGGGCAAGGGGCACTTGGTAGACCTACTGCCTTCAAAGCCCCTTTACCTGGTGCAGAAGTGGCAAAGGATTCCTGATGCTCCGGACCTGTCACGTTCTCTACTCCCAAGCTGGCCCCTCCGCTGGGGGCTGGCAGCCCCTGAGCTTTGATGGTGGGGCCTTCCACCTCAAGGGCACGGGAGAACTAACCCGGGCTTTGCTGGTGCTACGGCTGTGTGCCTGGCCCCCTCTGGTCACCCACGGCCTGGCGGTGAGCACTGACCCTAGGGACTGGCCTTGGTGATTCCCAGGGCCAGCCTCTGAGCGCTCGCTCCCTGTCACCCCAGCTCCAAGCCTGGTCTCAGCGACTCCTGGGCTCCCGGCTGTCGGGTGCGCTTCTCCGAGCATCCATCTACGGGCAGTTTGTAGCCGGTGAGACCACAGAGGAGGTGAAGGGCTGTGTCCAACAGCTCCAGACCCTGGGCCTCCGGCCCCTGCTGGCAGTGCCCACTGAGGAGGAGCCAGACTCAGCTGTTAAGACTGGGTGAGTAGGGGCCCAGGGCCCAGGGAGGCTGGGAGGATGGCAGGGAGGGGGTTAGTGGGTTCCAGGCCCTGACGTCTGCTGGCTGGGCAGTGAGGCCTGGTATGAGGGGAACCTCAGTGCTATGCTGCGATGTGTGGACCTGTCACGAGGCCTCCTGGAGACCCCTGGCCCAACTGGAAACGTCCTCATGCAGCTGAAGATTACGGCGCTGGCCAGCACTCGGCTCTGTGTAAGGGACTGGCAGGGTGGGAGGGGAGGGTGTGGCAACCCAACAGGTCCCCTCACCATCCCACCACCACCCTTTCCAGAAGGAGCTAACCTCATGGCTCAGAAGGCCATGGGATTCCTTGGAGCTGAGCCCTGAGAGACTGGCAGAATCCATGGACTCGGGGCGGGTAAGGACCGCAGGCTGGGGGAGATCGAATGGTAGGTGGGGGAAATTGGGGGAGAGGAGTCCCCTGGACTTGGAGGCAGCAGGCATTTGCAAACAAGATGTTCAAAATATTTAACTACCTCTGCTTCTCAGGCTTAGAAGGGGCAGAATAAATGTGGCTATAGCCCTGAGGCATGGCTGGAATAAAGGGAATATGGGCCACCTGGGGACTTTAGAGGATGAGCCTGGGGGCTGGGAGCTCTCAGAGGAGTGATTGAGACACTAGTTCTTCACCAACTGGAAGGAAATAATTTATATTTTATCAATCAACTCAGCTACGCTAGTTGGGGGTTATGATTAGACCAATGGGGTTTGGGTTCATTCATTCATTCTTTCATTTCTTCTTCTTTATTTCCCTGTCTTATTTCTATCCTTCCTGCCATTGGCAACCACTCCATCCTACATAACATGTATCTCTCTGTTACCATGATTTTGTTTTGCCAAGTATATGCTGTTTGGGGGCATATTTTCCCAACATTTTATTATGAAAATTGTCAAACATACAGAAAGGTTGGAAGAATTTTTCAGTGAACACATGTATCTGCCACCATTAACATAATTTATTTTTGTAAATTTTTATTTATTTATTTTTGGGGGGAGGGTAATTAGATTTATTTATTCATTTTTTAATGGAGGTACTGGGGACTGAACCCAGTTCCTCATGCATGATAAGCACACACTCTACCACTGAGCTCCACCCCCCTTAACTATACCTGCTTTAAATCACATCTCTCCCTCTATCCATTCCTCTACCCACCCATCAACCCATCTTATTATTTGATGCATTTCAAAGTAAGTTGCAGACATCAGCACATTTCTTCCCCAAAGGCTTCAGAATGCACATCTCTAATTAGAGCTCAGTAATTACTTCTCTTCAGGTAAAATTTACATACAATGAAACGCACAAATTGTAAATGTACCCTTCAATGAGCTTTGACAAATACACACCTGAGCAATTCAAATCCCTATCAAGGTACAGAACATTTCCATCACTGCATAAAGGCCACCTTGTGCCCTTCTCCATCAAGCTGAGGGGTAGAGTTTTATTTATTTCTTTATTTTTAAAAGTTGAAGTATAGTTGATTTACAGTTGTGTTAGTTTCTGGTGTACAGCAAAGTGATTTGGTTACACATATATATTCTTTTTCATATTCTTTTCCATTATGATTTATTATAAGATATTGAATATAGTCCCCTGTGTTATACAGTAGGAACTTGTTTTATATATAATAGGTTTGTATCTACTAATACTAGACTCCTAATTTATCCCTCCCCTACCCCCTTTCCACTCTGGTAACCATAAGCTAGTTTTCTATGTAAGTTTATTTCTGTTTTGTAAATAAGTTCTTTTGTATAATTTTTTTAGTTTACACATTTAAGTGATGTCATATAGTATTTGTCTTTCTCTGTCTGACTTACTTCACTTGGTATGGTAATCTCTAGCTCCATCCATGTTGCTGCAAATGGCATTATTTTATTCTTTTTATGGCTCAGTAGTATTCCATTGTATGCATATACCACATCTTCTTTATCCAATCATCTGTCGATGGACATTTAGGTGGCTTCCACGTCTTGGCTGTTGTAAATAGCGCTGCTATGAACACTGGGGTGCATGTATCTTTTCGAATTATAGTTTCCTCAGGATATATGCCCAGGAGTAGGGTTGCTGGATCATATGGCAACTCTATTTTTAGTTTTTTAAGGAATCTCCATACTGTTTTCCATAGCGGCTGCACCAGTTTGCACTCTGAGGTTTATAGTTTTAAATGTACACAAGTGGAATTACGTTGTCTATCTTATTCTATTTCTTACTTTTTCCACTGAGCACTCCAATTTTAAGATCCATCCAAATGTCTCTGTGTACGTAGAATCCATTGTTTCTAATTGCTGCTTCTGGCCGCTTGGTTTACCTCTCCTGAGATGGACACCTGGGTGGCCTGTGAGTCTCCACCTCCCAAAACAGTGCTGCCCAGGACCTGCTGATGTGTCCTTTTTTAATCTGTAAATTTTAATTGTGTCACAGAATGCATAGAAGCAGGATTTAATGCTTCAAAGGATCCGCTCTGAAGTGTAACGAGTTTCACCTCTTCATGTGAGGACAGTGATAGTAACTTCTTCCCAGGGTGCTTTTAAGGACTAAAGCCCCTGCCAGGCTGGCATTTGCATGAGGAACAGAGGGGCCCTCCTCCTTCTGCGTCCTTTGCTTTCCTTGGCTGTCCCAAGACCATCACACCTGCTTTCCCTTTTCCATCTCCACCAGCTCATTCTCAATCTTTGTTAGGTTTTACTCCACCTGACTCTTAAATCTGGAGGTTCCCCCGGGCTAGGTCTCGGCTCACTCCCCTCTCACTCCTTACTCCCCTCGAAGGGGCCTTCTCACCTACAGCCTCAGTTTCTCCACTCTGCACTCACAATTCCCTCATTTCTGTCTCCAGCCCCAGCCTTTCCCCTGAGCCCCCTGGACACCTCCCACTGGATGTCCTCCAGACCCCTCACACCCACTGGGTCCCAAGCTGGCTCAGTGTCTCCCAACTTGCCCCTTCTTCCCGTCCCCATCTCAGCCCAACCACCACCATTACAGATCCGAGCCCCCACCCATCCTCGGTCTTCTCATCCACTGGTTCCACAGCACAATTCATGACTGTTCCCTTTCACTGCCATATCCCCCACCCCCGGCACCGAGATAAGATATGACAAACAAATGTTAAATATATGAATAAATGCACAAAGCAAGTGAGTTTGAACCCACAAATTAATGGTAGAAAAACTTCAGATCACTCACAACATGCCACGCACTGTCCTAAGTGATTTCTATATGTTTAGGGGAAACATTTACTCTCTGCCTATGAGCAGGTGTATAGGGTGATGGTTAGGAGGTCAGGCTCCGGAGAAGCTGAGGTTTAAATCCCAGGTCAAGCTGTGTGACTTTAGAAAAGTGTCTTTGCTTCTCTGTGCCTCAGATTCCCCCTCTGTAAAACGGGGATAATAATAGCCCCCACCTCAGAGGGTGATGAAGGGTAAATGAGTACCTGAAATAGATACTTTTCTGGCACTGAGTAAGCCCTGTGTGAGGGTGGCAGCTTCACCAGCTGTTTGTACCTAGAACCCCCTGATCCCTGGGGCGATGACTCAAGCCAGGGGGAGACAATTCTGATTAGGGAGAACTGGGCAGGTGTCTCTAGCTCTTCCCTCCTTCTGGAGAGAATTTTCTCCCCCAAGATGGGGTCCCTATTGATCCTGTTGGCTATAACAGAGCACTAAATTCCACCTGCTCCTCTTTCTTTAACTTCCCAATTTCTTTGACCCCAGCTGGACTCCCAGAGTCAGCAGCAGCTCACAATCACCCTTGAATCCCCATAGGACTGTGAGTTAGGGGCAGTAATTATTTCCACATTACAAATGTATTTATTTCCTAAATGTTTACTGAACATCGACTATGTCCCAGGTGCTATGCTGGGGGTGGAGTTGATGGCCAAGACAAGCAAAATCTCTGCCCCTGAGGCACTTGATGGCCAGTCAGTAAGGACCAGAGACAATCAATCATTAAAGCCAAAGCTGATATGTAACAAGTTAGGTATAAAAAAGCATTGAACAGAAAAATAAGGCTGAGGAAGCAGAAAGGAAAGCCCCAGGTAGGGAGTTGCACATTTAAACCAGGGAAAACCTCGTGGAGAAGATGAAATTGGAACAAAGACCTAGCGGAGAGGTAGGCGGACATCTGAGGGGAAGTGTTCCCAGCAGAAGGAACAGCTGGAGCAAAGCCTCTGAGGTGAGAAGGTACTTGGCATAGTCGAAGACTAGCAGGGAGGCCAGGGAGGCTGGAGGTGGGTGAGTGAGGTGGAGGGTGGGAGGAGGTGAGAGCTCGGGGCCGGACAGGGGAGCCTTGTGTGTTACAATGATTCCTTTGGAGTTTCATGAGGAAACTGAAGTCCCAAGAGACTAATATGAGGTAACACTTGTGGCACTGATTATGAGCTAGCTACTGTTCTAAGCACTTTCTTTTCTTTTCTTTTCTTTTTTTTAAATTGAAGTATAGTCAGTTTACCATGTTGCATCATTTTCTGGCGTACAGCATAATGTTTCAGTCATACATTTACATACATACATTTCTTTTCATATTCTTTTCCATTATAGGTTACTATAAGATATTGAATACAGTTCCCTGTGCTGTACAGTAGAAACTTATTGTTCATCTATTTTATATATAGTAGTTAATATTCTAAGCACTTTCTTCATGTTATTTCACTTTTCCATGTCATTTCACTTCTCCCAGCTTCGGTCTCACTGGAAAAGGGAGCTTGGAATAACATCTGCTCACTAGGATCATTGTAAAGATTAAATCAATACGATAGTGTATGAAGTCACCTATTACTGTAACAATAAGAACATGTACTGAGTGCTTATCATATGTGGCCACTGTCCTGTCCTGTCCTGTCCAGGCACGTCTCACATACGAACCCATTTTTATCCACACAGCAACTCTATAAGATTGATGCTATTAGCATCTCCATTTTACAGAGGAGAAAATGGAAGCACAGAGTGGTTATCTGACTTGCTCGAGGCCACGCAGTGTAAGTGGTGGAGCCAGGAGTCACACTCAGATTCTGGGCTGTTAGCCGCTGTATTACACGTCAACAAACAGTATCTATGTGACATAGCTACTTTTCAGATTTCTAACAATTTCTAAGCTTTTTTTTTCCCTTCTTGGTAGTGGGGAGAGGAGACTTAGGACCCAGAAGTGCCTAATAGCCCTAGCTGCTTTCATTTCCTCGCTGCCCCTCCAGGACCTCCAGGTCTCCTGCCTCAGTGCTGAGCAAAACCGGCATCTCCAGGCATCTCTGAGCCGCTTGCACCAGGTGGTACAGGTAACACCTCTGCTGGGATTTGGCTCTGCTGCACCTGTTGCTCACCTAGGGGCCCAACCACAGACTCTCCCACCCTCAGCGTGCCCGGGCCCAACACGTGAGGCTCCTGGTGGATGCTGAGTACACCTCGCTGAATCCTGCCCTCTCTCTGCTGGTGGCTGCCCTGGCCGTGCGCTGGAACAGCCCCAGGGAAGGCGGGCCCTGGGTGTGGAACACTTACCAGGCCTATCTGAAGGTGTGTGGTGCACTCGGGGTTGGGTAGGGGGACTGCAGGCCAGGGTCCCAGTGCCCTGACCCGAAGCTGCGCCACTAGGACACCTACGAGCGGCTGAGGCAGGATGCTGAGGCTGCAGACCGTGCTGGCCTGGCCTTCGGAGTGAAGTTGGTGCGAGGGGCGTATCTGGACAAGGAGAGAGAGGTGGCCCGGCTCCAGGGGACTGAAGATCCCACTCAGCCTGACTACGAGGCGACCAATCAGAGGTGGGACTGGGCTAGACTGGCCTCTGAGATGAATAGTGCTAATCTCTAACCTCTCATTAGAGCTCACTGCCTGTGGTGCTACGTGTCCCATGTGTGTCCTGCCTGTGTCTACAGACCAGTCCTGCTCCCTGGCCCAGGACACCGCCACTTCCCACCTGAACAGCAGCCTCCTCCATCCCTGCTCCCCAATCTGTTCTCTTGTGCAGCCAGAGGGATCCTGTTAACACTTGAGTCAAATCTTGTCCCTCCTGAGTTCAAACTCCTCCCGTGGCTCCCTGTTCACCCTCCATAAGCCCCAGATCCCCTCGCTCACTTCACTCCAGCCACAGTGGTCCCCTTGATGATCCACCCCAGGGCCTTTGCACTTCCTGTTCCCATTGCCCAGAATGGTCTCCCTCCAGACTGCTGCTTGGCTCAATCCCTCACCTCTTAGGTCTTGTTGGTACCTTCTCAGGTGACCTTCCTGCCCTCCCTATCAAAAAACTCCCCACACCCACTTTCTCCCTGGATTAATTTTTCTGCGGGATTTATCCACAGCTGAGGTTCTATACAGTTTCACATTCAGCTGTTCCTTGTCTGTCTCCCTGACTAGACAAGGCCCAGGAGGGCAGAGCTTTCTGATTTGTTTTTTCACTGCTGAACCCCTAGTGCTTAAAATCATGCCTGCTGCATGGTAGGTGCTGGGTACAGACCTGTTGAGTGAATAAATGAACAATCCCAAGTAGCAGATACTATTATTATCATCCCCACTTTACAGACGATGAAAACAAGGCCCGGAGATGTGGGATCACTTACTCCAAGTCATAGAGTTAGCAAGTGACAGCGCCAAGAGTTGAGCCTAGGCAGACTGGCTCTAGAACCTGCATTCTGACCCACCCCAAATCACCCCTTGCTGGGGGTGAGATGTGGGTGAGCGCCTTAGACCGCCATCCTATGGCCCGCAAGGAAGGAATGTATTCTTTCAACACATCACAATAAGCCTAATTTTCATTTGTCACCGTACAATGACATCATATTGATATGGACTATATTGACCTGTGTTGGACCCTGATCACAGCAGCCACCACAGTGGCCTCCAGGCCCTGTCCTCATGGAGCTGTCAAAACCCAACTCCATTCACAGCGGGTCAAGGCGGGGTCTGCAGAGCCGCAGGGACGTACCCAGCTTCCAGAGCAAGCGGCCAAGCTGTGGTTGGAACCTAGGCTCGCATCCAAGACCCATGGAGGCTACTAGGCATGTTTGTGTCCCATAGGCTTAACCACTGGCACCATTATTTCTTTTTAATGAGATATAACTCACATACCATAAAATTTGCTCTTTTAAAGCATACAATTCAGTGGCTTTCATAGTCTATGTGTAAGATTGTGCAGCCATCATCACTATTGAATTCCAGACCATTTCATCACCTCAGAAAGAAACCCCATATCCATTAGCAGTCACTTTCCATTCGCCCCCTCCCCTCAGCCCCTGGCAACCACTAATCTCCCTGTCTCTAGGGATTTGCGTATTCTGGACATTTCATGTTAATGGAATCATATAATATGTGGGCTTTCATATGCAGCTTCTTTCATTCAGCATAGTTTTCAAGGTTGAACCATGTTGTAGCGTGTGTCAGTGCTTCATTCCTTGTTATGGTTAAATAATAGTCCCTTGTGTGGATAGATTACATTTTATTTATCCATTCGTCGGTTGATGGACATTCGGATTGTTTCCACTTTTGTCAACTATGAACAGTTGCCCACACATTTTTGTGTAGACATACATTTTCAATTCCCTTAAAAGTTCAGTTCTCTAAGAGTGGACTCATTGGGTCATATGGTGACTCCATGTTTAACTTTTTGAGGAACTGCCAAGTGGTTTTCCAAGATGGCTGGTGCATTTTAGATTCACATCAGCAAAGTGTGAGTGTTCCTATTTCTCCACATCCTCTCCAGTAATGTTTTAATATAGATTTTGAATAGATAATACATTCACATGATTCAAAAATAAAATGATATGAAAATGAACACACTGACACATCTCACGTCTACCTGCACCCCCTCTAACCATGGAGTCTTCCCGCCCTACAGGGAACCACTTTTGTTAGTTTCCTTCATGTGTTTCCTGAGATCCTTCATGCATCTACAGGCAAACACCACAATTTTTGAGAATATATATGTAAAAGGCATCATGTCTACACACAGCTCCTTGCCTTTCTTCTCAACTGCGTATCTTAGAGGCAGAATAGTCTAGTGTTAATGAGCCCTGGCCCTGGAGCATGAGACAGCCTAGGTTCCAATCCCAGCACGGCCACTTCTAGCTGTGTGGTGACAAGAGACGTAACCTCTCTCAGCTGTGTCTTGCCCTCTGTAAGATGGGGTAACTGGAACTGCTACCTCGCAGAATTGATTTGAGAGTTAGATGAGTGAATGTATGCATGTCAGGCCGGGTCCCAGAGGAAACAGAATTCCAAGCAAAGGGGTTTAGCTAAAGAAAATTTAGTGAAGGGTCTATTTAAGGGGACTGGGCAAGGTTAGGGGAACCCACAAGGAATGCTGAGGTGCCCAGGACCTCACAAGAGCAGGAAGCTGTTACGACCCATGTGGTACAGCTGAAGAAGAGGGGCCACCCCAGGGGCGGTGTGGCCACACGGGGAACAGTGAGGGTGGGCCAGGGAGGGGGCTTAGGGGTGAAATACTCGAGTTCTCTCGCCTCCCACCTCCTGATCTCCTGCCATGACTCCATGGGTGATGCGGTGATGCAGGACATAAAAGCCAGCTTCCTCAGGGGCAGAGACAGGCGGAGCACCCATCTCGAGGGCAGTGGAAGGAACCAGTGCAGTACGTGAAGTCTGGAGGTGGCACCTGGCCTACAGCAAGCTCAGAAAGCCTTTGCCGGTCTTTCTATGTTTCCACATCAGTGTCCCGAGTGCCCTTGTTCCTTTACAGCTGCGTGCACGCCACTATCCTCTGGGTGTTCGTTTAGCCAGTCCCCCACTGTCAGTCATCTGGGTTGTTGCCAACCCTGTTCTGTAGACAATGCTGCAGTGAATGACCTCAGGTAAACGTCATCCCGAGTGATGGGGCCCTTTGCTGTGAGACTGGTGCCAAAGGCTATCTGTCCACTCTCATCTCACTCCATCCTCACAACAACACTGTTAGATGAACTTGCGCTGTTAAAGAGAAGAAACATTATAGGGTTATTTGTTCTAGTCCTATGAAAAATGTCCTGGGTAACTTGATAGGGATCACATGAAATCTGTAGATTGCTTTGGATAATATGGCCATGTTAACACTCTTAATTCTTCCGATCCAAGAGCGTGGGATATCTTTCCATTTCTTTAAATCATCTTTACTTTCCTTAATCAATGTTTTGTAGTTCTCCACGTATAGAAAACAAACTTACGGTTATCAGCTGGGAAAGGAGGTGGGAAGGGGTAAATTGGGAGTTCGAGATTTGCAGATACTAACTACTATATATAAAATAGATAAACAACAAGTTTCTACTGTATAGCACAGGGAACTATATTCAGTATCCTGTTGTAACCTATAATGAAAAAGAATATGAAAAGAAATATATGTATGTATATGTATGACTGAAACATTATGCTGTACACCAGAAACTGACATAACATTGTAAATTGAATATATTTCAATTTTTTAAAAAGTTAAAAAAAAAAAGAGAGAGAAGAAAAAGGCCCAGAGGGGGGATGTCCCTCACAGCTGAGGAAGGTGGGGTGCCAGCACTTCCTGACTCTAGGGTCCCTGCTCTTAGGCACCCCACTTCCCAAGGACAGAAACTCCTGGTCCTTGGTGCCTAACCCTCACGTGCCAGGTGCTATAAGCTGAATGGAACATCTCCCTCCAGTTACAGCCGCTGTCTGGAGCTGATGCTGACCCATGTGTCCCATCGTGGCCCCACGTGCCACCTCATGGTGGCCTCCCACAATGAGGAATCTGTTCGCCAGGCAACCAAGCGGTATGAAGTGGGGGAATGGGAAATAGGTGCCCAAAGCGTAGTGGACGTGGAACAAAGGGAGGAGCAGTGTGGGCCGGTAGGTTCAAAGGGGACCTTGGGAGAATATTCAAATTACTTAACCCCTGCTACACCTGTAGGTCCCATAGGCCCCAGCTGAACAAGGCATTTCTCCTTATTTGCTGGGGCCTGGGAGGTCTGAGGCTTCCAGGGAGGGAGCTGAGACTCACTGGGGAGCTTTCAGGGGGCCCAGGGCAGTGGTTATTATCAGTGAGTTTGGAAGTATGTCAGTATTTGAATGCCTGGAACAGCCATGTGAGTACAAAGTGGCTGATTTCCAGCTCCAGATCCGGTCACTGTCTGGATTGATGATGTGGCTTTTTCTGTAGCATATGGGAGCTTGGCATTCCTCTGGATGGGCCCGTTTGTTTTGGACAACTTCTGGGGATGTGTGACCACGTCTCCTTGGCACTAGGTATGTGAATGATCCATCCCCCCCACCCCCACCCCCAGCCCCAGGCCTCACTCTCTCCCAGCCAGACCCTCTCTCCCATTCCCAGACAACGCCTGGCCAGGCTCCCATGCAGAGACTGCAGCCGGCCCAGCTGCCAGACCCTTCCAGATAGATCTGTCCCATATCTGAAGGCCTTGCAGGCCTGTATCTCTGTGTCTGCAGTTTGTTGTTTTTGTCGGTCTTTGGTCATGGTATCTTGTTTCCTGTGAGATCTTTACTATCTTGCTCCTCGGGGCCTGAGACCAGAAGATGTATGTTTCCTTCTGCCAGGTGCTAAGGGGTACAAAACCATTGCACCCTAAATTCACTGCTTGAGGTTTCTTGAGACACCCCAGAGATGCAAATTTGGGCTGCAAATGTGTTAGGGGACTAACCCATGGCCACAGGCTCTCAGAGATGGATTTTTCTGTTTTCTTCCTTGCTCTACTTACGGTCAAGGCCATTCTCTGGGAGTAGGGGAAGGTGGGAGTGTTGACTTCTTGTTAACTCTTACTCTGAAGGTCTTGATGTTTGGGTTCCAACTTAATTTGGGGAAATTCTCCTTTATAATTCTCACTCTGGTCAGGCTTTGGGCCTTCATTCCTGTACCCCCTCAACTTTGAAGTCATCGAATAGCAGCTCAATTTTATCTTCAGGGTAGAAATGACTCTAGTGTATCCCTTCCTTCTCTCGGTCCCCATTTTCTCTTAATTCTTGGATTAGTAAATTCCTTATTCACTTGGCAGCATTTTAATAACTTGGAGAAGATTTTTAAAAATGTCTACTCCAAGATTTTTAGTTTTTTTTCAGTGGGAAATTTTGTCCAATACATCTAGTCTGCCATTTTCTCAGAAATGGAAGTCTTTGTTCCATGTAGGGCCTGGGGGCGCCTCTCCTCAAACATGAGCCCTCACCCTGCCAATACTCTCCCTCCAGGGCAGGCCGGCTATGCCGTGTACAAGTCCATCCCCTATGGCTCCCTGGAGGAGGTGATCCCTTACCTGATCCGGAGGGCCCAGGAGAACCGAAGTGTGCTGCAGGGTGCCCGCAGGGAACAGGAGCTGCTCAGCCAAGAACTTCGGCGGAGGCTGCTGGGGCGGGGCCTGAGGGCATCCCATTAGCACCCCCAGGGATCACATGGTCAATAAAGGTCCTGAGTTGCTGCCCAGGGGGCTGTCTTGCACCGAAGCCATCTTCGTGGGGAAGGGCTAACCTCCACCTTGGCCAGCCCAAGCTAGGGGGCTCTGCAGCTCAAGAGAGAGCTTTAGCTGACCCTAGAAGATGGCAAGGGTGTTAATCAAAGACTAGTGAAGCCTCCCCCTGAGCCCTGAGGTAGCCTGTCCTGAGAAGGGCCCGTGGTCAGCTCTGTTCAGCCAGTTAGTGGCTGATGTGAGAACTTCTTTCACTCCATGTGAAGAGCATAGTTTATTAAAGAGCAGACACTGAGGCACTGAAGTCAAGAGGCAAGGCTAAGGTCACACCTCCAGGGAGGGACAGAGAGAAGAGCCAAACCACTTTATTATTTAATAAGCATTTACTGAAGCCCCTTTTAAGGTGAACAATGCTGAGGACACAGCAGAGGTAAAGACAACCCCAGGCCCAGACTCATAGGGCTCTTGGTCCAGTAGGGGGAGACAGGCCCATTTTCAGACGGTGACAGCCAGGGTGGACAGGGCTGTGATGGGGGGAGCCCACGTGGAATATCAGGGCAATGTTGGGGAAAGCCTGGAGGCTGTGGGAGGCCAGAGGAGACACCTGGTGACCAAGAGGGCTTCCCAGAGAATTCATAAGAAGAACCAAGTGAATACTGAAAAGAGCATTCAAAGGGAAGGGCATGTGTATAAACAGAGAAGCAGAAAACAGACTGCGGAGTGGGGAGACAAGGATGGAGGGTAGCAGGGGCAGATGATGTCGTCTTAGATGCCACACTGCAGAGCCTGGACTCTGTCCCAAGGGCACTGGGGTGCCAGGAGAGTTTGAAGTGGAGGAGGGACAGAGTCAGGTTGCACTTTAGGAAGAGTCCGCTGGCTGCCATGTGGGGGATGGACCCTGAGCTCTCTGTGTGAGAGCCCAGAGGAAGCTTCGGTAGGGAATCCTGGCAGCTGGGTGGAGCTGGGCAGGCTGTGGGGAAGGGAGGAGGGGGCTGGTGGAAAGAACAATCAGGAGGCTGAGTGGAAGGGCCATGGAGCCGACAGGCTGGATTTGAGGGAGACATTCAGGGCAAGGTCAGGGCTCTGGCTTAAAGAGGGGGCAGTGGGGACAACTCTGAGATGGGGTTCTGGGGGGAAATGCAGTTTGGGGGAGATTCTAAGGCTCGTGTGGGACCTGGTGGGTGTGAGGCTCCCAGGGAACATCCAAGGGGGGGTGTCCAGGGCACTGTGAGGCCACAGATGTGGGGCAAAGAAGAGAGCCTGGGGCAGGGAAAAAGGGAGAGAAAGCCCGTGTGGGTGGGTGAGGAGCGTGGGAAGACGCCAAGGACAGGGATCAGGAAGGACCCACCATCCCAAACAAGAAGGTGGTAACATGCAGGGTGCAGCCAACAGTTCTGCAGTGGACGTTGCTGTCTCTTCTACCGGATCACCTCGAGACCGGAAGAGCAGCGCTCACGGAAAAAGGTTACTGCGCAAGTGCAAAGGTGGCAGGTGACCACTGATGCGCATGCGCTAAGGATTCCCGCCCAAACCGCCAGAAGTAGTGCGTGGCGTCATGTAGTGGTCACGTGGTGATCACTGTAGGAGGCCAACGGTAGGTGTAAAGCCGTGTGGACTGGGCCCTCAGCTCTCCACCAGACCCCTTCCCCAGCGCGAAGACCCCGCCTTCAGGCGCCTCCTCCCTCATACTCCTCCCTTCCTTCGGCTCCTGGGCCCTCAGAACCCACGTGTTTATCAGGCCCTGTCAACATTCAGCTCGCCCTCTCTGCTGCCCACAGGTACAGCCCTCAGACCCCTTCCTTACTTCTGTCCCCTCTCCTAGCCCGTAGACCCCTCCGCAGCACATAGATGCTTCCCTAAACCTCAGCCCACGCCCCCAACCCTCCTACCCTCTCCCAGCTCACAGACCCCAGCCACTGCCCTCAGATCCCTCCCCCGGGCTCTTTCCGCAGCAGCCGGAAGACCCTGCCCTCAGACTGTCGTCCTCCCTTGGACACTTCCCTCTCACAGCCCGTAGACCCCACACCCTCTCTGGTCCTAACCCTCAGGCCCCTCTTCCTCCAGCCACTAGGTAGTCTTCAGACCCTCTTCCTAAGGCCTCAGACTCCTTTCCTTGGCCCAAATCCTGTCCCTTTAGCCCTTACACAGACCCCATCTCCCAGATAGAGCACCTAGCCCTCAGATTTCCTTAGATCCTCTTCATTCTCAGACTCCCTTAGATCCCTGACCTTGTAGCTCTCTCAGAGCCCACCTTTTTTTCTCATTCAGACGTTTCTCTCCAAATAAGACCCCTCCTGAATCACCTTCCTTTCTCAGACTGTCCCCCAGGACTCCCCACCAGTCTGTCTTTATTGTCCCCAGAGACCTAGTCCATCACTTCCTCCTGCCCTCATGAGAACCCCTAGCTGATCCCTGGCCAGAAGCTGACTGAATCTGGAGCCCACAGATGTCTTCGCTGCGTTCTCACTTACCCGTGGAGCTGGGCTCCGTTAGGAATCCAGAAGGCCAGGTGGGCCGTCTGCATCGCCTTGCTGTGGCTGGGGGCCCAAGCTGGGGTCTCACCCGGCTTCTGCAGAGAGGTGAGAGTCTGGCTACTGGAACTACCGGGCAAGGGGTTCGGGGTGGGGGGCGGCAAGATCAAGGGGCGGTATGGAGGGTGGGACTTCAGTTAGCCAGTCAACAGTTGTGTTGACAAAACTGTGTTGACACAATAGGTGTGTGTGCTAAGGCTCTGTTGTTTGTGATGGGGATTTACGGGTGAACATGACCTTCTGGGTCATTGTGAATGTAATCTATTATGGGAATTTAAGATGAGGTAGATACACTGGAAAGGATAGCTTTTTGGATAAGGTGATATTTGAGTCCAACAGTTTAAGAGCCAGTCATGCAAAAACCTAGGGGAAGCGCACTTCAGAAAGATGGAATAACCATCACAAAGGCCTTGAAGTCAAAACAAACTGGGTATATGTAACAGCAGGGAGCAAGGGACTTGGGGAGAGAACTGAAGCTGACGGTTTTGGAAGGGGTGTGCATTTTGTTGGATTTTGTTCTGTGTGTAATTGGAGACCATTGGAGTTGTGGGCAGGAAATTAACACTATCCAGTTTACAATTTCTGTTTTTCATTGATTTATGTAAGTTGGTTGTGTATCTGGTCACTTTCTGAACTTGCTTAACAGTTGTAATTGTATGTTGATCCTTTCACTTTTTTGTTATCAGCAGATGGTGACAGTTTGGTCTCAGCTATTCAGTCTTTAAATTCTAATTGCTTTTTCCTGTCATAAGTTGTTGGCCAGAACTCCCAAACTTAGTTGTCAATGGACATTTCTTTCTTTGTTGTTGTTATTAGAGAGATGAGTCTGTGTTTCTGCATTAGGTACTATGCTTGCTCTTGGGTATTGGTTTATAATTTTTATGAAGTAAGGAAGTTCCCATTTATTCTTAGTTTTCTGAGGGTTTTTTTTTTTATCGTAAGTAGGTATTGAATTTTATCAAATGCCTTTTCTGTATCTACTTAATTAAACATGATTTTTATCCTTTAATCCTTGAATGTGTTTTGTTATGTTGACAGATTTTCTTTTGTTAAATCATCCTTGCAATCTGGGAATAAATCAGTTGGGTTACTGCTTTTCTTTTTAGGGGCTTTGCATATATGATCATAAACGGAATTGATGTATAATTTCACTTCTCATTCTGAAAACTCTCATCTGGTTTTGGAGTTAAGGTCACACTAGCCTCATAAAATGAGCCTTGCCCTCTTTTTCTATTTTTCTTTTTTGGAATAACTTGTATACGATTATCTATACATGAAATGAAGTGATTATTGTAAAGATTGTCTATATCCTGAAATGATTTGTATTTTAAGATGCTCCCTCTGCAGGGTAAGACAAATGTAGAAAACCAGTTAGGATGCCATTGCAAAAGATGGTAGGCTACTGAGTAAAATAGGATATAGTAAATGTGATTTTCAGAGGTTCCTGAAGTACTGTATTTGGAGGGATGTTTATGGCAGAGACCAAGCTGGGTTGGTCCAAGTGCATGACTGATTAGCTGTGTCTCCCAATTACATAGGAATGCAAGGACAAAGACACCATGCACTTGCCCTCCCTGGGTATATGGGATCTGGTCTGAAATAAGAACTCAGGGATGACGGATGCAAAGAAACAGGACTTGGGGCATGATGATTGTGGAGATGAGGGATTGGGAGGGGGGATCTGAGCAGGATGATGGAGGCAAGGGGATTGGCAAGGGCATGGAGGCTGAATCCAGAGGAGTTTACTGCCTTGTGCAGTGTTCAGAAATAAACTTGAGAGATTTCCTGATAAAATCCAGAGTTTGGTGGAGGGGTTAGTATGGCTCAGTGGTAGAGCGCATGCCTAGCATGCACAAAGTCCTGGATTCAATCCCCAGTACCTCCATTAAAAAAAAATTCAGAGAGTTTGCTGATCTTGAATTTGATGCTAGCCACATGGGACCTGTACGTACACTGAATTAGAGCTGGGTGGGGCCTGCCTGCCCTAGACAGTGCACGAGGCTCCTGTAAGCCCAAGTGCCCATGAAGTTCACTTCCTCCTGGCCCCTGGGTACCTTCGTGTGACTTTGACAGCTCTGGGATCGGGGATAGATATTGGCAAAGCAGGTGGATGTCACCTTGTTCCAGTTCTGTGGACTTAGTGGTGGGCACTGTGTTGAGATGGATTCTGAGGCTGAAACTGGAAGGCGGGGGTTTTAGGACATAGAGACGGAACCTGGTGTCAAGGATCACCCAGTCAAGCAGGGACTGTGGGGGCTGGGAACTGGGAAAGGTGTTTCCAGGACCTCTGCCCCCAGAGTAAGGGGCAGAGACAATCCTAAGCCTCGCTGCCCCTCAGTTGTCCAGGTAGATGGTGAGAACTCTGCTGGGCAGACGGCGCTCTTCCTCTCTGCGCTGCTGGGCCACAGCTCTGCCGTGCGGCTCCTGCTGGCCTTTGGTGCCAACCCCAACCAGTGAGTGGACAGGTGGTGATGCCCCCACACTCCCAGGGCCCTGAGTCTGAGCCCCAGAGAGCCTGAGAGCCAGGGCTGTCTTCCCCAGAGGCCTCATTTCCTCAGACCCCCTTCCATCCCCTGATGCCCCTCCCATCCCTGTGACCACCCCCCACTTTGTTCACTCAGTTAACCCCTTCTTGTCCTCCAGTGTCTATTCCCATTCTTCCGGTGCCCCATGCTCCCAGCGATCTCTCATCCTCTCAAAGACTCCACTGTGTCCCCAAGTGACCCCCATCCTGATATCCACCTCCCATGATCATGGTGACCCCTTTATCCCTCAGTGCTCCCATCCTGCCACCTCTTGTCCCCCGTCCTGTCCCCTTCCTAGTCCATTCCTGCTCTCATTGTTCTGTTGTAGCCGCTGCCTCGATGGCAGCACACCCGTGCATGCGGGTGCCTTCTCCGGCCGCAGCCTGGTTATGCTGCACCTGCTGCAGGCAGGGGGCGACCTGCGTCTGCATGACCAGCAGGGTCACACCCCATGGGACTGGGCAGAGCAGGGTGGTGCCAAGCAGAGCTGTGAGGTGAGCCACAGCCAGGGTGGGGTGAGGGTATCAGGGCTAGCGCTCCCACCCTGCCTCACCCCACACGCACCCCATCCAGATGCGGGAGCTGTTACAGCTCTGCCGGGCCAACATATCAGCACTAGTACACGGCAGTGAGTTGGCACCCACTGCATCCGTGGACCAGTTGCAGGCCGGCTCTGGACACAGCCTGTGTGGTGGTTCCCTGTTCTTTCTGCGGCTGGTGCAAGCGGACAGGTAACAGTCCACACCCTGAAGCCTGCCCACCCACTGCTCCCAGCTACTCTGGACTTACTCTCGGACTGCCCTTTACCCCAGGGCACCATGGCCGGAGCAGATCAGGAGATCCCCCCAAATTCCAGCCTCAGGGTTCGGCCAGGTAAGAGGGGGATGTTGAGGGGAGCAAGGACCACCTGTCCTCTTTGTGCCTCATGGTCTCGCTCCCCATCCCCAGCTGAGCAGCCTGTGGCCACTGGGGCTGGTAACAGGCATACCCCTCGCAGATCCCAAGGAGCTACTGCCAGCCCAGGGCGAGCCCGACCGCACCTATGAGAGCAGCTCCCACACCCTCATGGCCAAGTGAGAGATTGCCCCCTCCCACACCCCTGCCTGGCTGTCCAGCAGAGCTCTGGGGAGAGTCCAGCTCTCCTGCTCCCCTCACAGGGACACCCCCTGGCTCAGACCTACACTCCCCCTCCCAATTTTTCCAGCCTCCTGTGGAGGGGCCACCCTGTGACCGTGCGGCAGCTGAAGGCACCTGGAACCCAGCCTGACGTGCTGCTGGCTGACCTTCAGCACTGCAGGTATGTCCCCCCAAGCCTTCCCTCTGGGCCAGCCCAGGCCCACAGGCCAGTCTCCTGCCTGCCCTCCTGACTCAAGTGTGTCATAAACAGAAGACCAGGGACTGTGGCAGTGGCCTTGTTTACAGGCTTCCCCTGTGGGCCAGTACTTGGCATGGAGCCCTCCTACTGGAGTGACTACCCCACCGCTGGAAGGTGGGCACCCAGTTCAGTGTGCGGCCTTGTAGGCCTCAGAGAGGAAGTGGGTGTAGGGAGGGGTACCAGGGACAGGGTGTAAACTGGTTGCTGCCTCTGCCACCGCCAGGCTGTGTGAGCCTGGGTCTCGGTTTCTCTTCTGTCTCGTGGCTGAGGCGGATCGTCAGTCCCTGGCGTCAGTCTCTGCCCAAGAGCAGCCCCCACCCCGTGTGGGTTAGGGCCCCCTCGTGAGTGGCCTGCTCTCCTCCTGCCCAGCACCCTGCACCACCCCAGCCTGTTGCTGCTGATGGCATTGAGCCCCTCGGCGGACCTGTCAGGGCTGTGCCTTCTCTTCGAACCCGTGTGGCTGGGCTCCCTGCATGTGGTGCTGCACCCACAGGGACCTAGAGAGGTGAGGCCCCGTGGGGGGCCCCGCCCTGTGCCAGGCCTGCTGCCCGGCCGCCTGCTGCTGCAGGTGCTGGAGGCCCTGCTGTTCCTGCAGGCCCGCTGGCGTGCTCACGGCGGCCTCAGCTCCCACGCCGTGCAGCTGGTGCGGCCAGGCCTGGCCAAGGTAGGCAGCCTGGAACACGGGCGCCCGCTGCATCAACGCTGGCTGAGGCCCAGGTGAGTGCCTGCCTCACTTGCCTGCCTGTGTCCCTGCCCAGAGGCCACTGGCTCACCAGGTGCCTCGGCCTCCACAGGCCACAGCAGGGCTACCCCTGGGGAGGCCCAGGCCCAGGACTGCCCCCACCTCCCGAACTGTATCCATGGCTGCCACTTGAGCTCATCTGTGGTGACATGCCTGCCGCCACCTCAGACCTCTACAGCTTCTGCATCCTGGCCCAGGAGGTCTTCACTGGTCAGTGAGTGACCCTGCTCCCCACCCCACTGCAGCCCCCACCCGTTTCGGTCCTCCAGTCATGCTTCCTTACAGGAGAGCTGCCCTGGGCTGGACGAGAGGGGCCTGAGGTGAAGGCCAAACTGGAGGCAGGTGAGAGCCCGGCCCTGGACCCGCTGGTGCCAGCCCCCTACCAGGCCCTGGTTCGGGCTGGGCTGGGCCTAGGGCCTGCTGACCGCCGGGGCAGCCTGCAGAGTACACGATACCTGCTGCGGGAGGCCATGGCCCAGGTATGGGACTGGCAGGCAGAGGAGGGTGGCAGCCATGGAACGTCAGGCAGGCCCACGTCCCACACCCAGTCTCCTCCCCACAGGACTCGGCTCCCGAGGTGAGCTCCCCGGTGGACTGGACCACACTGTGCCCTTCACGCCAGGGTTTCCCACCAGGTTAGAGGGCAAGGGGGGATGGTAGCAGGTGCTGAGCACAGCTCAGCTGTGCCCCTGCCCCATTCCAACCAACTGGTCTGTCCCCCCCAGAGACACTGTACCCTGATGTGGCTCCCAGAGCCAACACTACACCCAGGCCTGTGCCCCCCGTGATGTCCCTAGGCCCCTCCCCACCCCAGGTAGGAGCCAGGACAGGCATGTGGAGGATCAAGGGAGCTGCAGGGCACCTGGGCCACCCACGCCAGCTCTCTGTCATTGCTCTTTGCAGGTCATGGGCCACAGCAGAGTCCAGAGTGGTGCAGCCTGGAATTCGGGCAGCAGCCTGACTCTAGGCAGCAGCCCAAGTCCCAACCCTAGCCTCTGCCCAGGCCACAGCCCCACGGCCAGGGTCAGCCTGCACCGCTGCCTGGAGCCCAGATCCACAGTATGGATACCCTGAGCCCCGCATGACTGTCCATTCACTTACCTGTGACCCCTCTCCCTAGTCGTCACCAACCCCAATTTCCCTGGCTACCTCTTCTCTGACCAGGGAGCCCCTGTCATCCCCAACTGTCCCCTCACTGATCTGTGACCCCCGACTGACCCTGCTTCCCCCAGGGCCCTGCCCTGCACTCCAGCCTTCAGGACTCAGCCTTCTGAGTTCTGAGGAGCAGTTTGAGAGGAAGTTCTCAGCCAAGATCCAAGCCCTGCAGGGGCTGAGGCAGCACACACACAGGGCCACCCTGCTGGACCCCCCAGCCCCATGAGCCCACCCCCTGTCTACTGACCTACAGGGAGGCTTCCCACATCCTAGAGGCTGCTGGCAGGGAAAGCCACGAGGGCAGGTGAAGCAGAAGACCCTGAGCCCAGGCCCTGCCCCCACCCCCTAGGCCCATCCTGAGCTCTGTGGCCACCTGGTGGCAGCTCCAGTCTTCTTCTCCTGCAGGATCCCAGCTCTGAGCTAATCAGAGGAAGTCTCTTCTCCAGCCTGCAGAAGTGAGAAATGGGGCCCTGGTGGGAGGGTCCCAGGCCCCTTCTTTATCCCTGAGGTAACCCTCAGTCCACCCCTACCCAACTGTCTCCCCACCCCCAGGATGGATCTGCTGGAGGAGATCATAGCAGAGATGAAAGGTGGATACCAACTTGAAGACAGACCCAAGCTCAATCCCACTCCTGACACAAATTGTCAGGGCATCCATGGCCCCGCCTCGGCAGATATCGCTCCTCAGAGCCTCCCAGGAGGGACTCCGCACTTGGCACCTGCTGAAATGATAAAATGATAAAGTGACCCACCTGTCACTGCCTCTTTATTCACTGAGCCTGGCCCCAGCATGACACTAGCAGCCACGTTTTCACCATTTTTATTCATTAATTTTGTCAGATGGTTTAGTGGGGTATGTGAGGGGAGATGGGCAGGAGCTGTCCCCCCACCCCCTGTGCACAGGTCAGGACATGCTGAGGGCTCCTGGAAGGAGAGGGAGGACAGGGAGTCAGCCTAGTCCTCAGATTTGTGCGAGAGCCCCCAGGATGGAGGATGGTGGGAGGATGGGCGAGCCCGTCAGCCAAGGGTAGGGAAGCTATGGTCACAGGTTAGGGACCCACATCAGAGGCAAGTTACAAAGTTAGAAACCTGGGGTAGAGGTCAGGATCTCAAGAATACAAAACAAGGGACTGGGTTGGGCCAAGGTCAGTGAGGGGGAAGAGAAAGAAGGTCTCTCCCAGCTCTGGCTCAGCAGTAGCTTCGGGTCTGGCCCTCAGAGTGGAGGGACCAGCTGGGAGTGGGGTAGGGGGGTGGGGGACCAGCCCCCTCCCTTACTTGCCCCCCATTCCTGTACAAGGACCCTCGGTGGTGCTCAGCCCCCCTCCCATAGGCTGGTGGGGCTGCCCTGTAGAGCAGGAGAGGCTCCGGAAGGCCCCAGGGCCCAGGCACCCTATGAGGGGCGTGGTGGCCCCAGGGGGCCCGCTGTTTCTGGGGGAGGCGGGGTGCTGGGGGACCAGGATCAGAGCGGCTTCGGGGGTGGGCCGGAGGGGAGGAGGAGCTGGAAGAGGCAGGTGAGGGACCCCTGGGCCCTAGGGCTAGGTTGACATAGAGGGGTTCAGGTCTGGTGGGGCGCCGGGCAGGGTGCTGGGGGGCTGAGTAGCCAAGGGGGTCATGGGGAAAGCAGGAAGGCGGTGGTGGGTAGCTGAACAGGAAGTCGGGGGACCTGTGGAGTGGCGGTGATTGGCCAAGCATGCCATAGGAGGCATTGAGCCTGTCTGGGGGCATGGAGCGCAAGGGACTCCAGGACCGGCTGGGGCCAGAGTAGAAGGACCCCTCGCCCGCCTCAATCTCATAGTACAGGTTCTCTCCCCTGTCAAGTGGTGCAGGAGGACCTAGAGGACTCCTCCAGACTGGGGCTGGGGAGCTGGGCTGGAAGGATGGGGAGCTGAGGGGGTACAAGCCTGGTTTGCGGACCCCAAGGAAGGGCGGCAGGCACTCCCGAGGGGCTGAGAAGAAGCCAGGGGTAGGAACCTGTTGGGGGACAGAAAACAGGAACTGGGCTGCTGTCTCTGGTGCATCCCTGTACCCCCAACCCCTCCTGAGCTGGGCACTGACCTGGGCAGGGCCTCTGGGTCCCCTCCTTGAGGTTCCCATGGGCCGCTGGCTCCTGACCAGGCTCCCATCACTTGGTTTCCTTGGAAGGGAGGGTGGGGGTCCTGGAGCCCAGGCACCTGGGTGGGCTAAGGACTGGGGAGGCAGCCCACTCCCTGAGGTCCCAGGTGGTTCAGTGCCCACCTCCAGGGACAGGGAGCGGTGGAAAGGGGAGTGGGGAGCAGATGGGGTGCTCTCCTGTTCCTGTTGGCTCTGTCTCTGGGCCACCTGCTGAGCCCGCTCAGCCAGGGCCAGGGCCATGAGGCGTGCTGGGTTCTTGGGGGGTGGGGGCGGGGCCCCCCCAGGGCGCAGGAGGGACAGGGGTGGGGGCAGCAGCGGTGACTCCATACCAGGACCTAGGAGAGGAATGGGAAGAGGAGTCAGCGGGGTCTTGGGCATAGCCTCAGGGTCTGTAAGGGTGTGGGCTGGACAGGACTTACCTTGCTGGCCTGGTGCTCCACGGGGACCAGGTAGTGCCAGCTTGCTGCAAATCTCCTGTTGGCAGGTGTCACTCAGCTGGGCCTCAGCTCCACGTAGCAGCAGGGGGATGAGACGGGGGCGCAGGCCTGGGCTGGGGCTGAGGGCTGGCGTTGGGGTGGCCGAGGCGGGTGTTCCCCCAGCCCCCAGCAGCTCCAAGACAGCGGGTGGCACCGATACAGCCAGGGGCTCTGAGATGTCCAGGGCAGTGGGTGAGGCAGGGCTGGTGGGCCCACGGGGTGACAGAGCCTGGGGGGTTGCCCTGGGTGGGAAGGCAGAGGCGGGGGCCGGGGGGGCCGGGCTGGCGGGAGGTGCAGGGTCCCCTGGGGTGGGGCTGCTGCAGCGAAAGGTAAGGGGATCGAAGTCAAGCCCCCGGAGCCCCTCCAGGCAGCGGGGTGGGCTGAAGTCCAGCTCATCACCATCATCTAGCCAGGCTGAAGTTCGGTGTGAGGGGGAACCGGAGAGTGCCCCCAGCCCAGCTGCTGAGGACGAGGAGGACGAGGAGGAGGAGGAGGCAGAGGAAGAGGAGGACTCAGATGACGACAGGCTCTCGCAGGAGCCAGCTGGTGCTGGGCCCACAGGGAAAGCATCACTGCTGGAGTGGGGTCGCCGCAGCCTGTGCAGCCTCTGGAGGCCTGGAAGGGCAGTGTGGGGGGCAGTTAGGGGTCAGGGGACAGAACGTTACATACCCCTATACAGCAGTGAGAACAGGGCACCCCTCAGTAAGTTGGGGGAATAACAGGAAGAGGCACGTCCCCGGCGCCCCCAGATAGTGTCACAATGGCTGGGAATCCAGGGACAGCTGTTCAGACTCACGGGTGATAAAGGAAATGAATGGCAAGTCCATGAAAAGAAGCATTCCAGACGCAAAGACAAGAAGGAAGTGTGACAACCCCATGGGCTGTGAGCATGAGACCAGCAGGATCTTGTACCCAGAAGCTGGAGGACAGTCTGGGGCCACCACCACTGGGAAACTCTTGGGCCTTGTTTTGTAGAGTTGGATGTGAGCATACCGTACAGTATGCACCTCCACTCCTGGGTGTGCTCCTCAGAGCCCCCAGATGCATCGGGAGGAGGAAGGACAAGCAACTCCCAAGGGGATCCCCACACCTGGAACACTAGAGAGTGATGCAGAGGAAGCAGCCTGAGCTACACTCAGCAGTGCGGGCGGCAGCCTGTAACGTAGTGGTGAGTGAATCCACTTACAGCACAATACCCTTTTTAATGATATCTTTCAATTAAAGTTTCAAAACAACTAGGACATCACAGTGTTATTGGTGCCTACACTTCTACACCTGTACGTGATAAAACCCGGAAAGCAAGGGGATGAAGACATCAAATCTAGGGGATGCTTCTGGTAGAGAGGCAGCAGGTGGGAGGGGGATGAGCTCACAGGTGAGGTAGTGGGGCTCTTTTAGTTCTGGTTCATGGATGTTCATTATATTATTTAAATTGTTTTTCAAAAGGAATGATTAAAAGACTGAAGGGACTTTGCCTGGACCAAGGGTGAAGCTTTATCCAACTCATTGTATGTACGGTCCAGATTAAAAATGAAAAAACCCTCAAGATCCCTGTTTCTGAATACATCATTTGGAGGCCAGCTTGGGGCCCCAGTCCTTCCCAGCACCACCTGGGCACAGGCATGGTCCACCCAGTGCTCACCAGCCCCGCTGGCCTGTGATGACAGAGACTCCTCACTCTTGGCGGATCTCAGTGTGACTGTGTCAGGTCGGTTGCCTGCAGAGAGTAGAAAGGTCACAGGGGCCTCCAGAGCGCCTCCCCAACCACCCCAACTGCTCCACCTCTGACCTGAAGGCTGCGGTCGGGCACGGGTGCCCCCTAGCCAGGGCAGAGGCTTCTTTCGGGGGATGCTGGGGCCCCGGCCCAATGCAAAGAAGGTCTTCCAGCTGCTACCCCCAGGCTTCCGCTGTTTCTCGCCTCTCTCCCCTTTCCTCCTGGGGTTTGAGTGAGACACAGGAAGCAGGCTGAGGAGCTGGGACCTCCAGGCTGGCCCTTTCCATCCAGGGCATCCCACTCACCTTTCCACAGGTGAAGCTGGGGTCTTGGGTGTTGTGGGCTCGGTGGGTGTCCCCAGCCGGCCCTGGGTACGAGCCTGGGCTTCCTCCAGTGTCAGCAGGCGAGTGGAGGGGCCACTGCCCGCAAGAGACTTGGGCCTGGGGAGGAGGCAGCGGCCTGGGGAGTCGGGAAAGGGGGCAGCTATCAGCCCCAGGGCCATTCAAGGTCACAGGCAAAGCCAAGCGCTACAGCCCAAGCCCCGGCCCGCAGCGTGCCCACCCGGGCTGGCAAGGCAGGGGGCCGGGACGGATCAGGCGGGAACGGGTGGGCAGCAGGCAGGTGAGGAGGAGGAGTGAGGCAGAAACGAGCTGATGAGGAGGCAGCTCCCAGCAGCCAGCGAGGGCAGCGGCTCTGGCTTCAGTTACCTCGGCCCAGTGGGCCCTCCGACGTGCTGAATCCTGACTGGGCTGGGGTCCGGGGCAGGGCGGGGAGTCTGGGTGGGGCCCGGGTGGGGTCAAGTCTGGGGACCTCCCACCTCCTCCCAGGTGGACCCATGGCCCCACACGCCCCCAGGAGCTACAAGGGGTGAAGGAAGAACGATGTCCGGGCCAAGAAGTGGGGATCCTGAGCGTAGGAGCTGAAATGAGAAGGGTGGGGAGGGGAGGGAGAGGCCGGGGCGGGGTCCTCAAGGAGCCAGGGTGGAGGTCTTGCTTCAGTGGGATAGGGATGGGGCTGGGAGCCCACCTGCCCTCCCTCTGCAGCCCTGACAATGAGGGGCCAGTAGCCAGGACATCAGGGCTGGGATGGGCATACCTGCAGGGTCAAGGCCAGCGGAGGTGAAGGTGTCACTGAACAGGACGTCCACGTGGGTGAGCAGGAATTCCACCACCACTGACTGCACCCGCACCTCCCGGAAGGCTGCTGCCCCCCCCAGCCCCACTGACTCCAGCTCCATGGACCTGAATGGGAGGAGGGGGAGGGTGGCCGGGTGCCTTGAGCCCCAGCTGGTGGGTTCTGGCCAGGCAAGGTGGGGAGCCATGGGAGCAATGACTGTCATTCAATGTCTCTGACCTTATCAAATTGATCACACCTAGAACTGGATTCTCAAGCTTTCCCCAAACCTGCTCCCTCTCTGCCTATCCCATCTCAGTCAGTGTAGTTCTTCTAGTGGCTCAGGCCAAGCACCTTGGAATTGTCCTCAACCCCCCTTTCCCTTACACCCACATCCAATCTTAGCAGACCCTATGGGCTCCATCCACAAAATCTATCCAGAATCTAAACGCTGCTCTCCTACTGCCCCCACCGCAGACTAGCCTCCATCCTCTCCCTCCTGGACCATCATACAGCCTCCTCACTGCTCCCATCCTGGCCCCTGCAGCCTGCTCCCCACGCACAGCCAGAGGGATCCTGTGAACCCTTAAGTCAGCTCAGGGCCCTCCTAGCTCAGAGCCATCCCCCGGCCACACCTCACTCCTGAGAAAAGCCAAAGTCCTCACCAGGACCCACGACCTGTAAGTCACTCCCCTATCTGGTCCCCCGTCACCTCTCTGACCTCATCATCTCCTCCCCCTCAACCCCTCACTCACTCAGCTCCAGCCACACTAGCCTCCCTGCTGTTCCTCCAATATACTAGGCCTTGACCCAGCCCCAGGACCTTTGCACTTGCTATTCCCTCTGCCTGGTTTGCTCCTCCTCAGATATCCACATGTCCCTCCTTCACCTTCTGCAGGTATTAACTCAAATGTTACCTTCTCAATAGCATCTTCCCCATACACTTTATTTAAAATTCTAAGCCTCTACATTCTATGTCTATCTTTATTTTTCCCCTTAGTTCTTATACCTACCATCTGATGTACCACCTATTTTATTTATTTACTTATTTGTTTCCCGGGAAGAACTGAACTCCTCCAGAACAGACAGCTTGCCTGTGTTGGTCACCATCAAATCCTTTGGGGCTTACCCTGCTGCTGGCCACAGAAGACTTCTTACTGAAGCCTTCCCTACCACTCTATCTAAACACTTCAAATGCCATAATCCTGCAACATCTCCCGTCCCTGCTTTGTAATCTTTCTCCTTGCCACTCGTCACCATCAGACAGTATACTGCCTTTCTCTCTTAACAGTTCACTGTCATCTTCTGCATGAGAATGCGAGCCCAGAGCACAGGTTCCTGCTCACCACTGTGTCCCCAGTGCTGAGAACGGGGCTGGCATATAGGAAGTGTTTAATAAGTATGTGTTGGGTGAAATGAGCAAGAGAACAAAAGCTGGGTGGTTTTCTGGTGTGGGGTAAGGGTAGGGGGAGACTGGAGGCCCAGCCTATGGCAGAGAGGCGATGGGGGAGGCTGGTGAGCTTCCAGCTTACCGTAGCAGGTTGGGTGCCCAAACGATGGCCAGGTTGCGGGCATGCATGCTGGTGTTGGCACTGTGTCTCGCCATGCGGGCCAGGTGCCTCAGCAGGTATTCCAGGGTCCTGGGGGTGGGTGCAGAAGGGGCCACCTGAGCCTCAGCTCCCTTGGGAACCCACCATAGCCCTTCCCTGACCCTTCTGGTTTACCTGTAGTGCGGCGGGGGCAGCTGCTGGATGACGTCGTGGACCCGCACCAGGCGTTCCTCCTCCCCGGGCACTGACATGGCTTCCTGAGATTGTGCATGGGTGTGATGGGGTCCAGGCTGTTCGCAGCCCAGCGCCCTCCCCCCTTGCCAGCTCCCTTACTCACGCTGAACTTGCCGTAGAGCTGGTACGTGAGCAAGGGGTTGGGCAGCTCTCGGAAGTAGAGCTTGCAGAGGGAGGATACACTGTGGATGTCCTGCAGGAAGGCGGGGCCGGACAGTTCCGGGATCCTTTCACTGTCAAACTCATGCCTGAGGCCACCAGGTCAAGGAGGGGAAGATTCGGGTCAGAGCTGGCCCACCTGGCGGTGTCCTTCCCCTCCTCTCACAGTGTCTACAGGTGGGTGCCACCCTCTTCCTGTGCTGGGCTCTTCAGAAGCAGAAACTTACTGAACCCCCTCCCCACCAACAACCCTGTGTGCCAAAGACAAGGGCACCCCATTTTACAGAGGAGGACGCTGAGGCTCAGGTGGGAGATGCCTCTGCTTGTAGCCACCCAAGGCTCTCTGCCTGCAGAGCGTGACTGTGCTCCTTCCACCAAATTGTGCCATTTTCCTGGCCCCAAGAAGTCACTGGAAAATGCAGCTGAAATCCCAGCGGGCCCTGCTCACAATTCTGTGGGGTGTCCCACCCTCCCAGGTCAGAGCTCTGCATGTGACTTCTGCCTCATCTCTCACTGCCCCAGGCTCTGGGCTCTCACCTGTCAGACCCTTCACCCTGCCTCACTGCTTCCCACCTCGAAGACTGTCATGCACACTGCCCCACCTCAGCTCAGAACCCCTCCTGTGGTTCCCTCCTCACTCCTGGGAAAAGCCAGAATCCTAGCAGCCATCCAAAAAGCCCTGCATGCTCTGCCACTAGCTGCTTTTCAGACATCATCTCCTGCTGCTTCCCCTTGTGCTGGCTGTTCCATCCACCGCGGGTACCCATGTGACTCGCGCCCTCACTTCCTCCACGTGAGGTCTCCTCCAGCAGGCCCTCTGTGCCCACCCTATTTAAAACCACAATACCTTTCCCTGATTTCCTATTATGATCTTCCTCACCCTGGTCTTCTTTGCTCCGTACCACTTGCACCTATTGTAAACTCTCTCATTTCCTTGTCTCTCCCTCCAGCACGCGGACCCCACGAGGGCAGGAGTCTCTGGCTGTCTCCTTCACCACTGCACCCCCAGTGCCTAATGCCTGGCGTGTGGCAGGTGCTCAGTGAAGGCTGACCCCTCCGCTTCGAATGCTCATTCTATGCTCACCTTTCAGACCTCAGCTGTGGTGTCACTTCCTCAAGGAAGCCCTCCCTGCCCCCACCCCGCTCCAACCCCGCCCTATGCCCTCCTAACTCCTGATACCTCTGTGTCCCCAGCACATGGCACAGCGCCTGGAACAGAGTTGATGCTCAGTAAATGTTTGTGGGGGGACAAGGTTGGTGCAGGGCCCTCACCGTAGCCTCTGGATGTTGGACGACACGCCGGAGAGCCGGTAGATTCCATCCACCACCCCGTGGGCCTCAATAAACTCAGAGCAGCAGCGAAGGACCTGGGGCACTGGGAGAAAGCAGCGGGGTCAGGGCTGGGCAGGTCGCATCATGGATGGGAGAGGTGGGCAGGGAAGGTGGGCCCAGCCTCACCGTCCTGGCCTGAGTTGCTGAGATGCTCTCCTAGGTCGCAGCCAAACACCCTCTGCCGCAGGATGCCCCGCTGCCGCAGCCGCTGCCGAGAAGGGCGGGAGCGCATGAAAGTGCGGAGGAGGCCGGCCAGCTTCCCACGCGGCCGGGGCACAGCTGTGGGGGTAAAGGCAGGACACACAGGGTCAGGGCAGCCACCAGTCTGGTTGAAGGGGAGGGCAGGGGCCTGGCCCGTAGTTTGCATTACCTGAGGTCAGAGAAGAGATACCCTGGGGAGCCGGGACACCACCTGGGGGACCGTCAGCATCTGTGGGGTGAACCATGGGTAGAAAGGATAGCTGGCAGACAAAGGATGCAGAAGGGCCTCCCCGCTTTGCCCAGGGCACTCACCACCCTTCAGTCCTGGACTGGGCCTCTCTGTGAACAGCTCCACACATTCACTGGGGAAGAAACCGACCTGAGGAGGGTTCAGGGTCAGTGACTGGGCCACCTGAGCTGGCAAATGCCCTGACCCTGCCTGTCCACCCCATGCCAGGCTCACCTGGAAGCCCCGCTTGCCCCGCCACCAGCTCCGATCCTCCGTGGGCGGCATGTCAATCACTGAGACGATGTCTCCCACCTGGGAGTGGGCAGGTGCGAGGAGGGAGGGTCAGAGAGGGCAGGGCAAGTGGGGAGCCTCGCTGGGGTCTGCTCCCCTACAGCCTCACCTCAAAGGACAGCTCGTCCGGTGCCTGAGCTGTGTACCGTTTTACCACATGGGCAGCGGCCACCGCGGGGATATTGAGTGAGGCCTCCTCGCTGAGGAGCAGCCGCCGGCCGTGGTTGTCCAGCTGAGATAGAGGGGGAATGTGGCAGGAAGAGGCCAGAGGAAGGCGGTAATAAAGACAGAGAAGGTTCCTCTCGGCCAAGTGGAGGTCACCACCTGTCCCCCACCTAAAAGCCCCTGTCACTGAGAGCTATTGATCAAACACCTCCAGTCGTGCATCTTGCAAAACAAAGCCCCTTCTGGTCCCAGGACTCCCCTGCCTGAAGTCTTCCTGATACACCCCTGCACCCTCACCCTCCATAGCTGACACTGCACATCTGCTCTCCAAAAACCTGCTGCTTTAAGTCACTCTTAGCCTGGCATTTTGTGCGTTAGAGCCAAACCTATTTTTATTTTTAATTGATATACTTTGGAATTCTTACATCCCCATAACCCAATATCTGCATGTGCACATGCACACACACACACACACACACGCGCGCGCGCATTCTCTTTCACAGGCATGCGCCCACGCAGACACTGAAATACCACTGCCTCCTCCACTCCGGCTCATTTCTTTCCTCTGCCCACACACCCTCCCAACCTGGTTCTTGCTCCTCAGACATGCCTCATGCACTCCCAGCTCCAAGCCCCCTGCCGGACCCACCTCCATCCAGGTGAGCACAGGCCCACAGTTGAGGTTACTGTCCACCAGTCCTGACAGGGTCTCCAGGTACTGTAGCAGCAGTGGCACCAGCATCTGGGGGCAGGTTGTCAAGGTGGGCTTTGTGAGGAGACCCTAGGAAAGCCCACTGCCCTCCTATACCACCCAGGCTTGCCCCTGGCAGGGCTGAAATTCAACTTGAATGCATGGGTGTCGCTTGCTGTTAAGTCCTGAAATGTGGTCATATCAGTTGCTAATTAGGCTATGCCAAGCCCCTGTGTGCCCCCACTGGTCTGGCCCTGCTGACCCTCCCATGGAACACCCTGGAACTCTCCATGATCCTAAAACCAGAGGGAGTCTCCAGAACCCTGCTGCAGTTGTAAGACCTCTGATTAGTTGGGACTCGGGCCATACCAGTGTTTAAATATTTATCTATCCTCCTGTCTTGATGGTTTCATACATCGCCAATGAGAACACACCATGGCTGAGGTAGGGCTGGGACAAAAAGCAGTTTACCTGGGCAGCCCTGGCACCCTCCGGGGGTGGAGGAAGCTCTGGGAGGCAGGAAAACCTCCGGTCAAATATGCACCGGTGGAGGTGGGCGTCCAGGGAACGGAAGTCATCATAACTGCGGAGAACTGGCCAGGAACGGCCCTGTGGGTGTAGGGAAGGACAGAAGGGAGCAGTGGTTCCACTACACTGAGCTGAAGACCATGGCAACCAGTCTGCCAGGCTAAATGAGGGGCAGGGGTGGCTGGGCTCACCTGACAGGTCACCTGTACCCCAAACACCAGCTCATTCTCTCCAGAGAAACTGGGGCCTTCACGCTCTGGAGACAGCAGGAGCTGTAGAGGGATACAAAGGCCCAGGCGAGGGCCTCACTCTGGTCCCAGTTCCAACCTCTCCAGATTGGTATTATCTAGGGATGGGTCTGTGTCCCCCTCCTGGGCCTCCCCAAAGACAGGGCCTGGTGATGTATCAGTCAGAGTACAGGGTCCTGGGACAGAACACACACCTAACAAAAAGTTGTCATTGAACTGATAAAGGAAGAAATGAATGAATGAATGAACAGCTCTCCCCTTCTGCCCTGCGGCTCTTGCCCAGGAGCAGCCTGTCCCAGGGATCGGTTTCAGGGGTAAAGTGGCTGATAGTGCTGGGTTGGGTGGGATCTGACCTTCCCACCTGGGTACAGACCCCATACCTGAATGTGGCCAAAATCAACGTTCTCGTAGTGAAAATGGGCACAGTCTGCCAGTCGGGGGAAAGGACCCCGAGGAGCCGAGAGCCTGGGGGACAGGTGATAGATGAGCAGTGGCTCCTGTGCCTGGCGCCTCCCTCCGAAGCTGAGCCTCTCCCTCACCTCTCACCTCTTCCCAGGTTTCCCCTTCACACTGGGCCCGCCAGTGGGAGGCAGGGGCTGCACGGAGCCCTCCCCAGGGCCATCCAGGCTGTCAGTGCTGCGAGCCTGGAGAGTAGAAAGAAGAATCAGAGGCCCCCAGAGATGGGAGCAGAGAGACAACGGGCGCATTGTTATCTGTCAGCCTGGGCCCGCAGGCCCGAATTGCTCTACACACTGCCCTAAGCATGGAGTAGAAGGGTAGGTCAGGGGAAGGTGAAGGCGGGGCTGAGGGAAGGGCTGCTTCTTCGTGTGTGGCCTGCGGTGGGGGGCTGGAAGAGCAGGGACCAAGGGTGAGTCAGGGAAAGAGCAATCTGGTACCACCTCTCCCTGTTTAAAACCCTTCCGTAGCCCCTGCAGAGCACAGTCTCCCATATGCGCCTCTGCATGCCTTTCACTGATGTCAGGACAATCACAGCTCCCATCTTATCAGTCTTCCTGCCTCCACTCTCCCTTCCTGCCAGCTTCTTCGCAGCAAGAGCCAGTATAACTTTCACGAAACACAAATCTGCCTCTGTCTCTCCACAGATTATGGCTCTTCAATGGCTCCCTGTTGTCTTTTAAGATGAAGTCTAAATTCTCTGGTCTGTTTACCTCTCCAGCCTCATCTCTTCACATTGCCTCCACTTCCAGAGCTCTCAAACTTCTGAGAGTCCAACAAAAGCACCATCTTCTCATTTCCTTCCAGGCCTTTGCAAAAGCTGTTTCCACTGCATGGGACACTCTTCCCTATCCTTTCACTAGGTTCACACCTCCTCATCCCTTAGGTCTCAACTTTCCTGTTCCCTCCACTTTGAAGTTCTTCCTGACCTTTCAGACAGTGTCAGGCCCCTCTTCTGGACCCCTGCATCCCCTGAACCTCCCCCATCCAAGGCTTGAGGATGCTGCCTGAGCTTCCCTCATCGCAGCCCTGAGCACTGAGATGTCACCGTCTGGTGACAAGTCCATCTTCCCCCACTGGACTGGGGCTGAGTTCCTAGTTCCCCAGCATTGCCCAGCACACAGCTGGGCACAGAACTGATGTGCCTTACAGGTAGGGTTGTGTCTGATTCCACTCTGAGTCCCAGGGTCCAGTGCCAGTTCGGTCGAACAGGAGGGGCTGGGTAAAATCTGATGAATAAATTAACCATCTGCCAGATGAGGATTCTCCAGACTGGGCTCTAGCCTCTCCCTCCTTCATATCCCTATGACCCTGACTTCATCCTTTGGGTCTCACCCTTGGGTCTGCCCTCCTCCAGCCCATGAAGTTCCTTCCCCAAGGCAGGATGGGATCTGACTCTTTCTGTGCCTGGAGCAAAGGGGCTACACAGAGGTCTCAGTGATAGTGAAGTGAGCGAATGAGAGAGGGAATGGTTGAATAAGCAGGAGCAGCATGGTGAGAGAGGGAGACAGCCGGGGAGGGTAGATGAGGGTAAGAAAATGGAGAGGCCCCTAAGGATCACATTGGGGGTACAATGCAGGCTTGGGATTGGGGTGGAGAAAGGAGGAGGGGAGCAGCTGGAGAGGCTGAAGTAAAGGTTTAGGCTGATGGAGGGGAGGGGAGGGTTGGTTGACAGGGACTGGGATGGGGTGAGAAAGATGAGAAGAAGAAAAGGGTCAGGCTGAGGATGGAGCCTGGTGGGGGTGGGGCTCAAGGATGAGAAAAGGGCTGGAGGTATGAGGAGAAGGGGGCTAGGCCAGGGAAGGGTGGAGGTTGGGATGAGGAAGCCGAGGATGGCTCTGGGATAGGGGCTGGTGAAGGACCCAGAGAGCCTCAGCGGGCCCCTGCTGGGGCCACTTGGAAGGATGAGGGATCCTTCCCTGAACCAGCCCTTTTTCCTCCCAAGTCTGGGGCTTCAGAAACAGTCACCCCCATCCAGGGCGTGGAAGGGGGATGCGCGCAGAGGGGGCGGGGCCGGGATAAGGACTCGGGCCCAAGACCAGGCCGGGGGTCTAGAGGGACAGCGATGAGGGGTGAGGGGCGGCGCAGGGCGCAGGGCGCAGGCCGCAGGCTCGGGCGGGGCCGGGGGCGGGGCGCGCGGGGCGTGGCCCCGCGCAGACAGACTGACTCGCAGACAGACTGACTCGCCGACAGACTGACGGCCACGTGGGCCCCTCACCACCATGGTCGCGTAGCCTCCTCAGGCGCCGGCCGCGCTGGACCCCTCGCTCGTCGTCCTCGTCGCCGATGCCGCCGCCATGGCGACACAAAGGGGAGGGCGCGAGCCGCGCGCGGGCGGCTGCAGGCCCCGCCCCTAACGGCTGCCCATGGCTCTGGCGCGCGCGCACCACGGGGGCGGGAGCAGTGGGGACTCGGCGCCGCTTCTCATTGGCTCCACCGTTGGCCTTAGGACTACGCCCCGCCCACCTGGAGGCTTTTCATTGGCTTCGGCTTGGGTCCCCTCCCTGGGTCTGTCTCTTCCGTTCCCGCCCCGCGAAGTTTGACAGCACCACGCCCATGTCTGCTTTTCATTGGCTGTCATTCCCCTCCTGAGACACACCCCCAGGTTCTTTATGCTTTGCTTTCAACATTTCTATCACTAAGCAGTGGGCCATCCCCATAGTTCGCTGTCAGTGACCGCTCTTCTGACACTCTTAATTTGATTATCCCATGGCCTCAGGGCTTTTCTCCATCCCCTAAGTATCTCTTCAAAAGTCTCAGTCCTCTAGCCCCACTCTGTCACTTCTGCCCCGCCCCGGCCCACAGAATACTGTTTGCCCATGGATGTTTTTCAGACTCAGATGCCCTGCCTGGGACATAACCCTAGGCACTCTGCGACTTGGCCTCCCCGTACCCCCTGGGCATTTTCCTTGCTTCTTCCTTTAGTCTCTTCCTCTACTGCTTCTTACAGGCTGGCCTCCAGCCTTGACTCCTTTTTCCTAGGAATAAATTTAGATCTGATGCCAGGATGCGATCACTCCTCCCATAATGCCAATCCCAATCGTTCCTGCTGTTGACTGCCGCTCAGAAAATACTCTGTACCAACTCTTTCTCCAAGAGGACCTTCCATTGGTCATGTCCTCAACAAAGCCCTCACCTCAGAAGGTACACACTTGATCCATTCCTTCATTCATTCAAAAACTCTGATCACTTAATTTGTGGATATATCAGTAACCAAAACAGGGGGAAATATACCCCGCCCACATGGAGCTCAAAAGTTAGTGGGAGAAGACAATGAACAAAATAAATGTTTTAAAATATAGAATATTAGAAGGTGATTACGTTCTATGGGTAAAAATTAAGCAGAAAATTAAAAAAAAAAACTTTAGGGTGGTGGGTATAGCTCAGTGGTAGAGTGCATGCTTAGAATGCATGAGGTCCTGGGTTCAATCCCCAGTACCTCTATTAAAAAACTTTTTTTTTTTATTAAACAGAGATTGGGGAAAGTGAATGGTGAGGATCCACTCCTGAGTTGAGAGTCAGATAAGGTGAGTCCTAGTCTTGCCCAACGTCTTGCTCAAAACCCTCTCCTGCCCTCAAAGAGGATGAAACCAAGAGATTTTGCTTCAATGGTCAGAAACTAGGATGAGGTGGGGCAAGGCAGAGCCACGGGGTGTGTGTGTGTGTGTGTGTGTGTGTGTGTGTGTGTGTGTGTGTGTGTGTGTGTGTGTGTGTGTGTGTGTGTGTGGTTGGGAGCCATTTCCCTAAATTAGCATGACCCTTGGCCTTTCCAGAATAACTCTCAAAAACAACCAGTAACCTGAAAAAAAAATTTATTAGGAAAAACAGAATTTGTGCAATTCAAAGTCGTCTGGCCTCAAAAGAGTCTCTCTCCCTCTGCAGCCGCATCCTTGGGGATCCAGGAGGCGACCTGTCTAGAGGAGACTAAGCTCCCAGGTCTTCAGTCTGGCCCAGCAAGCGGGATAATTGGGCATCCACTTTCCTGGAAAAAAGCCAGGGCAGTAGAGGCTGAGGTGTATGCTCAGGATTGGGGTCTGGAGCTGTAGACAGTTCTGGGAAAGGGGCTCAGGAGAGGTGCACCAAATGAGGATCTCAAAGGATTCGGGGTTTTTTATCCCGGTGATGTTCACCTTTTCTGCCGCCGCAGCTCCTCCCTCTGAACCCTTAGCACCTGCAGTACAGGGTCGTCCTGGAACTCGCTGCCGTCGGAGTCTGGAGGAAAGAGATTCGTGGGGGCGGGAATCATAGGGTGCCGGACTGCCAACCAGATCTGGGCAGCCACGCGCACCTGCGGCGCACATCTGCTCACCTTCCGCGGCCTGCAGGAGTCTGGCAGCCTGGGAGAGCAGGTCCTCTGAGGGGGCGTGGCCATCACTAGATAAGGGCGTGGCCACGACCTCAAGCGACCCAGTCTTAAGTGGAGGAGGCGGGGTCTTGACACCTGTGGCCGCCTCCTTAGCTGGAGGGGGCGGGACCTTGGGCTGCAGATGCTCGGCTTCAGCAGAGGGAGTGTCTTTGTTCTTCCGAGGCACAGACCCCGATAGGGGGAGCATGGTCTTGGCATTCGCCTTAGACTGACTCGGCGGGGTCTCTGCCTGTGAGAACCGTGATTCAGACAGAGGGGCCGTGACCTCTGAGCGAGGGGATGTAATCCTGGTTTGAAGGTGTGCGGCCTTGACTTTCCAAGATTCAGCCTCCCGTGGAGGAGGACCGCCAGGGCGAGGAGGCGTGTCCTCCAGGCTATCGGGAAACAGCCGAGCCGTTACTACCTGGCCCACGGCGCCTCTGAGCTGCGGGCCCGGCCCCTCGTCCGCTGCCGGCCCCCCGTCCGCTGCCGTGACTCGCCCAGCAGACTCCCGGCGGCGCGGGACTCTGCTTCTCCAGGGCTTGGAATCCTGTCTCTCGAGCTCGGCAGGGATGCTTGGTGCAGGGGTAGGCGAGCTCTGGGGGGTGGCAGGGGGCGCAGGAGTGGAGGCAAGGGTCGCAAGGGTGGAGGCTGGGGGAGCAGGAATGGAAGTCGGGGGCGCCGAGGTGGAGACGGGGGGCGTGGGAGGAAGGACCCCAAGAGATACCCAGGGACTGGGCTGCGGGCCCCAGAAGAACCCATGATGACTGGGGCCCCAAAAGATATGTGGAGAGAACCCCGGAGGAATAGGAGGTCTTTCCACATGGAAGGCTTCTGGGGGAGGAGGCAGAGCCACACTGCTCCCAAGTGGGATGTAGTTAGGCTGGGTTCTCAGGGAACCAAGGGTCTCCGCAGGAGCAGGAGGGGTCTGTAGACAGATGGGGGTAGGAACCTGAGAGGGAGAGAAAGGATAGGGGGTCCTCAGTCCCCCTCAGCCTCCCCCTTCCTCCAATTTCTCTTAGGATCCCCCCTCCAGCCCCTTCAGGCTCCTCCCTCCCCAATCTCACCGTAGTGGTGAGGGCAGGGGTTCGGGGTAGCACCCAGGTTCCATCACCCTGGCTTCCTCGAGCCTGTTCAAGTTTCCGCCGCTGCCGCCACTGGTACAGAATGTCATCCTCTGGCCGCAAGGGTGCCTGGGAAGAGGCCGGGGTTGGAGAAGGGATGGGGGCAGGTGCTGGGGTTGCTGTGGAGTAAGGAGAGGGAAGAGGGGGTAAGGCAGGGCCTGGGGTGATGATTACTGCAAAGACAGCCTGAGCACATACCCTTTGCACTGGAAAGTGAGTCATTCAGACAGGCTCTCCAGATAATGTCCCAACTCCTCTGTAGACTAAGAAGTGGGGCAGAATCAGAAAAGAGAGCACTCATGGGCTTCTCAGCCTGTCATCATTCAATTCTTCATTCATCAATAAATGTTTATTGAGCTCTTACTATGTGCCAGGCACTGTTCTGGACATTGTAGTTACAGCAGCGAACAAGACAGAGCCTCCAGAATCTGCCCAGTTTCCCCTATATTACTGCCCTCACCTGCCAACCCCACAGCAACCTCCTCCCTGGTTCCTGGTTTCCCTTCTCGCCTGTCCTCCCAAACTCTTCCTGCCTGCAGCCAGTGGGAGCATGTGAACACCTGAGTCAATTCAGAGCCCTCCGGGGTGAGAATCCTCCCCAGGCTGCACCTCTCTCTTTCCTCAAAAGCAAAAGCCTTTGCATTTGTGGTCCCCTCTGCCTGAAATGCTCTTCCCTCGAGTACCCACAGGGTTTACTCCAAGTCTTGCAGATATTTGCCCAAGTGTCACCTACTTAGTGAGGCCTTCCCTGGCTTCTGTACTCAAAACTGCAACAATCCCAGCCCTCCCACTCTCTCTCCTCCTTTCTGTTCCATTTCTCTCCTTAGCACTTATCATCTTCTAACTACTAAATATCATACTTCTTTGCTTATTTACTGTTCATCTCTCCCTCCACAATGCCAGCTACATGAGGGCAGCAATTTTTTTTAATTGAACTATAGTTGATTTCCAGTGTTGTGTTAGTTTCTGGTGTGCAGCAAAGTGATTCAGCTATACATACATACATACATATATTCTTTTTCATTATAGGCTATTACAAGAAAGATATTGAATATAGTTCCCTGTGCTATACAGTAGGACATTGTTGTTTATCTATTTTATATATAGTAGTTCATATCTGTAAATCCCAAACTCCTAATTTATCCCTCCCCCACCCCCTTTCCCCTTTGGTTTGTTTTCTTTGTCTGTGAGTCTGTTTCTGTTTTGTAAATAAGTTCACTTGTGTCATTTTTTTAGAGTCCACATATAAGTGATATATATTTGTCTTTCTCTGTCTGACTTACTTCACTCAGTATGATAATCTTTGGGTCCATTCATGTTGCTGCAAATGGCATTATTTCATTCTTTTTTATAGCTGAGTAGTATTCCACTGTGTTTATGTGTATATACATATATGTACCACAACTTCTTTATCCAATCATCCATTGATGGACATTTAGGTTGTTTCCATGTCTTGGCTTATAAATAGTGCTGCTATGAACATTGGGGTGAATGTATCTTTTCAAATTAGAGTTTTCATTTTTTCTGGATACATGCCCATCAGTAAGACTGCTGGATCACATGGTAACTCTACTTTTAGTTTTTTGAAGGGATCTCCATAATGTTTTCCATAAGGGCAGCAATTTTTTTCTGTCTGGCTATTACCATATCCCCAGTGTCAAGAACAGGGCCTAGTATCATTATTAGTGGCATAAATGCAAAATGAACTGTTTCTTGTGCTCCGTCCCAGTGCCCAGCCCTTGCTAGGGATACAGCAGTGACTAAGGGCAAGGCCACTGGCTGCCCAAATAGCCATCATACCCAATTACCCAGAGCATCATTTCATCAGTCATGATCTACCATTACCTCTCAGAAGTCCTGCCTCCTGATGCTGCACAGAGAAGGGGGCATCATCCAGGATTCCTCCTCCCCTCCCCTCTGTGTCCTGTGATTCTACTTCCCAACCTGGCCCATTCCCTCTACTCTGCCCCTCAGGCTCTGGCCCAGGCCAAACTACCATTTTCACTAGGTGTTGACAGCAGCCAGAGGGGGTTTGTCAACACCGAACAACGATCATATCTCCTCCTTGCTTAGAACCCTACTGTGGCTCCCCAAAAGATAATCACCAAACGCCTCACATGCCTACATGGCCCCATGTAATCTGATCCCCCCCCCATCTCTTCCAACTTATCGTCCACTACTCTTACCCCTGGCTCTTTCCTTTTCTAGTCCATCGTCTGCATCATGTTTCCTCTCACCTCAGGTCCTTTGTACATGCTGGGGGAGGCTACTGTCCCCACCTTCATCATTCAGGTCTCCACTTCGATAGCACCTCTTCTGGGAAGGCCTTTTCTGACTTCCCAGCATCACAATCCTCTCTGGCATGCCCCTTATTTCTGCTTACATTCCACATTTGTTTGTGGGGTTATGTAGCTTTTCTTGGCCCCACACTAGCTATGCCATGAGGACCATGAAAGTGGACCCACATATGTTGGTTCACTAAGGAATCCCCAATCCTGCTCACAGGCTCATACACAATAGGTAGTCAATGTTTGTTACATGAAGGAATGAATGCATTTAATTTGCAAAACAACCATGAGGGAGGTAGTAGTTTTATCCCCATTTTACAGATGAGAAAACTGAGGCTCAGGAAGGAGACATGAATAAAAAGAGAAGCTTAGAAGGAGCAAAGAATCAGACAAGCAAGTGTGTGGACAGGATCACACAACATGCACAAACACTGCTCTGTTTTCTGTGCTTGCCTGTCCCCCCCTCACGGGAGTCCCAAGAGATGTGGAGAACATCTGTCATGTTCACCACTGCATCCTAGGACCTGGGGCACAGAGCAATAGTAATGACAATGATGACAGTAATAGTAACCCAGGTCCTTAATCCAATCTCTGAAATCCTGGGGACAGAAATTTGAGAGTTCAACAATTTGCATGTTTTAGCAAAGTCGCATGGTATGTACAGTGTTGATAGGAGTCTAGGTCAGTACACCAGACTCAAAAACGTTGATATTTGGTTGAACAATATGAAATTACCAATATTCAACCATTTTTCACTTACAAAGACACAAACTTTTTTTAATTAATTTTTTTTTTACTTTTCATAGTTTTCAATTAAAAGTTACTGTATAAATTTATGACTGTTCAGTGCAGCATCTATGGATTAAAAAGTAAAAATGACTTTCACCCCTTCCCTAATAACACTGCTCTCCCCAGAACAACGACTAACAATTTAATTCTTCCGTGTCTTTTTATATTTATATACAGGTATTTTTCTGTTTACCTTATTTCCCCTTTCTACACTTAATTCCCTTTCTATCTAAACAAAGACAAATTTTATATGGCTCAATATTATATATCCATAGTAAAAAGTATGACTATGTATTCCCTAACTTCAGACTATATTACAAAGCTACAATAATCAAAACAGACACATACATAAATGGACTAGAATAGAAAGCCCAGAAATACACCCACACTCTTATGGTCAATTAATCTACAACAAAGAAGGCAAGAATATATAATGGAGAAAACTCTCTTCAGTAAGTGGTGCTAGAAAAACTAGACAGCTACATGTAAAAGAATGACATTAGAACATTTTCTAATACTGTATACAAGAATGAACTCAAAATGGATTAAAGATCTAAATGTAAGACCTGAAAACAAAAATCCTAGAAGAAAACATAGGCAGAAAACTCTTTGACACAAACTGTAGCAATACTTTTGTGGATCTATGTTCTAAGGCAAAGGAAACAAAAGGAAAAATAAACAAGTGGGACCTAATTAAACTTAAAACCTTTGTATAGCGAAAGAAACCATCAACAAAACAAAAAGACAACCTACTGAATGGAAGAAAATATTTGCAAATGATATGACTGATAAGGGGTTAATATCCAAAATATATAAACAGCTCATATAACTCAATATTAAAAAAAAAATTTAAAAATGGGCAGAAGACCTGAATAGATATTTTCCCAAAGAAGACATACAGATGGCCAACAGGCCTATGAAAAGATGCTCAGCATTGCTAATCATCAGAGAAATGCAAATCAAAACTACAATGAGATATCACTTCACACCTGTCAGAATAACTATTATCAAAAAGACCACAAATAATAAATATTGGTGAAGATGTGGAGAAAAGGGAACACTTGTACACTGTTAGTGGGACTATAAATTGGTACAGCCACTATAGAAAACAGTATGGAGAGTCCTCAAAAAACTAAAAATAGAACTACCATATGATCCAGCAATTCCACTCCTGGGTATATATCTGAAGAAAACAAAAACATTAACTTGATAAGCTACATGCACCCCAATGTTCACTGCAGCATTTTATTTACAATAGCCAAGATATGGAAGCAATCTAAGTGTTCATCAACAGATGAATGGATAAAGATGTGGTGTATTTATACAATAGAATACAACTCATCCATAAAAAAGAATAAAATTCTACCATTTGCAACAACATGGATGGAACTGGAGGGTATTATGCTTAGCGAAATAAGACAGAGAAAGACAAATACTGTGTTATCACTTATATGTGGAATCTGAAGAATAAAACAAATGAATGATGTAACAAAACAGAAGCAGACTCACAAATACAGAGAACAAACTAGTGGTTACCTGTGAGGAGAGGGAAGAGGGAAGGGGCAAGATAGGGGTAGAGGATTAAGAGGTACAAATCACTATGAATAAAATAAATAAGCTACAAAAGATACATTGTGTAGCATAGGGAGTATAGCTAATATTTTATAATAACTTTAAAAGGAGTATAACCTATAAAAATTTTGAATCACTATGTTGTATGCTTGAAGCTTTTATTAGTATTATAAATCAGCTATGCTTCATTTTTAAAAAGTATAAATATTCACCCTAAATAAGATAGATATTTCTTTTATTTTTATTGCTATTTTTTAATGGAGGTACTGGGGATTGAACCCAGGACCTTATGTATGCTAAGTATGCGCTCTAGCACTGAGCTATACCGACCCCCCGAGATAGATATTTAGATCATAAATATTCTTCATACTATTTAAGTCAGATTTTGCTGGCAAATCAGGTATGGTGCCAAATTTGCAAAAATCCTGATTTTGGAGCTCTGTGGTCAGAACTACAGACAGGGGTCAGAGGGAGAACCAGCATACTGGTGATAGCTACTGTTAACAGAGCCGTGCTAAGTGCTCCACGTACTCACCAACTCATTTACTCCTCACAACACCCACAGCAGAGAAATACAATCATTATTCCTGTTTTAAAGTTGGGGACATGAGGCTCAGAGGGGCCCGAGATCACACAGCTGGTAAGCTGCAGAGCTGGGATTCGCACCCAGATTGCCCTCATCCTTGCCTCCCAGAACTTACCTTGTGCCTTTGGGTCAGAGCCCTTGATGGAGTCAGGGTTGAAAGTCATGGAGAAGGGAGAGAGGCCATCAGAGCTGATGGGGAATGAGGAGCTGCTGGCATCGCCAGGACTGAGGGAGAAGGAGGAGATGGAGGCCTTGCTGTAGGGAGAAGGCAGAACTGAGGCAACAGGGGTCTCAGAGACCCTGGGCCAGGCCCGGGGAGGTAGGTGTGGGGAGGGGAAGATGGGGCGGGTGATGCACCTGCGCTCGAGTAGCTTGGCAGCTCTGCTTTGCAGGCTCAGTGTCTCCAAGTCCAGCAGGGATGAGTTCCACGTGTTCAGGCTCTGTGAGGTGAGAGGGGTCAGAGGCCAGCCCCTCTTCCAAAGGCTGCAGGGAAAGGGGCTCTGGACAGAGGGACTGGAGGCAGGTCTGCACTGCACCTCGTACCCTCACATGCTGACTTAGAATCTGCTCCTCCTCAGGAAAAGAGATCCAGTTTTCCTCTGTGGAACCTCACCCCTCAGTGCAGTCATTGTTATGGTAGAAGGGCTGACTCTACCTTCCTGACAAGGCCTGGCTAGTCACAACTTTCTGTCCTCTGGTTCACAGTGATCGGCTCAAAGATGAGTGAATGAAAGTAAGCCCTGGGGCTTTGGATGGAGCTATTGGAAAAGCCTTCATTTCCACTGGAGTAACTAAGTACGTTAGAAATGTAGAGCTACTGGGGCCATCTTAGCTATTTTGAGGGGAAAGCCTACCTCAGATTGAGCCAAACAAAGAGCAACAGAGCACCAAGAGAGCTGAGTTCCTCCCAATATCGTTCAAACACCTAGATCGAGCTATGCCTGAAAGCATCTCTTTTGGATTTCTTGATTGCATTAGCCAACAAATCCCCCCTTTTTTGTTTAAGCTCCCTTGAATTGGGGATTGACTCTAGTTCTATTCCAGGGCTGGTGCTGTCAGTTAAGGTGTGCAAGGGAGGGAGTAAATGGGGGTGTCACCTGCTTTATATCCTGAAGGGGGGCCATAGCCTTAGCCTGTGATGTGCTGGCCACCTTGGCAAGAGTTGGAACTGCTGTGTTGGGTCTTCCTTCTGGTTCACTGGCTCCTGCTGAAAAGCCCCAATTGATTTAGGGGAGGGAGGCCAGGAGGAGTAGCTGGGAGTATCGCTCAGGAAAGGTTATAGGTCAGGAGAAGATGAGAATGAAGAAGGTACCTGCTGCAAGTTGACTGCTAGGGTCTGGAGATTCAGGCTGTAGCCACCAAAAGTCAGCTGGGGTTGGGCCTGCAGGCTGGCGTTCCTCTCGGCTTGTGGGCTGAGCCTGGCGGAACCGGTTTATGTACCTGTGAGCATCAGAGAACTGGGAGGTGGGTGGGATGAGGGGGAGCCAAACAATAATAACAAAATAATCACAATAGCCAATGTTTATCTAGCACAATGGCAGCACTTGGGAGTTGTCCCTCAATATCTTGTTCTCGTTTCTTATATGGTAACGCAATATTATATAAGACGATAAAATCCTGGGCACATAGCTATTTTTCTATAAATACATTTACCAGGTGCCTTTGTAGCTTTATGGCCACATAACTATGTCCTTGACATCAGATATGAGGAGATGTGATCCTGGAAAGTAAATGTGGCTTGGAGCCATTATGGGCCATGAAGGAAAGGGCAACAGCCTAGGGAAGGGAGAGCAACAAGATAGAAGGAAATTGTGCCTCTGATGCCTCAGTTAGGGGCTGCCATATCAGTCCTGGTTGTTTCTGCCTGGACCATTAGGTGAGGGAGAAATACTCTCTTGTTTAAGCCAGAAGTAATTTGGGACTCTTTGTTACAGCAGCTGAACTTGGATCCTACAAATCCAAGTGCTCACTATGTGATGAGCATTGTTATAGATGCTGTGCAAACAATAACTCATTGAACACTTAAAACGGCCTTAGAGGATATGTGATATTAATATTCCTAATTTACAGATGAAGAAACTGAGGCCAAGATCATATAGAAAGTTAGTGACAAGGCTGGGGTTTGAACCTAGCTCCAGAGATCTTAATATCATGTATGAAATGTGATCCCAACTCTGGCTCTGGTTATTATCATGAGATGTCTGCCCCCATTCCCTGATCCAAACCCTTCTTTCCCCCTAGGGTTGCTGGGACTTACTTGGCCACTACGGAGTCCCCACTGTCAGTCAGGATGGGTGGTGGGGAGGCTCCCATCTCTCCCTCAGTGGTGCTGGGTGGGGAAGAGGTCCCTGAGCTGGATGGCCAGGATTCCTCAAACAGCTCAGGGGAGTTAGGACCAGTGGCCAGAGCCTTGGGAGCTTCTGGGAGCCTGGATTTCTGGGACCTGGATGAACTCAGGGTCTAAGATAGGGGAGGTAGGGAGAAGAAAAAGTGAGGCCTGAGTTATCCCTGTAAGGGAACAAAGTTACATATGAAGTGTCATTCCAGAGGGGAGGAAACACCTCTCACAATGGCAACATCAGAGTGATCAGGGCTGTAATAGGGGATCCAAGTGGTAGAAGACAGAATAAGGGCAGCGCGGTGGGGAGGAGAGGAGACAGTCTTTTAATCTCTCACCCCCATCTCTCATCACATCTTCCTTGCCTCTACTCATCACTCCCTTGCTACTGGGCTGGCACACAGCACTCCCTTTGGGGTGTCCTCACCTTGGACACCTTGGGGTGCCAGTTCTGGCTTCGGGATGTCCAGTAGTGGCTCCGACGACCCGGGAGAGCATCCCCAAAGGGTCTGTCTTGGGTGGAGAAAATTGGCAAGCTGCAAAGAAAGAGGGGTTTGGGAGGCAGAGCATGGTCACTGCAGCCCTGTTAGGGGCAGTGTAGTTGGGTGTGGCTGGGAAGAGGAGGGCTGAACCATGCAATTCCCATGGATCCCTGGAAGAGATGAACTAACTCCCACGAAGCACCACTGCACATTCAAAATAATGATACTGGAGGCACGATTCCCACCAGCCCTCGGAGCGGCCTCAAAAGTGAAAACTCCAGGAACTGTTAGCAAGTGATTCTTAACCCTGGATCCAGGCTAGAAGGAGTCTTTTAAAAATACAGGTGAGCGGTCCACACTCCAGATTCAAAGAACCAGGATATCTGGAAGGGGTCTAGGTATCCACATACATCTTTTTCTCAGAGCCCCAAGTGCTTCTGAAGCTCAGGTTAAGAGCCAAGGCTAAACCCGATCGCTGTACGTTTCCCATAAGCCCTTGGGACTTTAAGACGAAAACGGTAGATGGACTACAATCCCTATAGTCCCTGGGATCCGCCTAAGAAAGAAAGGTAAAAAATAACACCCATGGGAGTCTGGGGACAATTTCAAAATTAAGAAATTTAATTCTCAAGATGCCCCTGGACACTCTTAGAGGTAAAAAAGCCTTTGGGGCCACTTAGAGGAAAGTAAAACGCTATGGGACCCACAGGATGGTGAAATTCAAGGCAGAAGCAGTTTAAGGCTGTGAAGCACCTTGGGAGTTGTAGTTCCAGTGCGGCTGAGAACGACAGACTCCGGACCCTAGCAAGCCTGACCCAAGGCTGTGTTGCTCTCACCCTTGGTCCTCTCCAGGTCTCCTGTAATCCCCGGAAGAGTGATCGGCCTCACCTGCGGTCCATCCCGCAGCTACCTCGGCGATTCCGCTTACTCCGCTGGGTCACCGGACTCAACCGGAGCGCATCTCTGTCGCTTAGCAATGCCCTATCAGTCCCTCCCCTCTCTGAGAGTGCCCGCGCGGGAAGAGAGCGGCCTCCAAGGTGACCAATGATAGAAAGGAAAATAAAAGTAATTTCTCACAATTGGCTGTAACGTGAATGAGAAAGCATGTTTGACTGGAGAATCGTAGGGCGCTGCAGTAATTGGCAAGCCAGTGGACCAATGGAAAGGATCTCACAGGTAGGCGGGGTTCCAATGTACTCTCACTTTTCTGTAGTCGTGTATTCTAACCACTCCCCTTCTTGCCGCATAAATCTCAACCAGACTCCAGTCTAATGATGGTTTTTCCCGTTGCAGGGGCAATCAGATAATCTAGCCCCTCTCTATCGCCGTCTCTCCATCAGTCCAGCTAGCCTACAAATCCCACCCGATCATCTAACCCCTTCCGTCTTGCTCCATGAGCAGCTGGTTGCTCCAAGTGCCAGGCCTGGGCTCCTGGCCGAGGTGGCAGGATCAAAATGAGCTATTTCGGTCCCCTGCTCGCGGCCCCCGGGGGGCCAGCCTGGACTCTTCGTGCCTTCGCCCACTGGCTGCTGCTCACCTGGCAGACCCCGCTGCCCTACACACCCGAGGCTGAGTCAGAGGCACAGAATTAGGCCCGGCTTGCTGGGGGGCTGGGCCCAGGGCCCTGCTGAGATGGGAATAGGGTCTGTTCTGTGTCCTCCTGACAGCCTGGCCCGGCTACCGCATTCCCTGTACCCAGGGATCTGTTCCTAAGACCGCCATCTGCGTCATCCTCAGAGCGCCTTCGGGGCGGGGGTAGATTAAAGGGACTGGGAATTCTTCGGTGGGCTTCTCAGGCCGTGGGTCCCAAACGCCACGTTGTGCTCCCCACTCTGGCAAGGCTCCGCCTCCTCTGCCTTAATTTCCTCTGCGGAAATTTGGAGGATGATACCTCTCTGGCATCCAGCAGGCGCTTAATAAATGGCCAAGTCATTGTTGGGCTTTCTAAATAAGGCTCTATTAATGGCCGGCTCTGGCCGCGGTCCCAATGTCCCCGGGCGGCCCGCCGAGGGGCGGACGCAGGGCGTTACTATAAAGCAGCGGCGGCGCTAGCGGGGGCACTGCGGAGCCTAGGGCGGCGGCGGCGGCGGCGGCGGCGGAGCAGGATGGAGATCCCGGTGCCTGTGCAGCCTTCTTGGTTGCGCCGCGTCTCGGCCCCGTTGCCCGGGGTTTCGGCTCCCGGGCGCCTGTTCGACCAGCGCTTTGGAGAGGGGCTGCTGGAGGCGGAGCTGGCTGCGCTCTGCCCGGCCGCGCTGGCCCCCTACTACCTGCGCGCACCCAGCGTGGCGCTGCCTACCGCCCAGGTGCCAGGCCTGGGGGAGGAGCGGTAACCCGACCACTTCCGAGGCTGGGGTCCCTGGTCTTCCTGAGAGGGGCGGGGGGGGTGGGCGGGGGTGGGTAAAGGAATGTCCCTTGACTTTGAACGGGGTGGAGAATCCGGCCACTCAGAGGGGCTTCCGGAGTTCCCTGCGTATGGATTCTCGAAGACCTGATTACTGAAAGCGGTGGGAGGTCCCCGTGGATCTGAGGAGGGTCTCAGCTCCGAGAGGAGTGGAAGGGCTGGGTCACTAATAAGGTGGGGGCGGTTACTCTGAGGGGAGTCTTGGTAACTCCGCGGGAGGCTGATGACCCAGGGAATTTGGGGGAAAGGGGAGCCCAGTCATTCTGAAAGGCGGAGGGCTCCCGGTGACTCCCGAGGGTTCGGAATGTTTTGTTATTCTTGAGGGAGAGTTTGGAGACTGTCTTTTGGAGAGGTAGAGAGGAGGGAGGGTCCTGCGACTTGAGAAAGGAGGGTCTGGCCAGTCGGAAGTGGGGGAGTTGTACTAGTAAATGCTGAGGGCTCAAGCAATCCCGTGACTCGAGTGGGAGGGTAGAAAGGGGACTCCGGAGACTGGGGGAGGAGGCATCTTGGTGATTTCTGGCAGGGGTGGAGCAGTAAGGGCCCCAGGGGGTCTGAGGGGAAGGGAGCTGAGGAGTCAGTGTCCAGAAGGACGGGCTGACTACGGGGCTGTTGACACTGCTGGAGAGGGCAGGCCTTACCCTGTGAGGGTGGAGGTCCCTGACCTTGCAGGGGAAGGGGGCCTCATCACTCTGGGTGAGAGGGGAATCCCAGTGATTACAAGGGGATGGATGATCCCATTTATTCTGGGTGAAGAGATTCTCGGTGGCTGCGAGTAGGAAAGGGGACATCCAGTTACGGAGGCCAGGATCAGCTGCAGCACCAGAATGGACGGGGAACCGACGGGGGAAGGGTCTTGCTGGGTCCCTAGAGACTCGTCCCTTCCGATGACAATCGGGCCGTGCGCAGGTGCCGACCGACCCAGGGCATTTCTCGGTGCTGCTCGATGTGAAGCACTTCTCGCCAGAGGAAATCGCCGTCAAGGTGGTTGGTGACCACGTGGAGGTGCATGCGCGCCACGAGGAGCGCCCGGTGAGCCCGCTGGAGGGGCGGGACCAGAACACGTAGGCGGGACCCGCAGGCCGGAGGGGCGGGGCATCTACTGGGAACTGACAGAGCCGCTCAAGCCTCTTTCCCTCCAGGATGAGCACGGATACGTCGCGCGCGAGTTCCACCGCCGCTACCGCTTGCCGCCTGGCGTGGACCCTGCTGCCGTGACGTCCGCGCTGTCCCCTGAGGGCGTCCTGTCCATCCAGGCCGCACCTGCGCCGGCCCAGGCCCCACTTCCGTCGCCGCCGGCTGCTGCCAAGTAGAGGTCCAGGCCTTGCCTGAATCCCGGGAGCCCCCTCAGGCCCCGAGTTTTAAAGCCGACCTGACTCCACCCAGCCAGATGTCCCGGAGAGCGCGCCAAGACTACCCGCCAACCCAATCTGGGATCCGCCTTGACCCTTCCAACCTAGACTCAGCCCTGAAAACCTAGACCTTTCCACTGAAACTCTCGCTCTCACACCCTCTCCAGCTTTCAGACCCCCCTCACCCCTCTAACTTCCAGACCCTACAAGCACAATCCCTCAGCCTACAGTGTCTCATCCCCACGGATCTCACTTGGCATATAACCCCACTCCAAACTCCCTTTTTCCTTCTGACTCCTCTGCAAAAAGATCTCCACATCCCGTTTCAGTCTTCCCTCCTGCACCAGCACATAGTGTAGACAGCCCTGCCCCCTACCCTAGGCCTAGGCCAGTTAAGTATAACCCACCCGCCCTTGCACCCAACCTTTCCCTCAAATGTCCCAGACTCTGCACAGACCTCCTATCCTGTACCACCCTGGCCTGGTCCCGAAGACTCGGCATCCTTCCCCTCATTCCAACCCCACACTTCACTTCCCCCAACCCTATCTTCTGACTTAAAACCCCAGCCAGACATCCCCAGACTCCTGAACCCCTTTTCTGACCCTCACCCTTGTAGACCTAGACCAACCAGCACCCTCAACCTCAAACTGTACAGATACCCACCCCATCTCCCAGACTGCACGGATATCCCAGGCCCCCATCCCCAGCTCTAACCAGAACCTCTCCAGTCACTTTCTCTTGACCCCCAAGTCTCCAACCACATCTCCCAGGCAATCCACCTTCCACACCACTCCCCTTCTTCTCAATCAAGCAGCCACTTTCTTTGATTCCCTGCAATCTTTCTCCCTCCTCATTCCTAACTGCCCCATCCCCTCACCTAGGCCCACTCTCCTAATAAATGTACTAGAGCTGTGCCAATGGCTTTATGTCTAGGCCAGGAAGGATGGGCTGGAGCAAGTGTGGAGGAGCGGAATGTTTATTTGGCGGGGGACAGGGGAACATCACTGTCGCTCGTACATTTCCCGTAGGATCTTCATGCTTTCTGAGTAACGAAGCTGGTTCCGATGAGATGCCTCCTTCCACCTGCAGTGGGGGTGGGAAGGCAGAGGGAAGACTCAGTAGTTGGAGCAGAGGCCATGGGGAACAAGCAGGATGGTGGATGCTCACCTCTGCCGGATGCGTTTCCAGCGCTGCATGTTTCGGTAGATGAGTGTGGAGGGTGAGGGCTCAGGCTCAGAGGGCTGCAGAGATAGAGAGGTCAGGCTGAGTGGCCATGCCCAAGCCCCACAACATATGCTCATCACCCCAGCCCAGCCTTGCAAACCCACCTCGTCATCGGGGGTACCCTGGGTCTCAGGCTGCAGTGGGGATGGAATTCGGGATCTATAGGCATCTCCAGGTGGCCCAGGGGCTGTGGGTGGAGGCAGCTTGTACACATCACGACTCTTGTTATTGGTGACCTCTGAACCCTGGGGATACAAGGGCCCCAACCAGAGAATCAGAGAGGAGGGCCAGGGGTACCTGTGACAAAAGAGACCTATGGGACCTACACCAGGGACCTATGGTGAGGAGTCATGTCTGTCTGCTCCAAGGATCTCTGTTTTCTCCTGTCGCAACCCAGGGACCCCCGGTTACCCCTGCTCAGCATAGAGACCTCCACCTACCCTTCCCAGCCCAAGGGGTCCCCACCTGCTCCCCTATGCCAGGTGACTACACCTGTACCTTCCCCACTCCCCCAGCTCTTGGGGACCCTGATTTTGGAGGTCACCTCTATCTGCCGGGGGAACCATGTCCCCTCTCCCTTCCAGACCAGATAGCCATGTCTGTCTGCTTTAGGGCGCTCCAACCATTCTCTTGGCCTAAGGGTTCCTAAACGTGTGCCTCACTGGATCCAGGAGTCGCTTGAGGGACTCAGAGCCCTGTCCCTGTCTATCCCATTAGCTTGAGGGGAGGGTACCTTGTGACTGTCTACCCACTGTCCCCCCAATCCCACCTCCTCATCCTCAGGCAGTGGGGGCAGCGGTGAGCTGGGTGAGCATTCCCGTTCGCGCACTGTGGGGCTGTTGCGCATCCAGGCTCGGCAGATCGGGTACAGTGGTGTGTTCTCACTGAACTGAGCCAAGTCCACGCTCCGGTCAAACAGCTTGATCACGTATGTGTCTAGGGTGGTGAGAGTGGGAGGGATGTGAACATCCTCACATAGCCCTATACAGTTGCCCGCCCTCTAGGGCCACTGCCTACTCACTGGATCGTTGTGGCCCTCCCTCGGCAAGCCCGTCATCCATCTCTCTCCTCTTCTTCCTCCGCTGGTGGGGGAATCGGGCAGATGGCCTGTGCGGGGAGGGAGAACATCAGGACTGGGGCGGAAACTTGGGATCTCTCTTCAGTTGGCTGGGGCCCCTGCCACCTTACCGTTTGCCAGTGGCCGCGATGGAGCAATCCCTGTGGGGAGAGACCAGGCGTCAGCAGGCTCACCCTTGAACAACCAATGCCTGCTCAAAACCCCCCAAAAGGAACCCTGGAGGTGCTGTGATCAAGCTCACAAGGACCCCTTGACTCCTTAGGTCTTGTGTCCCACCCCCTGGGGCTCAGGATGCCATCATGAAGGCACCTAAGCTTTTGCTGCCCCAGGGCCTTTGTACAGGTAGAGTGGTTAGGACTATGGTGGAGAAAGTATGGGTCACAGTGGTCAGGGATCTGATGAGGAAAGAAGTTAGCCACCATAAACCCTCGGATACAGATCCCATCAACAAAACTTACTTGTTGTGGGTGTCTGAGGGGGTCCTCCCAGGTTCCTCATCCAGACGTTCCCTGGTAGCAGAAAAGAACTGTGGGCTCAAGGTTCCAAGGGCCCAAGAGTGAGAAGGCACCCAGTAGCCTCACATTGGGCCCCTTCCTCCCTAAGCCAGTGTCTGGGGTCCCACCCAGGGCCAGAGGATCCAACCTGACAGGGCTCCCCATCCCCCATGACCCCCTGCTGGGCCAGATCCCAACCTGTCCATGTGACTCTTCTCCAGCAAACACTGCAGAACAGCATCCAGTTGGTTCCGGGCCTTGGCCATCTCCAGCTCTAGGGAAGAGGGTACCGAGCAGGAGTCACTTCCCAGGCCAAAGGCAGGTGGGCAGCCAACAGGGCCAGGGAAGGACATGCATATCCCATCCTTCGGCCAGGCCCAGGTGTGCTGGGAGGGTCCAGTGGGCAGAGACTACTGAAGTGATGAGCAGGAGCTCTGGGTTCCATGGCTGACCTACCTGCTCATGTGTGACCTAAAGTAAGTAACCTTACCTCACTCAGCCTGTTTCCTCATCTTGAAAATGGGTCTCTGAATCATACCTACCTACCACAACTGTTTTGAGGTTCAAACAAACTTATGTTGTCTATGACTGTCTTAGCAGGATGCAGTAACACATGCAGAGTGCTTCTTATGTGTCAGGCACTGTTCCGAGCATGTCACATATATCAACCCATTGAGTTTTTGCAATAACCCTGGCAGGAAGATATGATTTTTATCCCCATTTTACAGATTATGAAACTGAGGCACAGATATGTTAGGCTACTTGCCCTGACCTGCACCCAGGTCATCTGGCTCCACAACTGAAGTTATAAGGTAGGGGCTCAAACTGGGTGCAGAATCCAGCCCCCAGAAGTGCTTTGTTTGGCTGAGGTAGTGGTGTTATTTTAAATCTGAGTTAAATCTGAATGAGATGACTACATATAATAATTGAGAGATTTCATCGAAAATACCCATTTTGGGCATCCCCCCCGACCAAGAAATGGAGATCTGGGCCCCTCTTCCTGCACGTCACAGGCCCTGCCTAGCCCTGTTTGCCTGTGTGTTTGCCTCTTTTCATCACAGAACTTATGGAAGTGATGATGTTATAAATATTCTCCTCTCACTTGTGGGAGTGTTCATACTCCTCTTCCAACTGCTAGGAGCTCTGACCAGTGCTCAGGGCCTGGAAGGACACCTGAAGTCATGCTTTGCCAGCCCTGAGACTTCCAGAAGAGACCAGGAGATGTTACTCAGAGGAGAGACAGGGTGGGGATGAGGGGTTGGGGGCAGCTGAGATTCTAGCAAAGTGCCTTGGGTAAGAGCCAAGGTACGGCTCATGTCCACATCTCTTTCCCTAGTCCTGCCTCTCTCTTGAACCTCAGATGTTGGGATTCCAGGGACTCCTGGACACCTCCCCTGGACATCCCCCCAGTCTCCTTCCACCTACTGGGCCCACAGTGGCCTCAGTGTCTCTCTAAATTTACCCCTTTTCCTGGAGCCACATCTCAAGGGTAGCCCCACTGTCCCTTAGTCCCTCCCTGAGCCTCAACATGGTCACCTCTATCCCTCCCCCACTCACCCCATGGCATGCCTGAGTGTCTCCCACATACCCACTTCCTAGCCTGGCCACCCAGGTCTTTTCCCTTCCTCCCCCTGGGCTCCTCGTCTCAGTCTCCCCTTCTGATCCACCCTCCACAAGTTGGCCAGGGGAATCGTCCTAAAACCAAACCTAACCCTGACTATCCCCTGCTTAGAACCCTCCATGACTCTGCAGTGCCCACCCCCTTGCCCCCTTGCCCCTGCCAGAGACAGAGTCTGAGCTCTTCAGCCAGGTGTTCACAGGCCTCCATGACCCTGCCTACCCTTTCCTCACTACCATTTTGTGGTCAGGCCCCCTTCACTTTTCCACTCACAATTTTGTTGGCATTTGGGGGACATCCCGTAAAACTCCCTACTTGGTTCAGAACCCTCCCTTTGTTCCCCATTTCCCTCGGAGCAAAAGCCAGAGTCATAACCTGGGCTCACAAGATCTGACACCCCCCACCCCTGCGCTTTTGCCCCCATCTCCTCACACTTTCAACCTCACTGGCTCGGCTCCAGCCTCACTGGCCTACCTACTGGTCCTTGAACATGCCATACAAGGCTTCCACCTCACAGCCTCAAAGCTATTTCCTTTGTCAGGTCCCCTGTTCCCTTAAGTTCCTCATGGCTCTCTCCCTTATCTTGCCTCACTCCTGATCTCCTTACCTTCTCCAGTTTCATTTTATTACCACTTACACCATTTAACACACTACATCATTTTACTTTTTTTATTTGGTCTGGATTCCGTGCCTCTCCCACCGCCCTTAACATGCCAGTCCTGTGTTCCCATCAGCTTGACTCCAACCCATTATTGGGATACAGTGACTGCCAGGATTAAAAGCTTCCCGGTACTTCAGGTGCTCAGCACAGTGTCTGACCCATAACTTCTGCTAGAAATGGCGACAAGGAGGCAGAGCCAAGAAAAGAGTCCTTCTCAGACTCACAAGGCTAGGGATCCCCATGTCTTACCGCACCACACTGCCTGAACCACCACCATTCAATCTCAAAACTATCCTGAGCATAGACCGGCAGGGTATACAGGTGGCAGGAATCGCTTGATGCCTGATAGTGATCGTCAGATGGGCTGCAGGGAGCAGTCGCGTAGCCCGCCTTATCGCGATAATCCTGTCTATCAGGACTCCCATACCCTGATCAGTCCGGTGCTCCCCTACAGGCCCCCGACCTCGGGGTCCTCACCTGATTTCTCCACTTTCACCTTCACCGGGAACATGGTTTGGGGCTGGGGTCTGGCTAGCTGGGTCAGAGGAGCCCAAAAGAGCCTAGAGTCACAAGTCCAGGCCGGAGGCAGACGGGGAGAGGTCAAATGTAAGCTTCTTGTGTGGCCAGTCCTCCACCCTGAGCTGTGTAGGGCGGCGACCGCCGCCGATGCCGCGACCGCTGCGGATGCCGCCACCTCCTCCAGTTCCCCTTCTGTGGGCGGGCCCCTTCGGCAGCCGCTTGTTTCCATTAGTCAGGGGAACCGTCGATCTCGCATCCTGACCAATTGACAACTGTCGCTGTCGGCTCCCAGTTCTAAGTCCCACCTTTCTGGGGCCCCGTTTCCGGAAACAAACTAACGACATCCCAGAGCGCTTTCTGGGAGGTGTAGTTCTAGCTCCCGAGACTCAGCCGGAGTAACGGCGCCTGCGCCGCGCGAGGCACGGTGGGAGACGAGGGATCGGAGCGTCGCGAGGCTTCCTGGAACTTAGTGTTAGAAGCTTTGAGTAACACCAATTTAGCTAATGACAGGAGTTACTTAACCTTGGGAGTGCCTGTTGATCCCCAAGAGGAAAACAAGCCTGGAGTTAGGCTGGGTTGCCTCTTACTGAGCACTCGCTAAGTGCCAGCTACCTGTTAATCTCTTTTCATATGCGACTCATTCACTTGGCAAATATTAGTGTTCCAAGTACTCTCCTAGGTACCTGAACACCCAGGTGGACAAAACAAACAAAAACCCTTGCCCTAATGAGCTTTATTTTAGAAGATGGAAGATAAACAAGTTGAACATTTTAAACTAAATGTAATAGGAGAAAGAACATAGAGCTGAAAGGAACATAGGGAGTATCAAGGTGGGGATTGAAATTTTAAATAGGATGGTGAGGAAAGCCTTCTCTAATAAAGCTCTTGAATACATGTCTTATTGCTGCAGACAATCTCCTTTAGAAGATAGGGAACTTCCATTTACCACATGTGCCTTGGCCCAGATAAATTCCAAGGGGTAGCATTATGATCTACATTTTTGATGGTAATAGTGAGGCCAAGTGGGAAAGTAATGTTTTCAATTCACACACTACCAGTACAGGATAGCAGCCCCTAGTAATAGAAGTATTATTCCTTTCTTGGTTCCAAAGCTGTAAATTAGTGTTCCCAGGAAAGAAAGTTCCTATTTTTGAGGATTATGAGTAGTGTACAGTGAAATAGTACGAAGCACTAAGCCTGGCACAAAGTAAGCAATCAGTAAATGTTTCTGAATATTAATAATCATTTTATGCTTCAACCTCCAAAAGACTGCAGTAAGTCAACACTGAGAATTAGGGTCCTTTATTGGGGGATGTCAGCAGAGAACACAGGAGATAGGAACAAGTCAGAGGGGCTTGAGAGTGGGCTTGGAGTAGAGAGGAGCCCATCCTGGTCCTCAGACCTGCGCAGAAGATGTTATCAGGGGGTACCCAGGGGTATGGTGAAGGAGAGGTAGTCCCCAAGGGCGCCCCAACGTGGCCGGTAGATCTGGAAGATAGTGATCCAGGTGGTGAGTACAATTACCCAGAAGAGGAAGCCCACAGCTGAGCGCCAGACATCTGTCAGAGGGAACAGGAAGGGGGAAGGTTGGCCTCTATCTGCTCTCTGGTCTCCCTGAGACCAACCCCCTCTTCTCTTCCGTAGAGTCCCAAAATTCTGGAACCTCCATCATCTCCTCCCACCAAGGCTCCCCCAGTCCCCCTCCCCACACATGATGGCTTCCCTTAATCTGTGCCCTAGACTCACAGCCTTTGATTTGGCTCTGTTCTGTGTATGCCGGGACAAGGAAGGCCTCTCGGAAGAACCAGAAAATGTTGACCAGCCAGAGAAAAGGCAGGAAAGCAAACCCACCTAAAGAGTGAAAAACAAACTGGGACATAAGGCAATGAAAAGTCCTCCCCAGTGCCCACCTAGATGAACAGTTTGGAAGGTCCTCTCCCATACCTAAATTCAAATGGAGATCTCGCTATCAGGGACTCAGGAATCCTGGCTCCTTCCTGGGATCCAGGAATCCGAGTCCTCAACCACTTCTTTGGAAGAATCAGGAGTCCAGCCCCCCAACTCCCTTCCTCTCTTGGTACCTAGAAATTGAAGGCCCAGTCTCCTCCATCCTCAGGACTCAGGCCCCTTCCTCTCTTGGGACCCAGTAGTCGGCGTCCCCAGCCACTTCATCCTCTAGACCCAAGAATCTAGGCCTCTTCCCTCAGGCACTCTACTCCAGTCCCCTCTCTTCTCTAGGGACCCTGGGATACCGGCCCTTACCCAGGTAGTACTTCCGGCAGAGGTTCAACTTCTCCTCGTTGGACACCCGCTCCAAGTTCATAGTTGCGCTGGGGCCGGGTCTTCCGAGGGTCTGCGGGGCAAGACCCAAGCCCTGACCCTAAGTGATAGATGAAAGGACCGCAAACAACCACGCCCTTATTATGACAAAAGGGAGAGAAAGTGAAGGATGGGTTTTCTGAAAGAAGGGCAACCCCGCCCCTACTAGGCAAGCTGACTAAGTTGAGATGCTCTTTATGTTTATTGGGGTGCGCGAAACGACCCCCAACTCACCGGTGGAGTCTTACTTCCTCCGGTTTGAACCCCTTTGCCAGTTTCAACTACGGACTTTTGCGCGAGATGCCGCAAGTGTCTCTGGAGTTTGTAGTCTTTTTTGGTGAGGCAACCCTGCACGCATGCGTCTTCAGGCAACTCCAGTGGGTGAGTCCAGGAGGGCGCAGGCCTCCAACACGCAAGCGCACTAGGGAGTTTCTGAGTGTCCGGAGGCAGCAACGAACTACGTTTCCCAATGCTCTTAAGCAACGGAAAGTGACGTAAATAGCAGACAGAGTTGGAGGGTTCGGGTAAAAATGGCTGAATATTTAGCTTCGATATTCGGGACAGAGAAGGACAAGTGAGAACGGGCGCAGGGAGTGGTCCCTCGGGGGTGCTGGGGACAGGGCACTTGGTTTCCTGGTGGCTGGGCGGCGTGGGGCGGTGTTTCTGGGGTGTCCGGCTCCCCGGCCCTCGGTTCACCTCTGTCTTTGCACCTCTTCCAGGGTTAACTGCTCTTTTTACTTTAAGATCGGGGCCTGCCGGCACGGGGACCGGTGCTCCCGGCTTCACAACAAACCGACTTTCAGCCAGGTGAGACCCGGCAGGGAGCCTTGGGGGTTAACGCCTCCCCTCCATTCCCCTTCTGTTGTCCATCATCACGAGGTCCCGCCTTTTCCGGATTTCTAAGGCCCTCCCCACTGCCCGGCTTTTTTCTTGTTGGACTTCTGCAGGTTCCTCCCCCAACCTTCAGGCCCTTCTCCCAAGAACTTGGCCACGCCCCTGTACGTACAGACTGCACCCTTGGGCTGTCCCTCACTGCCAGATATCCCCTCTTCTGGTTTTCTGAGGCACTCAAGATATTTATGCTTCTTCTCTGGTGCAAGTTCCACCCCCAACCGTCATAGCCGACCTCTTTGCATGTAGCCGTGCCCTCTGAGCTCAGGCCCCGCTCCCTTTAAATTCTGTTCAGACCATAGTGCTGCTCAACCTGTACCGGAATCCACAGAACACCGCCCAAACCGCAGACGGATCGCACTGTGAGTGAGGGACAGGTCTTGGGGGCAGGGCGGACAGCCCTCCCGCAGGCCACTCCCTAATTCCAACCTGCCCCCTCCTCCAGGTCACGTGAGCGACGTGGAGGTGCAAGAACACTATGATAACTTCTTTGAGGTGAGGGTTTGCAGGGGTGGCTTGAGTTTCCTGTGGGCCAGGAGCTCAGCTGAGTTCCTCCTGGTCTTCCGCAGGAAGTGTTCACGGAACTGCAGGAGAAGTACGGGGAGATTGAAGAGATGAATGTGTGCGACAACCTGGGGGATCACCTCGTGGGCAATGTTTATGTCAAGGTGCCTGCTGTTACCCCATTAGAGTCCAGAGGTGGAGGCATTTCAATACCTAACAGCCACCACTGAAGCCTCGCAGCTTGAGATCCATCACTAAATCCAGTCCAGCCCCTGAGCTGCTAGCTAATCCCCTGAAGATTTCTGAGTTTGATTGCTGACCCTGACCGACTTTCCCTTCAGTTTCGGCGGGAGGAGGATGCAGAGCGAGCAGTGGCTGAACTCAATAACCGCTGGTTCAACGGGCAGGCAGTGCATGCCGAGCTGTCTCCTGTGACTGACTTCCGGGAGTCATGCTGTCGACAGTATGAGATGGGGTATGGTAGTACAGGGGTGAGATGGGCACCTGGAGTCCCGGACTTCTGTGTGTGTGTGTTAGGGTGGCTGTCAGTGATAGTGCCCTCCTCCATCTATTCATCCTCTACCCAGGGAATGTACTCGCGGTGGTTTCTGCAACTTCATGCACTTGCGGCCCATCTCCCGCAACCTCAGGCGGCAGCTCTACGGGCGAGGACCCAGGCGCAGGTACCGCAGGACCAGCCTTCTAAGACTTCCTCTTACCCCAAGTTCCCTATACCCCCTGAGATGAATCTGATCCTATGCCCTAATAACAGTGTCACAAGCCTCTTATACCCTAAGACTAGCCCTGATCCCCATCCCAAGACCAGTACCTAAGTCCCAAACCCAAAACCAGCCTGAACCTCAACCCAAGACCATCCTGGATCTCCAATCCTGACATCAGCCCTTATGCACCTATCCTGAGACCATCCCCAGAAACTCTAGTTACTTCATCAACTGCCCTGCTTTATTCTAGAGCAAAGAGGCAGACCTGGGGGGTCTGCACACCCCTCCCCACAGCTATAACCCTCCTCTCTCCTGTCCCCAGGTCACCCCCAAGGTCCCATACCGGCCACCGTCCCAGAGAAAGAAACCGACGACGGTCCCCAGACCATCGGCATGGCCGTTTCTAAGACCCTGACCCCCTTGCCCTCCACCTCTGGCAGGCACAGATGTTCCTGGCCAAGACCCCTCCTCAAAGCTCCCTAACTCCCCAGTGCCATCTTCTCCAGGCTACAGGTCTCCATGATGTAATAGATTCAACACAGGGACCTTCTCTTGCTGCCCCTCCACTAATAAAATTCTGTATTGAGGATTTAGATCTTTTTTGTTAGCTTGAGCCTAGCTGTGAGCTGGTTTCCTTCCACCCCCACACCTCATGATGAGAAGGGGAAGCGGGGCTGAGCTCTGGCCACAACCTCAGCCAAGGAACTTGTAACAACAGGTGGCAAAGCAGTGAGTTCAGGTCCTAGAAATCCCCAAGTGAGGGTGGTTAGGTGGGGCTGCTTTTGTGCTGGAAACAAGCACATCCATCTGAGGCTCCTCAAGGGGGTGACTCTTGGTTGTGGCAGATTGGAGGGTTCCCAGTCTGGAGGAGATTGGGATTAGGAGCTAAGGTAAGATTGCTGGGAGTTGAGAGGGAGTGTCCGGTGGGTGAGGGCCAGGTCCTCCATATCTGCTGCCCTGAAATGGGAATAGGTAGTTCCTAATACTTATGCTTACTCTATGTTGTTGTAAATGCTTTACTTCTCCACAATAACTCTATGAGACCGGTATTATGATTATCCCATTTTACAGATGGGAAAAGATGGCAGAGGTGGGATATGAATCCATGCAGTCTGGTTCTAGAATCCTCACTCTAGCCATCTTGAGGCCTTGTGGCTTCTCTAATAAGGGGCCAGAAGCTGGACTGAGGGTTGGAGGTGGGTAGATTCCTGGCTTCCGAAGGGGCCAGAGGATCCTATGCCCCTACCTCCACTGCTTCCTTCTTCTGCCCTGGTTTCCTGGCAAGTGCGGCAGAGGCGCTGTGGCAGGAAGTCCTGTGGTCATGGCCCCCCAGAATACAGGTTCTGCTCAGATGGGGCCCCCACGCCTCCTACTGACTACTGCGCTGCTCCTGGCCCTGGCGGTGCCCCGGGAAGCCTCCCAGCACTGCAGTCGCCTTGAGTACTGGAACCCTGACAACCTGTGCTGTGGTAGCTGCCTGCAGCGCTTTGGGCCGCCCCCTTGCTCGGGTGAGGAGCAGGGACTGGGCTTTTGCATATGTTCGGGCGGAGGTAGGGGGTGATAGGGAGCGAGGAAAGGGGCGAGGTCCGTGGGATACGGCTGGTGAGGCTTTCTTCGGGGTAGGGGCGCTGTGCCTTAGGTAGACAAGGCGGGGATGGGGGTGTGCTGAGCTTGCGAAGAACGGGACGGTGTGAGTTAAGAGAGGGTCGTTGTTAAGGGGTGTGGCGGGTTAGAGAGGCGGAATCCGGGCGGTGAGGAACAGGTGGGCGGGGAATGGAAGGGGCGGGCAGAGAATAGGGGGCGGGGCCTGTGTAGAGAAGGCTGGGAGACTGGCAGGCTAGTGTGGCGCGGATGGAGAAAGAGTGTGGGGCGCGTCCGCTGATAGGTTGGGTGAGTAGAGCATAACGGGCGGGGCCTGTTGGGATTGGACAGACGGGAAAGGGCGTCGCTAGTACTAAGGAGGCGGGCTTGGCGGCCGAACGTTAGACTCTGTCTCCCATTAGACTACGAGTTTTCGGAAAACTGCGGGCTCAATGACGCTGGCGATCACGTAACGCACCCCTTCAAAGAGTGTCCTCCTGGGCAGTGCAACCCCAAAAGCGCGGAGCTATGTAGCCCTTGTGGCGGCGGAATAACGGCCCCCACTCCAGCGGGGAGTCACAATGGAAACCGGCGGCGCTGCAGAGAGGTGCTACTGGGACTCCGGAGAGCGGGGCAAGGGTGTAGCTTGCAGAAAGTTGGGGGTGTGGAGTGGGGACGGGACTGGAAGCGTGGCTTGGGGTCGGGTGGGCGAGGTCTGTATCAAAGGAAGGGGTGTAGCCAAGGGAAGACGCTAGGGATGCGGGCATAGCAGTATCAGGTGACCTGCCTGGGTTAAGGAAGTCCGAGAGGGGGATGAAGGGACTGGGTCAGGTGGGATGTGCCCCATTGCGGGTTATAAGGTTGGGAGGTTTTCGCTGAGGGGCCAAGAGTAGGGCGTGCCTCCCACTTTACTCCCCTTATTTCCAGAAGCCTGTCCCTAACAAGGAGCCCTGCCCCCTGACGCCTGGAAAACCAAGCATCCTTGGCTCCCAGGAGCCCGGCTCATCGGCGATTCCCAGGCTTTTGTGGACAACTGAGCAAAAAGTCCCTCAGCAGGCCTGGCCAATTCTGAGTTTTGCCCTGTCCCTGGTGCTGGTTCTGATCGTGACTTCAGCCATGATCCTCCTCCTCGCCCTGCAAAGGCACCGCAGTCGCCGCCACCAGGGGAAAGCTGTCCAACACCCCAATCCTGGCTTGGTTTGCAGCGACAACACCCACACCCTTTTCTTGCACTCGTCCTCTCCAGGCTCCCTGGAGGATTCAGAGGCAGGGGACTCATGGAAGGAGGTCTCTCTGCCTCTGCTCCTAGGCAAGGGTTAGTCAAAGATACACCAAGGAGGGGGAAGGTGGACTGGAAGCTTGTACTTCCTCCCCTCCACCCCTCCTCCTCTGTTTCCCAGAGCTGCAGAGTCTGGAATCGCTGCCCCTGTCTCGCCTCCTGGATGAGCTGGAGGTGCTGGAGGAGCTGATCGTCCTGCTGGATCCTGAGCCTGGGCCAGGTGGAAGGATGGCCTGTGGTACCACCCGACACCTGGCTGCAAGATATGGATTGCCTTCAGCCTGGTCCACCTTTGCCTACTCACTGCGGCCCAGCCGCTCACCTCTGCGAGCCCTGATCGAGATGATGGTGGCAAGGGAGCCCTCTGCCTCTCTGGGCCAGCTTGGCACACATCTGGCCCAGATAGGGCGGGCAGATGCACTGCAAGTGCTGTCCAAACTTGGCTGATCTGGGGCTTGCCTGGCCCAGTACTCAATAAAGTTTCCCTTGAAATAAGTGCCTGCTGTCCCTGGGCCTTATTAAGGGGTCCTCTTAAAATAGTCTTAATTGGGCCAAAACCAACAGACATCCTCAGTCCCCTGCCCCGCAGGGAATGGGCCAATTCCACTATATACACAAGACCAGATGTGGGTTGCCTCTGGGCAACCAGATTCCCATCTGAGAAACAGCCCTGCTATCCCTGGGAGAGCTCATCTACACGCACTCAGCGGGGTTCTAACTTAGAACAGGTATTACATTTATACTCTGAGCTGTAAAAGACCCCACAAGTTGCTTCTAATTCTGAAAGATGGCTTCTCACCGACCTGTTCAGGCTGATGGGCTACCCTGGCTTGGGATGAGTATGGGGCACAGAGAAATGAGCTGTTACCTGCCCCCAGCACCATACAAACAGGAAGACCACCTCTCCAAACATTGACAGACTTTATTGTGGGGGGTTCCCACCTGGGATTCCCACCCTCTTAAATAAAAAAGTGCATAGAAAAGAAGGGATTTAGAAACCTTTGTACAATATCTACATCCTGGACCCCCAGGACAGGAAGGGGGCGATTGCTGGGTGGGCTGGAAGGATGGAGGCAGGGCCCTTGCCACCTGCATGCCCACATCCACCCTGAACATGAGAGTGGGGGTGAGATGCTCTGGGAGGGACGAGGGAGCCCCCAGGCTAGGGGCAAGATGGCAGCAGGGGGCGTGGCAGGTAGCCACGACTTCAGTTAAGGAACCGACGGCAGCGCTTGGCGCCACAGTTGCAGGGCAGCTTGTTGCTGGCATCCTCAATGGGGAACTTGTAGTCATAGGTGAGCTCCTCACCACGCAGGATGCGGCGCAGGGCGAAGATGACGATGTGCTTCTGGCCCTCCACGTGGATGACTCGAGAGAAGCAGTTGGGCTCACAGGAGTGGTTGATGAAGCGGGCGGCATTGCCATGCATGGTGGCATCCACCACGTCAAAGTCATCCATGCGGAACATGTAGCATCCAATGCCCTACAGGGACAGGGTGGGACAGTCAAGGGCTCTGTTCCCATGGACCACCCTGTTTCACCCGCCTTATTCCCATGGCCTCACAGAGCTTACCTTCCCATCATAGAACTTCTCCCGCTTGTCAGTCAGCACAGAGCGAATGACAATACCAGAGTACTCAATGACCATCTCGCCAGCGTCAATGTTGCGCTTACAGAACAGTCCCCTCCCATGGATGGCAGATCTGCAGGGTAGGACGGGCAAGGGGGAGCTCAGGGGGCAGGGGGACAGAATCAAGGCAGCCCACGCTAGGGCACCTGTCCATCCACCCAAGGGGCATCCTCCCCCCAACCCCACTAACCTGTAGACACCCACAGCCTCTTTGGATGTCTTCTTGAGGTGGCGAAAGCGCATGGCCATGGGCAGCTCCAGACTCGTGGCGCGTCTGGTGGGGGATGGCAGTGTCACACCAGGAATGAACTCTCTCTTGCCCTGGTCACCCTCTTTAGGACCCTTCCAGACCACCCTCAGCACCCTGATCTGCCCTCCATACCTGGTTGACCTGAGCTGCACCTCATCCTCTTCCTCATCACAGGTGGCTCCCTCAGGGAGCACCCGGTGCTGGGAGGCCAGGAAATTGAACATGTCAAAGGTGCACTTCCTGCAGGTGGGAGGGAGGAAAGGAGGGAGGTTCACGGCCATTCTTTCAAGAAAATGCTACCCCTATCTATTCTTTGGCCTGAGTCCACTGCTGGTAGGGTAGGAGGAATACTGCTACTATTGAAGACAGCAAAATGGGCAGATGAGGTTCATTCTGCTGATGCGAACTCCAGAAATACTTTCTGGAGTAGTCCAGTGTCTTCTCCTCAGACTTCAGTTTCCAATCCGTACAGACTTAATTCCCATCCTTGAGAACTCCTACAGGGCTACCCCAACCCAGGCACCACACCCCAGACCTCTTACCGGAGATAGACCTCAGCGCGGGCAGCCCCATGGGGATTCAGGGGTGGCTCCTCCTGGCCCTCTCCCTGCTGGTGGTAGCGGAACTTATAGTGCTGACAGCGCTGGGCTCCAGGCAGTTGCTCTGCCAGGAAGATGACAGCATCGTGGTGGATGCCCAGGAGCCTTGCCCCACTCATTCCTAATAAGAGTCAAAGGTGAGGACACACAAGTCATGCTGGAGGCCCATCTTGTCATCCAGGAGTCGTCCCAGCCCCCAGCATCCCTGTGGACGCCCTCAGGTACCACTAAAGGAGAGATGTCTGAGCCGGGCATGTCCTCGGGCCTCTTGCACCTTCTCAATCAGAGTTCTCCACGCCCCTGGGGAGAGGGCAGGGCCAGAGCAGTCAGGATGGTGTTCTATGGGAACCTTCCCTCCCTGTCACTGCTACTCCCAACTCACCCTCCAAGCTCTCTGCCTCCACGCTGAACCCATCCTCACTGCTGATCTCGAAACGGAGATGTGGGCCAGCTCGTTTAGGAGCCTGGTTCTCTTTGTCTTCTGGGGACGGAGGCTCTTCTTCAGAGCTTGAAGCCTCACCTGGTCCCAAGGAGCAGGTCAGAGTTGGTGAGGATCACCCCTCCTGGACACAAAAGTCCCTGGTTCCCCCTCTGCCTTCCCTTCCTCCCTGTGCTTATACGCACAGACAGTGGGTCTGATGGCCCTCCTCCTACAGTATTTGCCCAGTGAACCCTACAGAAGGGACATTATTTTTTCTAAAGGGCTTGCAGTCCCTTTTCTGCAGGACACACTTAATGGCTTACCCAAACGCAATCACCATAAATGTCCATCTACCCCTCTTTCTTCTCTATGTCACACAAAACATAAAATACTGGAGAATTATTATATTTTGCACATGCATTTTTTTGAGTGCAGTACATTTCTGTAGACATTACCAACATATTATTATAAAGACCTATACTCAGAGAATCAAGTGTATGTACACAATGAGGGATTTCTCAAGGGCTAAAAATTTTAAAGCTAGAACTGACATGACTAGCTGACATAGTTGATGTAGCTATGAGAGAAGGTGGCAGTGGTGGCGGGGTCAAGGACAACTCTGAAGTGTGGACCCTGAACAACTGGAAGTATGAAACTGCCACTGACTGAGATGGTGAGGGTGAGGGAAGAATGAGCTTGGGGTGAAGGTCGAGAACTCAGTTTGGGACATGTTGAGTCTGAGATTCCCCTTAGAAAGCCTCCCGTTTCAACTTGCTGGTGGAGATGGCGAGCAGGCAGCAGGATATAGCAGCCTGGCTAGTGATCTGGGGGCTCTCAGAACTGAGATGGGATTTAGAGCCAAGAAGCCAGACAGGAGCACCTGGGAGTGAGTGAAGACAGAGAAGTCAAGGCCAGGGCCCTGGAACACACCACAGGTTGCGGCAAAGAGGAGGCATAACCAGAAATGAGGAGGGAGGTGGGCTTTATGGAGGGAGGGATCAGTGCACCAAATGCTGCTGCTGGCTCAAGTAGGATGTGGACTGAGGGCTGACCACTATACCTGAGTTGAGGGGGGCAAGGGGCAAATATTTGAGTGGAGCACACTTTAGGAGAGGCAAGACTCATGTGGCCATACTTTATCCCCACATCACTTGTCTGGGCCAACCTGTCCATGTGCCTTCACGGCCCTAAGCAAGAGTCTAAACCTCTTACTGTGGGACCCACATCATCTCCAGATCTCACACTGCCCCGAGGTCCACCTCTGACTTCTACCTTTCCCCATCCTCACTTCCATTCTGTTCCTCGAACACAACAGGACAGACTAGGGAGGCCTCGCCCAGGCACACTCACTGTCTTCTTTCTCACAGTGCTCACTCTTAAGTGAGAGTGCACTTGCTAATGCACGTGTCTGTTTTCTCTAGCAAAATGTAGCCTAGTCCCTAAGGGCAGGGACCTGCCTGTCCTGATCATTGCCATATCCTCATGCCATCTCTGACCCCTGTAAGCAGCCTTTCAGTTAAACAGCCTCAGTCTATTTCATTCCACTTCCATACTCAGCAGCTGAGCTCTCCATAATGAGAAAATCTACACATCTAGACAGGACTGAGGTCACAAGAAATCCCAAGCTTCAGACTACGCAATTACCAGCTTACTTGGCTGTAGCCCACCCCCTCTCCCACTTCCCTCCATGACCAACAGAGAACTGCCCTTCCAGTTTCACTGAGTCTATCAGCCAAAACTGCTCCAAGTGCTCCCAACCTGCATACTGATGTCTCATACCTCTCCAAGTAGAGGCATAACTCGGAGATACTGCAAGTTCTGTTCCAGAGCACCACAATAAAGTGAATATTGCAATAAAGCGAGTTACACAAATCTTTTGGCTTCCCAGTGCATAAAAAAGTTATATTCACACTACACCATAGTCCATTAAGTGTGCAACAGCATTGTCTTAAAAAACAACATATATACCTTAATTAAAAAAATATTTAATTGCTAAAAAATGCTAACCATCATGTGAGACTTCAGTGAGTTGTAATCTTTTTTTTGCAATAGTAACATCAAAAATCACAGATCACTATAACAAATAATGAAAAACTCTGAAATATCATGAAAATTACCAAAGCATGATTCAGAGACATGAAGTGAGCAAATATTGCTAAAAAATGACAGATAAGACTTGCTCAATGCAGGGTTCCCACAAACCTTCAATTTGTGAAAAATGAGATAAAGCGAGTTATGTCCGTACACCTTCCTCACCTCCTTTCCTCCATCTCAGGAGTCTCCTATTCAAACCTGACCGCCATGCCTCCTCCCATCTCCTTTTCCATCCATGAGTCCCCTTTGCCCTCATCCTTGACTTTGCTTTCTCAGCCCTCACACCAAACCTCTCTAAGCTTCTGCCCCACCTCCTCCCCCCGACTCTTAGCTGAGCTTTTTGGCAAGGTACCTGGGTGTTGTTCTGGCTTCATCAACCACTGTCTTCAGTTCTGAACTCTTAACACATCCTCCCCACCCTGTGCCTCCTGCCTGGACAGTACACCACTCCTAGACCCCACGTGCCTGGTGTCCTCTGTGGCAGCTAGAATCACTGACTACTTGCTTCCCTGAGCCTCTGGGACACTACTCTCCTCTATCTCCTTCCTACTGTTCCTATCCCTCCTCTGGGTCCTAAGTGGGCTCCATCCTCACTGGATGATCCCCAGAACTTCATCTTTGGCTTTACTAGGTACCTAACCCTCTGACCCTGGTACACTAGCCTCTGAAGCCCCTTCCTGGACTCTTGGGCACACTGGACAGGCACTTTCAGAGGACCTCTCACATCAAGCTGAAACTTCATCTTTGTGTCTGTTTCTGCCACAAGCCATAAGCTCCCAAGGGTGTCTCTAACTCTAGCACCCGGTCTCAGGCTCATACCCAGCATGCAACAACCAGTGGATGTTTTTTTTTTAAAATGGATCAATTCTGTATGTCAGTTACTCAACTGAGGCAAGCACAGGGAAGGAGGCAGTTGAGAGGGAAAGGCTGGTCCCTACCTGAGTAGTGGTGCCACTGGGACTCAAGCAGCAGGTCGGGAGGACCATCGGGGGCCCGGGGAGGACCAATTTCTGGGAGTGGCAGCAGAGGGGACCGGTCCTGGAGGGGCCTGTGAAGAGAGACCTGTCAGAAGGAGGAGGGGACAGAGGTCTTGGAGCCTTCAGGGAAAGGATGCTGGCCACTCACCGTGGGCTTTCCCCCACAGCGGGCTCCCCAGGATCATCCAGGTCGAGAACTCCACGCACAGTGGGCGTTTTCATCCTCACTCGGCTAGACCTGGCGGTGGGGGGAACCGTGAGAAGGCTCAGTTGCTTTCTCCTGCCCACCTCTCTCCCGCTCTGCAGCCTAGGCACACTTACTTACCCAATGCCACAAAGCCCTGGACCCTGGGGGTGGTCCTCCAAGGAATCTCCATCTTCCTCCAGCCGGGGAGTCTTGCTTGGGGGAGGCGCTGGTGGGGAACGGCCAGAGAAGGTGGACACCCTTTTGACGCGGATGGCCTGCCGGGGTGGGCTGGGGGGCCCACTGCTCAACACCAGCGTCAATGGAGGTGGGGGTGGGGGCGGGGCAGGACGGACCACCCCTACCACTGGCAACACCCCCAGCAGGGGTCCTGGGGGCAGAGTCCAGGATGCAGGGGCGGTGGGGGGGATGGCAGGGGGCAGAGGTGGTTGCTTCACTGGGGGTGAGACAGGTTCACCCTCCCCAGCCATCTTCACAAACACTTGCCCCAGCTTGTTGACAAGGATGATCTTGGATGTCGCGGGTTTAGGGGGCTCAGGGGCAGGGCCCAGGCTCAATACCCGGACCCCTGGAGCCCCAGGGAGCCAGGCAAACGTCCGGGTGGGGTCAGCTGGGCTAGGGGGCAGGCCCTGAGGGGGCTGGCTGCCATTGGCCAGGGGAGGTGCTGGGGGGAGTGGCTCCTCTCTGGGCCCAGCACCCCCCTCCCCAGGCCCCCCTAGGTTCTTCAACACAAAATCCACAATTTCTGATGGCAAGTCCTCAGGAGGTCGGGCTCTGTCCCCTGCAGCCCCAATGACCCCAGCCCGGCCGGCTCCTGGCCCTGAAGGAGGAGTTCCCTGGCCCCGAGGCTGCTGGACTGCCTCAGCCTCGCTGTCTGTGCCGTCATCCACTCCATCCAGCTGTTCAATGCGGGGGGCTCCAGGGAGGGCTCCAGGAGCCAGCGCAGGGCCGGACACCACAGTCACAGGGAAGTGGACATAGCGGGGGGTGGGGCTGGCCTCCTCCTCTGAGCTGTCTCCTGGGCCCCCGTGGCTGCTCCCCACTGCCCCTGCGGCCACAATCTCTTCCTGGAAGGGCTCAGTCCCCAGCAGGCTGGCCGCAAAGTCCAGGTCAGCAGCACTCAGTCCTGACACCACCTCCATGTCCTCAAAGTCTGGGCCCAGGTCTTCAGGGGGTGGAGGAGGAGATGGGGCCCGGCCAGGGGGAGCCAGCTCCCCTGAGGTAGGTGTGAGCGCTCTAACAACTGAGGTAGGAGGGGGCACCCTGAGCTGAGGAGAGGTTCTGAGAGGGGGAGAGGCCCGCCGTGATGGTGGCAGCCTAGGGGCCAGGGGGCTGGGACGACGGGAGCGTCTGGGGGGAGCTGGGAAGTCCAGGTCTCCCACTGTAGGGATGTGGTGGGTCAGAGAAGATGGACTTCCTGTGGGGGGAAGGGTCAGTGTCAGCCTCCTCATTCAGAGGAGCTCCTGCCTCACCCGGCCCCACCCTTCTCCCGGACACTCCCAGGTACACACCAGGGGAGGGCAGGGGTCCAAAGGAGACACCCCCCAAGGGCCTCCGGGATGGTGAGTAGTTGGGCACTTTGATTCGAGCCCCCGAAAAGGAGCGAGGGGCTGGAGGAGGGGCGCTGCTTGGATCCGGCCGAAGTGTGGGGTCCAGGCTCTGAACGGGTGAGTGGTGCTCAGGAGCTCTAGGGATAAGGGCATCTGTATCTGGTGGGGGGTCCACATGATCTGGGGGCTCTAGAGAGGCAAGAGAACGACATCACTGGTGGCAGGGGCTCTTTGTGAAAGCCTCTCTTCACATTCCCTCCCTTCTTTTGAGCCAACTGTGCCTTCTCCTCCTGGCTCCTGACCTGGGCACAAGATGCATGGGTTCCCAGTCATTATCCAGATCTCAGACCCCTCTAAGGCTTCTGCAAAACATCCACACTGGGGTTGGAGTTCCTTTGTGATCCCTCTTCACCCATCCTTTGCCATCTCCCCATTTCCTAGCTGCCTACTGCTCTCTGATTCAGGCCCCACGCAGGGCACTGCCCTCTCTCCAGCACGGCAGGTCCTACCACTCTCTTACCTGCTCCACACATCCCTGCCACATCAAACGCACCCACCCCATCTTGGCGCTTGCAGCTCCCCATTACCTGGCTCCACCCAATCTGTGCAAGCTGATCTCTGCCGCCTCCTCCCAATACTCCCTTGTTTCCAGCCAGGATGCTGTATCCTACTCTCCTCTCTACTCCATGTCATGCTCCAACCCAGAACAAACACCTTACCTGCGAGCACATAATCCAAATCTCTTCCTCCTCCCACTCAGCCCACAACTACCACTCCCTTTACCTATCTCCAAGCCCGTTCTTTGCTCTGCGCCCTCCGGCCCTCAGCTACATCCCTCAGTGATAGCATGGATGTGAGGGTGCCAGTTTGGGAATTCAGTAGATCTAGGCTGGAATCCTAGCTCTACCACTGTCATTGTGGAGTGACTGCCCTTTTTAAGCTGCAAAGCCAAGCTTATACCTTCCTCAAAGGGCTGTGGGGAGCATTACACAAGCAGGTAGCCCCAGGTCAGGTGGCCATAAACACTCCCTCCATTTGTCCAGAAGTTGCCACCCTCAACAAGCAGGTAGCATGGTATTCTCCCCTCATCTCCTCTCACTTCTACTGAAATCCTGAGCACACCCCCAGCACACTGTGCGTAGACATTAAGTTATCTTAAGTTACTGCCGTTACAACAAATGGAAGAACGTCAGGCATCCTAGAGTTGCTTTAGGGGACACGAGAGTAAGAGTTGGTAGGAAACCATCTGGGGAGAACAGCCTTCAGGGAAGTAAACAAGGGAGTTCCAAGGCTGTACCTGAGGAAGGGGCGGGGCTGTGCACAATGGTCTGGTTCTCCTCTGCTGCCTCCAGGTGAACCGGCTCTTCCCTTGGCCCCCATGGCCGATATTCCAGAATTCGGCACCGATACCAGCAGCGCCGCCGAGCATCTACCGTGCTCCAGTACAAACGGGAGCACCTGTGGGGTGGACAAGTGTGACAAGAAAGTCAGGACAACTTTAGAAACAAGATCCAGTCCTGGAGGCCCCCAACCCCACCTAGGCCCCCTGGACAGCTCACTGGTAGCCAACGGGGAAGAGGCGTCCCTCGCAGTCAGAGAGATCAGACAGAGTGCCCAAGGAGTCGATTCGGATGGAGCCTACGGTGCAGAGAAGAGGTCAGGAGGGTGGGCCCAGGCAGGGTGAGGAAGATCAGGGTAGAGAGCAAGTTGCTTACCAATAAGCACATTGATGGCATCAGGTTCAAGTCCCGTCAAGAACTTTCGCTTGAAGTTGATGCCCTCAAAGTCCACATAGACTCGGCGGAGAACATCAAAACCATCAGGGGTCACGATCTCCTGGGAGGTGGGTGGCAAATGTGGCTGCTGGATTTGTGAGGGGTGAGGGGGAAGCGAGGGAAGGCTCTGGAGGCAGACACTGCAAAGTCAGGGGCTTGGCTAAAGGACTGGGGAAGGGGCTAAGGGAACAAGGAGGAGACACTGAGGCAGCTGGCACCAGGTCGGAGGGGCTGCAGGGGTTCCTGAGTGGAGGAGGGAGTAAGAGCAGTGAGGAGCTCCTCCCCCAAGGTGCGGGCCCACCTTGCCATCCAGCAGGTCTGTGTGCTTCTGGCAGAAAACTTTCTTGTCATCCTGGAAGATGCAGTAGCTGGCCCGGGCACACATAAAGTGGAAGTTGCTGAGGCAGGAGGAAAGGCAGCAGCCCACCGTGGCTCCAGGCTTCAGGCAGAGCTCACAGCGCTGCAGGTGGAAGGGGCTACTAAGGGGGGAAGCCAGTGACTGGGGCCAGGGTCTGACACTCAGCACCATTGTCCTTGAGACTCTGCTTGGGCCCATTTAGCGCAGCACCTCAAACAGCAAAGGCACTCACCAAACATAAGCCCTCCCCTAGCTGCATCCAGAGCCAAGCGCACATCAAAACTGTCTCAGAGCTTTTAAAGAGAGTTGCAGTAGGAATCAAAATAACAAGAGCTAAGGCTGACCGGCGCTTACCATCTTCCTCACCTCTTCTAATGTGGAATCTGTACTATTTCATCTGATCTTCAACCTGCCCCCTGTGTAGGTATCCCCACTGTCCTACTTCCTGATGGTGAGCTAGAGGCATTCTACAGTAGCCGCTCAGGTCCCACACTGGTTGAGGGGGGATTCTAACCCAGGCAACACCTCACCTCACAGGGATACAGTAAGAGCTAAATGCTATACGATATAGAAAACATCTAGCAGAGATTTAATCGACAGGAAGTCATCTAACTTTTAGTCTCGCAGGCTTTAGGCCCATATTATGTCCGGGAGCACAAACAGGAAAAGAATGGCTGCCACTGCAGCACTAGGATCTTGGGACAAATAAAAAGGGTACTTGGGACCAGCAGTGAAAGGACAAGCCGTGGTAGAGAGTCTTGTGACTGTCTCCACTGGAAGAGGGGCCCCATCTAGGGCCCTGAGGGCTGCCCACCTCTCCACGCCCGTGCCCTCACCATTTGCCTTCCTCGAGCCACAGCAGCGTGTACGTTCTTGAGGGAGCCATCATTTTCTTCAAACACTTCGGCTGACCAAATGGCACAGTTGACGTGTGTCCACTCGTTCTGCCCGATGTACAGGAGCCGCCCTGCCTCCTGGGGGCAGAGGAGGAGTGACCTGAGGGGAGGCTCCACAGACCAGACCCCACAACCTGGGGCTTCATGCAGTAGCCCTCACCTTAGAATCTGCATCCCCATATTTGAGGCAGAGTGCACACTGACGGGGGTCGTCCAGGTGTGAGAAAGCAGCTGAATCCTTGCCCTGGAAGGCTGGAAGGGGTGTGGGAAGGGAAGTCCAAGAATGAGGATGTGGGGCCCGGCCACCAACTCAGGGTCTCTGGCTTCCAGCCCCCACTTCCCAGTACCTGTTGAGGGGTCCCCTGGAGGCTGCCCTGATTCCGGGGTCTCTGGTTCCTGCTGCCTCCACTGAGCATAGACATGGTCCAGGGATGGGGGCAACACGGCATTGGGAAGGACTCCGCTGTGGACAGGCAGGGTCAGCATCTGACATGTTTAACAGGGGTGGCTGGACTGGGGCCCACCCACAACATCAGCCAAGACATGCCATGACACCCTTGGTCCTCTCTCCATGTAGAATTTCTCTTAAGTCTCCCAAGCAATCTAGGCCCTCTTATGCTACCTTTGGCACATGAAATATTGTTCCCCATGCATGGAATACTCTTCCTCCACACCTCAGCTTGGATATCATCTCTTCTGGGAAGGTGAGGCCCTGGGCTCCTAGGCAGGGCTCCCATAGCTCCCTGGGCTTTCCCATCACCGCCCTGACCTTCTGGGTCATCAGTGCCTGCCCAATACCCGCCAAACATGGCTCGCTCACTGCTGTCTCTAACACTGCCTAGCACAAAGTAGAAACAAAGTGAGAACTAACTACACAATCTGAGGCCTGCTCGTCTAGAAACACTGGGCATACTCATTCTGGTTCCACCACTCTCTAGACCCTAACTCTGCTCCTTGTCTATTCTCAGCCCAGCTTAACCCTGATGCCCTTGCCTTTGCCCTCACTCCCTGGTTCCCCTCCTGCTACCCAGCCTTGCTCACTTGGGCAGCCGGGTACTCCGTCGCCAGTACTTGGGGTCATGGGCGTCGAACCAGCCGAACGCAGACTCTAGCAGCTGGGGAGTGGGTTAACAGGATGAGAATTGGCTTCCCCAGAAAAGCTGGTGGGGGCAGGGTCTGAAGGACCCACTCCTCCCCACTATCACTCAAGCCACCCTTCAGGCATCCTCCAAAGAATTCACCTTCAGTAGGAGCCCCTTTGTCTGGCCTCCAGCCCGGCGCTCCGCGGTCTCTCCCTCTTCTGAGTGCCTTATCAGGATGCCCACCACATCCTCCATGAAGCTGTGCTGTAAGGGGGTTTGTCAGGACACGAGCCCCCACCCCAGCCCCAGCCCTCTCCTCCTGGCACCCACCTGTTCCTCTCAGTGTCCCACTCACCACGGACTTGTAGTGGCCCTCCTCGAAGCGCTGGCTCACAGCATGCAGATCACAGGGCCCTGGGTGCAGCTGCTTTCCATCCTGCCCACACTGCAAAGAGGGGAAGTCAGTAGGGCTGGTGCTGGGCTTAGCCCCACCTCGTCCTGCCACCCGAGCCCCCAGACCTGGGTGCACAGCAGCAGTGGGCCTGCCACCTTGGAGCTCAGCAGGCCCTGGAGCACCTGGCGCAGGCCTCCCTGCAGGGCCCCACTCAGGGCCTCTCGCCAGCGGGGGTGTGTGGCCCCAGCACATGGTCCACAGGTGTACAGCACCGAGTCTGGCAGCCCCGAAAGGATCTCATAGTCTTCATCTAGAACAGCCAGAGTGGGAAAGGAAAAGCCGTTTAAGAGGATGTGAGAGCTCTCAGCAGTCCCCAGCTCACCAAGAATATTTAGCCCTGTCCTCTGAGGGCCTATGGTGGACGGTAGGCAGGGATCCCCACAGGGCTGAGGCTACAGCCCATGTACTCTGCCCACTTACCTGAGAGCCCCTCGCACTTGGCGTGCACCCAGTGGTCACACTGTGCACACTGCATCATTTTGCTCTCATAGTCGTTGTCTTCATAGCAGCGTGTGCAGATCGGGCAGTAGTTTCCTGGAGCAAGAGCAAAGATGAGGCAAGTCAGAGGGGCTGGGGCCACCACTGTCCCTCAGAGTCCCTGTCCAGAGGCCAGCCATTCCTTGACTGCTGCATGGGCTGCCTCTGTCATGTCCCATCTTGGGTCCCTACAATTCCCAAAAAGCTGGCTGAGAATAAGGCTTCTTCTTCTAACTCTGTAGCCCCAACACCCCACAAAGAAAAGTTCTGATAAACATGCTGCCTGAGTAAATGAGGAAGCCCAGGTTTTCAAAGAGCTCAGTGGAGACGTGAGGTTCCAGGAGATATCTCAGGGGCCCCCAAAAGGGTGGGGTCCAGGCCCTCCACTCCCACTGCCCTGAGAGGGGCTGTGTCCCTCCTTTGTGTACTAGATGGGCTTCTGCGAAAGAGTACTCTGAGTGAAAAGATAGTCCCATAGCTAGAAGAGGGTATAATGCCACTAGAAAAGAGTATCTGTTCTAACTGCCTCTCTAGGAACCTGGCCCAATCCCCAGGTGGCCCCCAGGGCTCCAGTCCCCTGCCAGGTCCCCACCTTTCTCATAGAGCTGGGTGCACCTGGGGCAGAGGCTGTAATCTCCCGACCACTCGACGTCCCAGTTCTTGCCTGGAGTTGCTCCACAGCTCTTACAGCGCACGCAGGCTGAGCAGATCTGGGGGGTCAGGGTGATGTTAGGGGGAGAGCCAAACACCAGGCTGGAGCAGTGGGAAAGGGGGATGGGCAAAGAAGAGTGGACAGTGGGCAGGAGACAGGTGAGGAAGGATGGGTAAGAGGAGAAAAGGTGTGCAGCAGAGGTGAAGAGGAGGAAGAGAGAGAAAAAGCAGCAGGGCAGGAGAGAAATGAAGTGGGGAGACTCGCAGAGGGAGATGGGAAGGACTTTAGGCTAGAGCAGAGGGTTCTCAGCCCAGGGGAATCCATGAGCCCCCAAAACCATCACATACAAATTCTGCACATAAACCTCATTTAGGAGAAATTCTTGAAGAGAATATGTGATGATTATCAAACTCTCCAAAAGACCTCTAACCTTTCCCTCCTCCTGAGAACCCTGGCCCAGAGCAAGTCTAGTGGTGGTGGCGGCATTAATTAGAACTCCAAAGCAAGGGGTGTGGGCTTCATCTCTCACCCAGTGGCGCCGTTTGCGTGTGGCCCGGGTTGGGTAGCTGGGCCCCAGGCAGGCTGGGTGGTAAGCATGGCGGCAGCGCTCACACTCCAGGAGGTGCTGTTGGATGTTTGAGAAGGACAGCAATGGCAGAACCTACCAGCGTAGGGATACCACTTCTCCTCTATGCCTCCACCCACATCCATTGCCCTTGGGCCCAAACCTTGGATCCCCGGCCTTTGCGCCCACAAACATGGCAGAACTTGCAGCGGCGACAGCACCAGGTGTCATGATGTTGGGGCAGGGGCCGCTCGGCCTCCTCCAGGCAGAATGGGTGGAAAGGGTCACAGCAGACTTGGCAGAACACCAGCTGAGGGTGGGGAGAGTGAACGATGGGCACGGCGTGAGGCCAGGAGGCCGAGGAATGAGACCCTGTTGAGAGGGCCCAAGAAATCAGGCAGTAAGGGCCCACGAAGACATGGGGGCTGTGAAAAAAGGCAGGGATCCAACCTCATGTAGGCCTTTGCTGGCACACAGCAAGCACACCATCGGTGGCCCCCCTGGCACGGAGGTAAGTACACTCAGGCCGCCCATCAGCCACACGTTCTCCAGGTCACAATCCTCCTGAGGGAAGAGAGGACATGGAATCAGACAGCAGCCAGGAACACACACCAGGTGCAACTTTAAAGCTCTGGCTTCTCAGACATAATCAACATAGCCACAGTCCCTGCCACATGCCCCTTCAATGCCATACCTTAAAATCCACACGAACCCGGTGCACGCCATCAGGGGACTTTTGTTTTCCAGTCCAGCCATTGGGAAAAGAAGCAAAGGGACCAGGGGCCAAAGCATCCTAGGGAGGGACAGTCATGCTCAGAGGGCTGCCAGCCCAATCCTACACCAATTTCTCTCCTTATTGCCCTCTTCTTGAATCTACCTGACCCCACCTTTTGCCCAGATCCTACTTTGCTTTCCAGAAAGACAGGCCTGGCTTCACCCCACAGGGCCTGTCCTCTGGCGTGGACACACCATGGCACTCAGGTGAGCCTGTCACTCTGACTTGCCAGAAAGCTCCTCAGGGCGAGAGCCATGCCTTCCACAAGGGCTATGCTGACCTTGTCCAGGCGCCTCCGAGCCTTGAGCTGCAACACAGGCTGCAAGGTAGGTTTGCGGGGCCGGCTCTGCTCCTCAGGTTCCAGCACTGGCAGCTCTAGGAAGGACATGTGGGCGGTGAGGTTCCTGCTCTTCTCTGCCCCATTCCCTCTCCCCTACAACCCTCAAATGTAACCTGGATGCCCAGGGTTTTCTTTAATTAGCCAAGGCCCACTAGGATGATCTAGGCCTTATTCAATAAGCTCCTGAAAACCTCTGCACCTGTTCTCCCTGTCCACTAAGACCACCCCCTTTTCTGTACTCAGCTAATTTCTGAGACTGATAGAACCCTCACTCTAGCACAAAAAAGACACAGAATTAATGACAGAGGAAGCAATAAGAAATTCGCACCATTCTCTCGTGGGGTCCGACGCCGAGGAGCAGGAGGACCCCCGGGCTCTGAGTCATCCGAGTCCTCGAAGATATCATAGGAGGGTCGCTGTTTGACGCAGCGCCGGGCTGACTTGCGCTGCAGTAGGAGGGAGTCCTGCTCCTCGGGCCCTTGGGGGGCCACCACCTCCTCCCGGGGCCCCCCAGCTCCCGCCCCCCGGCGTGGGCCTGGAGGACCAGGGGAGGCCTCAGGAGATTCATCGGAATCCCAGGGCAACAGCGTCTTCACTATCGTCCGGCCTGTGGGAACAGGGGACTTAGTAGGATCTGAGCTCAGCCAGGGACATGGGACACTTGGATGGAGGAAAGCCAGAAAAAAGTGGGGCAGAAGAGAACAAGTACAGGAAAGATACAAAAAGCACACGATGGAAAAGAAAACAAAGATGGTGGGCTGCAAAGATAAGGGGAGGAAAGCAAAGAAAACATGGTTTCCTCCATACCATGAATCTCAGTAAGACCATGTAAGAAACACTTCTCAAACCTCGTTACCTTTTTTGGCCAGCCGTTCCATCTTCCGAGCCTCTATCTTGTCGCACTTCCGGTATCTGGGGAGGGGAGCAGCACGTCACCAGGGTAGGGGACTGGTGGTCTGAGGGAAGAGAGGAAGCTCTCCACAAGGATGCCAATCCCACTGCTCTGGTGGGGCAGGAGGCCTGGGTGACTGACAACCACGGGTGGGAATGGAGGCTGCACCCCAGCTACTCACACACAGCACTGCTTCTTGGTGTTGGGGCCCCCAAACTTGGGCTTGTCCAGGCAGTTGACACAGGACCCACAGTCCTGCACACGCAGGCAGCCCCGACAGTGTCCACACCGTGCCATCCGCATCTTCTTGCCATGATGGGAGGGCAGTGAGCGCCGGGGTGCATGGGCCAGGGTCCCTCCAGACCCTGCAGGCTCTGAGTCTCCCCCAGGCCCTGCTGACTCCACCTTTCCCCGCCGGGACCGAGATGGGACACTCTCAGTCTCAGATGCTGATGACGTATCTAGTGCAGTGGAGAGGTGGGGATGGAGCCACAAAGCCATCAGGTGTTCCATTTCAATTCCCTGACCTCCCCGAGATCCCATTAAACTGGCCCTCTGGCCCCCACTTTTCCACAGTGCTCAGGTTCCAAGTGCTCCCAAGTCCACTCTGAGACCTAGCACTCCAACCCACTTGCCACCTAGCCCCAACACCCAACTCAGCTCTCCTAGGATCTTGGTGCCTTCGCTCGCCCCCAAACTTGACACAGCTGTCAAATCTCCCCACAATACATCCGCCCCTACCCTCCGTGGTGAGGTCCTGCCGATCTCGGAGAGGGAGAGCACTGAGGCGGGGGACGTCTTCGGGCACCATGGCCCGGGCCTGACCCAGGGCCACAGCAGCATGACGGCAGACATGTTTGATGCGGGGGCCTTGCACAGGGGACTCAGGGCCCTGGGGGAGAAGAAACCAGGAATACATGTGGAGAGCTGTCCCTAGTGCTCCTATAACCAGCCTTCTTCGGAGGGGGCTTCCTCCCTCTTCATACCGATGGCCTCTCTCTCTTAGTTTCCATCGATTCATCTTCGGACTTGACAGAACCTCTATCTGGGATCTGCTTGACAGTCCCCACGGCCTCCTCCATCTGCCCTCCAGGGCTCGGCTGGAGGGGGAATAAACAATGTCAGAGGCTAAAAAGTGAGGAAAAATGGGGCTAAGAGACTAGCACTGGGAATGGATGGGTCCAGGAAAGAAACACAGGCAGCCAGGGGACAGGGGAAGGACTGGTCCTGGGGGGTCCCTGCAGTGCTAGAGGGTGTCTAGGAAAGGTTAAGGGGCTGCAGAGAATCGAGGCTGGCTGACCAGGTGCAGGGGTCTGGACAAAGCACCATGCTCACCGGCATCAGAGACGCCACCTTTTGCTGCTGCTGCTGCTGGTCAATCTTGATTAGCTGCACTTTGGCTCTCTTGAGGAGGCTGAACATCTTCTCCTCCACACCAGACAGTGGTAAGGAACCAAGGCCTGGGATCCGGGCCTTTTCTGGTGGCGGAGGCTGCTGTGGTGGCGGCGGCTGCAGCTGTAACTGTGGTTGCAGCTGTGGCTGCTGTGGTGGCTGTGTCTGGGGCAGCAGTGGAGTTGGCAAGGCCTGCAGGGGTTGCTGCAGCTGAGCCTGAGGCTGCTGCCCACTGCTTGGAGCTGGAGGCCCAGGAGGGGGCACCTCGGCCTTAACAGGAGTGGCGACCACAGGGACAAATCGAGGCAAGCTGAGGTGGTTCGTGCGGCCCACTGCCCGTGGCTCAGGTTCAGCTGGAGAGTCATCGGCAGGAGGAGGCTCTGGCTCAGGGGCTTCAGGGGCCCCAAGAGGAGGAGTAGTAAGCACCGATTCGTAGATCTTCAGGTGGGCTTCACTTGGGGTAAACTGAGGGGCTCGAAGGAGCAGGGGCCTCCGGGACGGAGTGACAGGGGTAGGAAGTGGGGGTGGGGCTGGTGGAGGGGCAGGAGGAGGAGGGGGCAGTTCCCGGGTCAGGGAGGTCCAGCGAAATGTAGGTTCCCTTAGGATGGACCGTCTCTTCTCAGGGAGTGGGAGTGGGACTGGGGTAGGTGGAGGAGTTGGGGCACGCGGCGGAGAGGGGGCTGGTGCTGGTTCCTGGGGGGTGAGTGGGGAGGTGGCAACGGGAGGCCGTAGAGTGGGTGAGACCTCTACCTTTGGGGGTTTGGGTGGGTCTTCATCCATAAATCGCCGGGGTGTCTTGATGACACGGGAAGAGCGGGCACTCACCACAGGCATAATAAACTGCCGGATGTTCTTCAGAAAGGTGGTACTTTTGGGGGCCATAGTGGGGCTGTCTTCCAGAGGGCCTCCTGTGGTGGTGCTGGGGACTGCAGTGGGAGGAGAGGTGCCCTCTGGCCCTGCCCGAGCAGCTTCCCGCTCTGCTCGCTGGCTGGGAGTCAGGGGAGGCCGGCCCCTCTTCCTGGAGCATGTAGCTGGGGCAACAGGAGGAGGGGATTCTTCCTGCTCCTCTGGGGCAGGAGGCAGTGGAGGGGATGGTGGGGGTGGAGGAGACACTGGGGGTGGTGGAGGGCAAAGTGGGACCGGGGGAGATGTTGAGGGAGGTGGGAGGGATGGAGGAGGTGGAGGGGCTGGAGGAGTCAGGGGTGGTGATGGCAGCTTTGCCTCTTCCTTTTCCTCAGCTAGCACCATCTCTTCCTTGGCTACAGTGCTCTCTTCCTTCTCTTCCTCCTCTTCCTTGTCTTTCTCTTCTTTCTCCTCCTCTCCCTCATCCTCCAGCTTCTGTTCCTTCTTCCAGCAGGGGTCCTCTCCCTGTCCAGATCCAACCTTTCCTTGGGGGGCATCCTGCCAGCTTTCCTCATGTTGATCTTGACCCTGACCTGATTCAAGTCCCAAGGACAATTGTCCCATCTTCATTTTTTTGGCCTTTGAAACAAACTTGATCACGAGGGGGAGCCCACCTCGGCCTCGGCCCCTGCCTCCACGGCCTCCTCGCCCAGACTGTCCTCCACGCTTGAAGGTCCCAGGTCCTGGGCCGGGCCCCTCCTTGCACTTCCAGCTGCCAGTTCGGTGTTTTACTGGAACAACAGGAGGTGGGGGCTCAGGTTTGGGGATTGTCACAGCTGCTTCTGCCACCACTATGGCTTGTTGCTTCTTCCTGCAAGGGCCTGCTGGCCGTCCTGGGGGCCGTCCCCGAGACCGACGGGGGGTGGAGGACTCACATGCCCGGCTCCGGGGGGCTGGGGGTGCCTGGGCCCGCCGGAGAAGTTCAGTCAGTGCCTGCACCATCCGTTCTGTGCCCTCCTCACCCCGTTTCCGGGCAGGAGTCTTTGGGGGGGTAGGAGCCACATCTGCTAGGCGAGGAGGTGGAAGGGGGGTCGTCTTATGCTTGCGGCCCCGACCTCGGGGGGCTCGACCTAAAAGGAGAATAGGTGTGGGGAGATGGGTCAAGCTAGCCCTGCAGACTGAGGAAGACTCGAGGAAGGCAGGGACTAAGTCTTACTTGTCTGTTTCACCCACAGCCCAGCCTAACTTGGGTTTTGAACACAGAACACACTTGATAACTGATGCAGACTCGAGTTGAGCAGGGAAGAGCTGACATGAAGAACAAGAATAACATTCCTGTAAAGCTATAGAGGTAGAGTTTCCCCATCACTCACCTCGCTGGGATCGGAGCGCAGAGCGCAGGGAACTGGGGGCCACATCTTCATCTGAATGAAAACCCTGAAACTCCTGATTTAGGGGACCAGGGGTGGAGGGGAGAAACAGCAGTCAGTGCCAAAGCCCTAGTTTTACCTGAGACTCAGGTACTGAGGAATATCCCCAGCTTCCCCCTTAACATATCCCTATTTTAAAAGACTGGATGGTGAGGGGAACAGAAAACATGGTCTCTTCCTGGGGGTGGAGGCAGAGACTATTTTGAACCTCCATCCCCAGTTCCAGACCACACCAGCACAACCATAAGTGGTTCACTGGCCCAAAGGGAACAAAACAGGGTCTTCTCAGACCAGGCAGTAGGCACTACCCTCAGATTTCCTCATACACCAACTCAGGAAAAAAGTGGGACCTCCATCTACATCCTCTCAGGCTGTAGTTTCTTTCTGAAAGAAGGTGGGAACTGGGGCACCCAAACGGGGTGTCTGTGTATGTATCAAATGATTTATCATATTATGATCTACCCTGAGCCTTCAGGTGGCTACAAACTGTCCTAAGTAATCCAACCCACACTTTCCTGCCTCTTCAGAAAAGCTGGTGCGGATAAATCCTGAATTGAACTCAGACCTGCTAGAGTACCCAGACAGCCTTTACTCCATTTCTCTTCAACCTGTGCCCCGAAGAGGAAGCCCTCCATCATTCTATCATCTCTCCACTTTGAGTCAGAGAAGGAATTGGGGCACTGGCGAAACCAGGGATGTGTTGCGGAGGTTATGAGGCCAAGCGGGGCAGCCTACAGGTAAGAGCCCAGAGAGCCCTAGGCTGGGTCCACTAAAGCCAGGCTGCTGCTGTCAACAACCCTTGGTTGGGCATGCGGTCCCCACAGCCTCCTCACCCAGACCTCTCCTGCACTAGCTTTGCCAACCACCAAGGATGAATCCAGGACACCTCAGCAGGACCTGCCTCGGGCCCAAGTGCCCAGCTTCAGCCCGGGCTTCTCTATCCACTTTTCAGAGGCCCCTTCCACCGACAGCTCCGTGCAACCTAACTCCTCCCATGCCTATTTCCAGAGGCCTTTCCCTCCTCAGGGGCCCTGAGGACCCGCTTCCCCACGCCACCCCTCAGGGCCACCCAAACCCCTGGAAGCCCCCGGCCTCCGCCCCGCCCGGCGCTGGGGACGCCTCCGACTGCCTCACCTCATCGTCGGACTCCCCGTCACTGCTCTCTTCCTCCAGCAGGCAGCCCCGGCTCGGGCCCCAGCCCCGGCCGCGGCCGCGGCCCCGGCCCCGCTGAAGACGCGGGCCAGCCCACAGGCGGCGGAGCCGGCGCAGGCCCCGGCGGAGCCCCAGCAAACGGAGCAGGGCCGTGTCCTCCCCGGGCTCGGCTCCACCCGGCCCCGCCGCGCCGCCGCCGCGCCGCAAAGCTACCCGCACTCTCTCGGCCCCGCTGCCCCGTCCGCCGCGGCCCCCACCCCCGCCGGAGCCCCGCGGCCGGCCCGGGAAGCGGCCCCGCGCGGAGCCAGGCCCGGGGCAACTGCCGCCGCCCGCCGCCGCCGCCATCTTGGCACCGTGAGAGGGGCCGGGGAGGCGGGGGGAGGGGCGGCCCGTGCGCAGGGCAGGGGGGAGGGGAGCAGAGGAGGGGCGGGGCGGCTGCAGCTCACGACAACAAGCAGCGCCGCAATGGGGTCGGCGGGAGCCGAGGGCTGGGTCGGCCACGCGCGGGGCACCACGGGAGTGGAAGTCCGAGGCCGGCCGGCCGTCACCCTGAGACCGCACCTGAAGAGCACAGACCCCGCGTCGCGGCAGGAGAGGGTGAGGCGCAGGGGCCTTCGGGGAATGTAGTCCGAGCGCTTCGCTCCTTCCTCTGGGAGCTAGGGCCGCGAGAGCAGGGACTATGGAGTCCTGACCGGACCCAGAAAGCCATCTCTCGGGCCGCCGGGAAGTGTAGTTCTCGCCCCAGACTCCTCCCATTGCTCTTGTCGAGGCTAGCGGCCCGCTTGAACTACCACTACCAGAGTGCAGTGGGCTTCGGGCCCTGGAACCCCCAGAGACACTGGGAAATGAAGTTCGCAACTGCAGGAGGCGTGTGCTGGGGAAGGGGCGGCGGCAAAGGGCTAGTCTCAGTTCGGGGCTCGACCCGACAGGCGTTCCGTACAGCGTGGAGGGAAGCTGCCAGAGAGGCCGCGCGCGGGCCTTTCGACCCTTGTGCTCAAGGAGAGGCGCCGGGTGGCCGAAAGCAGGGCGGAGCAAGCATTCCTCTCGAGCCCCAGGACGGGGATCCAGACTCCGACTCCGCGTTCCTTTGCTTGCTGTGGAAGGGACGAGTAACTTGGGTTCTGACAGCTTCCCCCTACAGGACTTGCTGCTACGTCGGCCTAGACGCCAAGCCCTCGCGGCCCGCTGCCTCCGGGGGAGGACAGGGAGCTCTGGGAGATGGACAAGGTGGCCGCCGCGCTGAACAGCGGACGCACTGCCACCAGGGGCCGCTACAGGACTAGGGTCAAGGCTGCCCCACGCGCGCAGACCAAAGTCTGGACTCAGAATTCTGATCCTGAGAGGAGGGCACAGAAAACTCTTTATTTTGGTGATGAAACTGCCAGGCCCCGCACAGTTAGCCTTCACTCGTGCAAACTTCACTGTCCTAACCCCACACGGACTCGTTGGTCCAGGCTTCTGCGGCCTGCGGTCATCTAGGAGAGGACTCTAGGCGACCTTCTTGGCGGCACTTCTTGGAGCTGAGTTTGCTAGGCTGCTGGAGCCGCATTGCGGGGGTCAGAACCCGCGGTGTGGGCCCGCTGGCCCGTCGTTCATTCTTTAATTGGGCCCTTGGCTGAAGCCAAAGAAGCTGCTGACACCCCCATCAGGTGGTGGAGGAAGAGGGCCTACAGGGAGAGGTCGAGACTCGAGATGGCCTCGAGGAGGAAGAGGAGGAGTAGAGGAAGGTGGAGCGAATGGTCCATCCTGGCGGGAGCTGGCTGGGCGAGTGGCCACGCATGTGCGTCTGCATGGAGGCCAGGCTCGGGCAGCCGGCCTGGCACAGAGGGCAGCGGTAGGGTGCGGCCCCGTGCGTCCGCAGGTGCTTGGTCATGGCCGAGAAGTCCCGGGAGCGCTGAGGACAGAGGCTACAGGAGAAGGGCTTCTCTCCTAGGGCAAGTGAAGAGTAAGGCCCGTGAAGGAAAGAAGAAGGGGGCAAAGGCTGGCCTAGGGATAGGTTGGGGCGACTGGGCAAGGGAGTTGCACAGAAGCAAGGCACGCAGAGAGGGACCTAGGAGTGGGTCCACTGGAGTGAGGAAGGAGACACAATTCAAATGGGCAGGGCGCCCATACCTGTGTGGACACGGTAGTGCGTCTCCATCTGATGTTTGAGTGAAAATCTCTTCCCACAGACAGAACAAGAATAGGGCCGAGACCTAGCAGGAGGGGGCGGGGGAGGGTGTCGGCGAGATGGGCGGCCTGCTGTGCCCACATGACCCACACAGGTTGCAAGTTTACCTGTAGGGACAAAAGGGAAAGGAGGGCAGGGCTGGGAATCCAAGAGCCAGATTACTGGAGCACCCAGGCAAGACCTCAGGGGCTACAGTGGGGCTGAGGCAAAAGTGCCCTCACCCTACTCACTTGTGTGCCTCTGATCAGACTCTTCCATCTCCCCAGGGCTGAGCTGTGTGGGGCCCTGGGGGAGGGAACCTGGAGGGAGCAGAGTGAAGTAGAGGCCCTCCTCAGGCTGGACTCCTGGGCCCTAGCCCCAGCCCCCCCAGCCAAGAGACCATGTTACAGAGTGCATGCAGGGCAGTGAGGGGCTTACCTGGGGTGGGGCAGGAGGAGGCCAACTGGTTCTGGCTCCAGAGGCCTTTGTGGAGGTTTAGGGACAATGGGATCCTGGGGGTGGGATGGGGAAGAGTTATAGCCTTGACAACACCTGGGATCCTGGCCCATCCCTTTCTGGGAAGGGTGGTGTCATGAGTCCTCACGGGCTGGGCTTTAGCTTTCCCTGTGGTGGGAACTTCTTGTCCCACCTCAGGAAATGTACCGTAGAGATAAGCTATGTGATACCCTTCCGCCCAGCCCATCACCGCTGCCTCTCCTGAGCCACTCCCTCCCAGCCAGAGGTCTTCCTTCAACTCACCTCTGTTCCTGAGGCCAGACCTCCTGCCAGGCTCCTGTGATGGGGGTGCTATGGGAGAAGGGAGTGCCATATCTGGGTGGCAACAGCAGGATGCTCCACAGGGCAGACTGGCCCTCCCCTGACCAAGGGGCCTCAGCCCACCAGGGCCTAGGGGTGAGGCTGGTTTGGAGGGAACCTGGTGGGGGAAGGGGGCCAGGGAACTCCCGCAGGCTTTCCTCAGAGCCCCCTGGACTGTCCCTCACCCACGTGATCACTTCTTGCTTCCCACCTACTCCCCCATGTCTAATGGGGGATTGGTCGAGTTTCTCCTCTGATCTCATCTGCTCCCCTTGACCCTCCCACATTGCCTCTGCCATTTCAGGGCTCTCTCTTGGTGGCCTGTGCTCATGCAGTGTCTCCTGTTCTTTCCCGCCAGCTCTAACAAACTTCTCTGGTCTCTGCTTCTCTCCAAGTTCCCCCAGTCCTCTCTTAGAATCCCTTGTGGGCTTCTCTGGCTCCTCCTGTTGTTCCTTCAGCCCTGGGCCCAGCTCTTCTCTAGCCATGTCCCTTCGAGCCCTTCTGCATGCCTCTTCCAGAGACTGCACCCCCAACACTCTGGCTGCCTCCTCAAGGGGCCCCAGTTCCCCAGGTGGCAGCTCTAGACTTTCCCCATAAACAAAGTGCAGGAGTTGGGCAAAGGTGGAAGGGCTGATGCCTTTCACCAGAGCCCAGCGGCCCCTGTGGCCCAACTGTTGGCTCACACCTGCCAGCACCAGGCTGTGTGCAGAGAACTCCTGGCTCCCCACGGTGATCAGGGTATCACATAGTGCTGGCCGGATCCTGGCTGCTAGCCGTACCAGCCGATCAGAGCCATAAGGACTGGGCAGTCTTGTCAGGGACAGGGGCATTGTGCCTTTCCTGGGTACCAATCTCAGAAATTCTGAGGGAAAGGCCACAGTGTGGGGTCCGTGGTGGAAAGGGGAGGGAGGAGCAGCATATTCTCAAGCCTGTGGAAGTGAGGGGAGAAAGAGTGAGTTGATGGTTCTGGATCAGAGCCCTCTGTCCTGAATGGAGCAAATAAACTAACCCAAGAGAAGACCTGAGCTTATCCAGAATCATAACAGGGGTCGGGGATGGTGGGAGGATGGAAATTAGACCAAATTCAGGACTTAAAGAGCAAGAACCAGACAATTAAGAACTCTATCAATTGGTGGGTTTAAGACTAATATAAATGTGTCCCACCAGTTGGCAATGTCTGACTTAAAGGATAGCAGACACTGATACTGATGCTTCTCCAGGCTCCTCTGCAGGGAAAGACCTCTGAGCAGGCCAGACTGTCCTCATTCCAGACAAAAAGGTCACAAAACCCAGTCATCCCTGGGAATTAGGGATGGAGCAAGACACAGCTTCACAGGCGAGTTTAGAAAACTCGTATGTCCTCCCCCTGCAAGCCCGTCATGTGGAGCTGAAGGTCCTGAGAGGAAGAAACGGCAGCAAAACAGGGGTTGTAGCTGCAGGAGGGCAGTCTCTAAGGCATCAATCGTCTCCCTGAGGCCGAAACTTCTAGAGCACATCCTCAGAGAAGGAACTGGAAGAGACCAAAGACTCCCATGCAGTGAGTTAAGAGAGCAGGTCAGAAGCCACAGGAGAGAAGGCTCCCCACCCAAGGATGGAGAGACTTTGGAGAAGGCTTTGACCCCTGAGGAAGCGGGAGAATGGGAAAGAGGAACTATAGAGGGAGAGGCTATTTCCTCTCAAGATTAGGATAAGGAGATGGTTCAATTTTGTTTTTCGTAAGCCAAAAGTGAAGACTAGAAAGACAGAACCCAACAACGCAGAAGTTTATCACACATCAAAACCACCACATTGGCTTTTAAGAAGAGAACTGGGGAACCCAGATACAGAGACAGACCCAAGTGTCCCAGAGCCTGGCAGGCACATTCCTAGGTGTGGGCTCACGGCGAGTACGGACCCTGGAGGAAGTAGGATTACTACTTGGACATCTCAGGGAGAGGGCTGCAGGTTGGCAGGAAGTGGACAGAAAGAGGGGTGTAATGGGAGGAAAGTCTCAGGTGGGGAGAAGCAACCACTCACCGATTGTAGCTTCCTCCTGGACACCGCATGCTCTGAACTGCTGTTGGGGCTCCTGGGGCCCCCCAGGGGCTAGCCCCGCCCCTGACCTCACAGTCTTCCATTGGGTGTCCCAAGTATCAGTCTGCCACACTCCCCTGAGGGGTGTGGTTTTATACCCCTGGCTCTGTTTCACCCCTCCAGGAGAGACCACTCCTCTACTTCCAGAACCCAGGCATTCTGCCTCCTAACCTCCTGTCTCATTTCACTTGTGAACTGTTAGAGGCAAAGAAGTGTATCTGAAGCAACAATAACTTTGGAATAAACAGACCTGCATTTGAGTCTCATCTTTGCCATTTACTAGTGAAGTCACCTTGGGTAAGTCACCTCTCTGAGTCTCAGTTACCTCAGCCATGAAATAGGGATAACCTCTGCTTACCTCATTTGGAGGAAGGGTGAAGATGAAATGACATGATGAATGTGAAAGTGGTTTCTCGGTACGTGGCATCATTCAAATAGTTTAGTTCTGTTTCTTAGAGGTGTCAGTAGAGCTCTGACAAAAAAAGAAATCGAGTCTCTCAGAAGCAAAAAGGACTGAAACATCTGGGTTCCCGGGAGAGAGTGAAGGAGGGCCAAAAGCATGCCTGCTCCTTCCTCTCCCTGGCTCAGTACTAGGAAGCCTGCACTGCTCTGTGGGAATGACCCCTGTCATCTGGGGCACCAGTGGGGACTGGGTGTGTGACTCAGATCCTCCCTTAGGCTCTGAAGGGGGCAACCCCAGGAAGGGCCTGCGGTGGTCTTCGAAGAGAAAAACTCCTTTTCTAAGGCTGATGACAAATGACATTTCTCTGAAATTAGGACTCCGGGGTTTCTTTCACTTCCTGCCTAGGGGGTGAAGCTCCTCAGAGATTTCCCCTCTTTTCACACTTTAGCACTCCTTAACCTGGGGAAGAGGGGAGGGCTGAGAGACTCAAATTTCTTTTTTTCTGTTTCTTGCTATTTCATTATTCCTCATCCTATGGCAAATTTTTCATGATAGAACAAGTGTCAATAAATTGATTATGATAGTGCCTGGCATATCACATATGCCTGATAAGTAACTGGAAGATGAACAAGTCAAGCACTGGCAAGCTGCTCCGGTGACAAGACAAGACAAGACACATTCTGGTTCCCTGAGGCTTCTAGTCCCCTCCTAGACTCAAATACTCAAATGTCTCTAAACTCCTGTTTCACCTTTTGGCTCCAGGACCCCACAGTGTTCAGACCAGCCTTCTCTCTCTCCAGACCTAACATGCCTTTCCTCTACCTCATTCTAGCTTGGGTGCAAGCAGATGTTAATCCTTCCTAGATCAGACAGGGTGTGCCAATGGGTGGGGCTGGTGGAGGGGCAATAATAGTGTGGGGAGAGGGGAAGATGAGTCAGAGTGAAAGGGAAAATGCAAATGGGCAGGCTGTATTCATTTGCTACTCTGATCGTTAAATATTTTCCATTTCTGAGCTTTCTAACTCCTCACACCACCACACCCAGGGACTCATTAGCTACCCATATAAGACACTTGACTTGGACACAGAAGAGCTCCAATCCCTGACTCCTGCGTATACAGAGGGAAACATCCTTCCTCCAACACAGAAATCCACCCTCCCTGAGGATATGGAACAAGTAGGGGAAGACACGAGGGAGAAACCCCACGTGGGTATAGGGGTCTGGAAGACTATTACGTCATCACCCACTGCAGTGTGGTCCCTCACACCTCCCAGGCCTACATCGTGCATCCATGACTCAGGTCGCCCACTGGAGGTTTGCCCATTGCTGATCAAAAGAGTTGGAGGCTGTGCTCAAAGGGCAGCATCCTCTTATCCAAATGCAGTTGACAAGGAGTGTCAGCGGGCTTTCAGGAAACCTAAAAGGGAGGGGAAGGGGCAAGGGGACTCCCCATTCAGTGAATGAAAGCCCCCAAGAATGGGAAACCCCATCTTTCCTCCCACTTGGTGTCTACCCCTACCTAAGGATATCCCTTTAGAGACCGCCTCCTTAGAGGTATCTCTAGGGCCTTCTGCACGTTAGCCCTTCTTCCTACATTCTTGACTGCACAGCCCAAACCATCTGGCACTGAGTAGTGACAGCAGAAGCAGAAACAAATAGCACTTTGACTTGGAAGGACAGGGACACTGTTGACCGTTTCCATTCTTGAAAGGGCTCTCCTCCCCAGTCTCAGAAGCCTTGCCCACCTTCTACTTCCCAGGCTGATTCAGTAGGAATTGCCTGTAGTTGTCTCCCAGGTGTGGGGCCAGGAAAGCACAGATTATGAGGACACAAGCCTGCATTCTGGGAGAGGGTAGAGTGGGTAGGAGAGATAAGGTGGGATATAATTGGAAGAGAAATATATGGGAAAGTGAGGTGTGATTTTTGCCTCAGTCCTTTCTAATTCTCATATTAGTTAATAACATTTGAAATCTGATTTTTTTATTCTTACTAATGGACTTGACCTGCCTTCAGGCACAACCCAGCTTGATGTAAAAATGTCAACACAGCAATACAAGTATAGATTCTCTTTAAATATTATAATTAAAACTAAATCATCAGAATATGCCAGTTAGAGGGATGATTGTTTTACAAAAAAATTCTCCCTTTATCTCATGTATTAAATATTGAGTACCCCCAAATATTGAGTACCTCAAAGCCAAGCTAAACAAGATTCAATTTAGAAAAGTTCTATGAACTCTCCACTCTTCCAGAACACATCGCTTTCCGCAAACTAGTTAAATTCTCCACAGCATTTTATATAGATTAAGAGCAATTATCCAAATTTTATATGAACTTTCAAATAGTCACTCTTTTTAGTTAAGTACATCCAACACATACCAGAGAAGAGACAACACAGGGTGAATTAGTTTCTTTCTGAAACATAATTTAAGTCTATGTTCTACATAACACAAGATCCAGATATAGTAATAGGCAGGTGAGCTGAATCTATGTCACAAACACCCTATCAACACAGGTCCTTTTGTGGATTAAATGGCAAAAGGACCAGACTAGAACTAAAAACAACCAAGGTTCCACTGCATCCTCGCAGTGGATGGACTTTTTCTACAGTCCTAATATGGGGCTAACTCTTATGAGACCCTCAGCTTCCTTACAGGGACTGTTTTCAAGACCAGTATTGAGTATCAGCATTGCCTCAAGCCCAGGCAGAGGGCCTCACTCTGACCTCCTCTAGTTGTGTCCCTCCCTGTGGACTGAAGAGTGCATGGGTATCTAGGAAGTGCCCACCTGGACCCTGTGCCCCTCAATTCTAGACCATGCTCTGGAAACTCAGAACCCTGGACCTCCTGGCCCAAATGGCCCACTTCCAAGGCTTACATGTGCCTCAGCCCCAGGTCTATACCCTTCAGAGTGGACTGTGTGACTGATGTATTTGTGTGGCCCTGATTGTGTGGGAGGGACATGTAGACTGAGCTTGGACATGCAGGCTAGTATACGAGACACCTTGAAGTGTGTGCCAACACCAGGTATGGGGAAAAAAGGGGAAATCTCTACTTCTAGTCTTGCCTAAGCCCCATAAATAATGTGGGAGCCTGATTTATTCCAGTGGTTCTTAACCTCTCTGGAGGTCACTAGCCCTTTAAAAATTGTAAGTCATGAAATCAGCTCTTTACATCAGAAAACTGTAGATTCTCATACTGTTTTGCTTATGAGTGAGAAGAGAGTTGCAGACTGCTCTGAAGCTCATCCTTGGACAAGTTATACTCCTTCTCACTTAGCCTTGTGGCTGCTTTTGTCCCCTCTCCTGCCAGACAACATGCATACAGTTTTTCTTAGTATTTCCAGGAGTCCATAGACCCTTATAATCCATTCATAGACTACCCCTTTGCCCCCTCACCCTTGGTTTAAGAACTCTGGGTGTACATGAAATCACCCTGAAAGCTCTAATACCATGCAGAGCTTGAACAGCTGAGTGAAATTAGGTATCAACATCCTGCCCCATAAGTATAAAAAGATCTTCAGTAATGACAACCTGGGTCATTTCCTAAAGAGCAGGATATCTCACACATCTCTTCTGGGCTCTAGTACAGCATCCACCTTACCCATGCCCTTGCCCCATGCTTAGAGCCTGATATCTCCTGGGCATGACTAGATAGGGTTTGGGGAAGAAGTGGGGACAGGGACTAAAAGGCCCCAGACACAATTCAGTCCTGGTTCTGTCCAGAGCCACCACAAAGCAATAATACTTCATGGAGGGCAAATAATCTGCTGGGATTTGGAACCTCCAGAAGATCATGAGCCTAATCTCCTGGCCACATTGCCCAACCTGGACCCAGTACTGGAAAATCTGCCAAAAGCACATCAACCCAGAATCCAAAGACCCCCCAAAGCCTTGCAGTCACATGTTCCCAGCACAGCCTGGATGCAATTTCTCTTTACAACTCCACATTGTGCTTTTGACCTCGTTAACACTTACTCTCAGCCTGGGCTGGATCCAAAGATCCCAGAAAACCTCTCAAGTGCACACTAGTTTCATTTCTTGGCCAACGACTCATAATAACCTCTGGAGAGTCATAGACCTCTCCTAGTCACTAGATCTGGGCTCAGTCCAATTTCTCACAGTTCAGAGGCCATAACTCATGGCCAGTGACCCCACACAGAGCTCCAAGGGCCTCCCAATGCCCCACAACACATTTTCAAACCAGGCTGCCTCAGGGACCATGGAACAACTCACATGAGACTAGCCTGGCCTCTGCCCAGCTGGGCCCAAAGTTGCTCAAGAGGCCCCATTTCCAGCCTCTGTAGGGCAGAGGGTGTCCGCAGAGCCTAAAGCTCTTCCTGACCCTCACGGCGACCACTCAGTCCCCCATATGCCATCTTTGCCTGGGCCAGGCCCAAGCCCAAAGAAAAGTAAGAAAATCCATGGCACTCACCGACTCAGGCCTTGTTCCTCTCCCCACTCAGCACCACATACACTCAGGGCGGCCCAAGCCCTAGTGGCCGTTAGGAAGTGGGGAGCAGCTCGAGGCTTGGAGAGCGACGCTCGATCGCGTGCACAGTTCGCCGGTTGCGCCTGGATCCCGATGCAGACGCTGATTGGCTGCAGCGCTGGCCACACCCTCTTTGGGGTTCCCGCCTGCTGAGCGTCCTCAACAGCCTGGGAGGCACCGAGGACAGCTCCACTTCCTCACTCCTGCCTCGTTCCCTCTGCTGATTGGCTCCAGAGCTCGTGCCCACCTGGCTGGCGCTGTGGAGGGACAGGACCTTAAGTCTGATTGGTCCGTGGACTTAAGCTTCAGGCCTCTAACGCTGAGATCTCATCTGCCACTCCGCTCTCAATGCTGACTGGCTGCGGAGTTGCTCTGTCCTACTCTCTCTTTGAAGAGACTGGGTGCTGAACCCCCTCGCCCACCTAAATAGCCTTGGAATCTCCCTCCGCAAGTGCTCAGGGATACCACCACTTTCCTGCGTCTGTCATTACACCCTGAGTAGCTCTCTTTGCAACCCCCTTCCCCTTTGTCTCAACCCCTTACAATCGGTGAAGAAGAGTTTGTGATTGGATGGGAGGCCCTGAAGAGCCAGCCAGGCTTTGGGTGCCTGTGGCCAGCTCCCCTTTACCGCATCTTCTCCTGCCCTACCATTGGACTGGCACCCTGCCTCACCCGGAAATATACGGGGACAGAAAAGACTCAAGAAGTGGCAGTGCCTTGACCCCCTCACTGGCCTAGATGCTCACATTTCAAATACTCATTAATGCCTTGACTGACAGCTGAGCCAGGATTAACTACATACTTCATGTACCGGCCCCCACCGTAAAGAGAATGGCCCATGGCATTGCCTTGCCTTTAATTGGCCAGCGGTTAAAGCCTGGCCGGTGGGCTTTCTGACGAGGCAAGGCTTCGCGCTGACGCACCGCGCCAATCTCTCACTGGCGACCAACTCTCTTTTCTCGCCAGCCCCGCTGCGGTTGCACCGTTGATTGGCTGGCCCAACTTTCTGGCTTAGCCTGGACACATCCAATGAGGAGCGAGGGCGCTTTACGGAGGCGGGCATTGCTCCACCGCTGCCACTTTTGATTGGTCCAGAGGCTTGCATCTTTGCCTTTGATTGGTCAGTGGACCGGGAGGCGGGAGCCCAGCCCAACGGTTTCGGGCCGTGGTTAGAGTTCTGTCCCTTTGCTTCTGCTTTTCGGGGCTCTGGTGAGTGCTGTCTGGCGTCTTCTTTCCTGCGGCTAGCTGAAGAACTGGGGGTGGGGAGTGTGGTGAGGAAGGAGTTGGAGAGGCCCTGTTGAGGAGGCCGAGACTCAGAAGAGCCTGGGATAATCGGGACCGAGATCGCCTAAGGCGAGTACCGGGCACGCGAGATCTATCCCTTCAAATAGGGGAAAAACAGGCGCTGTAGTAACAGTGAAAAGAGCTCCAGGTTGCTGAGCCCTTTCCGTGTACTACACTTTGTGCATCATCTCATTGAATCCTTCTAAATATACCTGTGAGGGAGCAGATTACTATGTCGGACTAAATGCTAACGATCAGAGGTGAAGTCTCTTGCCTCAGATCCCACAGCGAGTGTGGGCATTGCTGGGACTCCGACCTTGTTCTGGTGAGAGTCCAGCATTCAAGCTACACTACCATTAAGTAGGATTGATCTTGTAGCTGTGGAATGGGATCTGATGTGGTCGTGGTTGACCTTGGTTTACTTCATTTATAAATGAGGAGGTTTTGTTTGGTTGGTTTGGGATTTTTTTGGAATTGAATCTGATCCTGAAGGATTCAGCACTCAGCACGTATTTTCAACAACTCAAACTTTCGGGCAAATGCATTTGCGTTTTAGAAAAGGATATTTTTAAAATTAGTATAATAATATTGAACTAGGCCTGTTGCAGTTCGACTCCAGAATCTAAGCTCCTAAACATCGATACACACTGTCTCCCATCCTAACAGCTACAGTGTCCAGAGTGTGGGCACCCATGGTCTTGGGAAATCCTCATAGCCACCCTAGGAAAAGGAAAGATAACAACGCCCACTGAAACAGACAACTGAGGCTTGTGGAGCTGAGATACTCATCTCAGCTCTCATAGCTGGTCCATGGCTGATCAAGGAGTATATATATAATATATAATCTTCTGAATCCAAACCCACATTCTTAATCATCTCTCACACTGTTCCCTTCCCATTTGATGGATGAAGAAACAGGCCCTGAGGATACATCAAAGCTAGGATTCATAACCAGTTCTATCAGACCCAAGAGATCACCCCCTAAACCACATTGCCTCCCGGAAGCGCTTGTCTTATAGATCCTGTGTTGGGTCAGGTAAGAAGTCCTCTCAGCCAGCCAGCCTTGTCTGCAAGCAATGAGGTCATCTGGTCCCAACTTTGGTCCTAAAGGTGGTTGGGACATATTTCATAGCCTCAGACCTTTGGGAGCTTCTTATTAAGAAGCCTTAATCATAATTGCTACAATTTATTGAGCACTTTTTTTAAACAACCAGTTATTGAACACTTTTTATGAGCCACGTGGGGTGGAAAGCATTCTGAGTGTGTCATCTCACCAAATCTTTTAATGATTCCAGGATATATGGATTGTTATTGTCCGCATTTTACATGTGAGGAAACTGACACCCGGGGAGGGATGCAACATTTCTGTGTTTACAGGGCTAGTGAATGGTGGAGCTTGGACTGGAACTCAAGAGCCTTGGTATAGAGCCCTCAGTTCCAGCTACCCAACGTGTTCAGGCCTGAGAGGATGGAGTGAGGGACCCTGGGTTCTGGCAAGATGGAGTAGGAAAGGCTATTGGCTTCATTCTGGAGGCTGGATTGTAAGATTAGACGAGTAGAGAAATAGCTATGGCTTATTGAGCAACTACCTCATGCCAGGCCCTGTGTCAACTACACTTTAATGTATACTGAGAAACAGAGAGCTTTGTGGCTAAGAAGGTGGACACTGGTGGCTCACAGTGAAAAAAACTGTGACAATGAATATATGTATGTTCATGTATAACTGCACAATTGTGCTCTACACTGGAATTTGACACAACATTGTAAAATGACTATAACTCAATTAAAAAAGTTAAAAAAAAAAGAGGCACGTGGAAAAGGATTTGCAGGAAACTACTCAGCAATGTAAAAGAAGCAACAACTGAGACAACAAAGTGGCCAAATCCAAAAACAACATGATGAGTGAAAGAAACCAGACACATAAAAACGCAAGATACATGATACCATTTCTGTGAACCTCCAGAAAAAAACAAATCTTTCATACAATGGCAACAATAATGACAACATCTCAGTGGCTTGGGTCATCTTGGGACCCAAGTTGGGGTGATGGAAATGTTTTGTATATTGAGTTTAGTGGTGGCTACGCAAATAACATACATTTATCAAATCACATTAAAGTTTACGTTCAAGAATCCAAAAAAAAAAAAAAAAAAAGAAAGTGGACAGTGGATCCAAACTGCCTGAACTCATGTCCTGGTCTTCCTCCTTGCTAATGGTGAGAACTTTGGCAGGTTACTTAATGTCTCTTGGCCTCAACTTCCTCATCTGTAAGGTAGGGATAGTGACAATAAATACCTGTCAGGACTGCCGAGAGGATTAAATGAACTAATAGAACAGTGACATCTCTTCCCTTCCCCAATGCCCTGAAACCAAACTGTTTCCTTGCAATCCACATCACCTGCCTTGACTCTGGTGTAGACACTGAAAATTAAGACCAAATATTTACGATGGGAATGTCTAGATGAAGTGTGTTCCCAGAAGAGGTAGCAAGTGCAAAGGCCCTGAGACAGGAGTAAACTTGGCATGTCTGAGGTGCAGCTAGAAGTCTGGCTGGAGTTAGGCAAATGACTAAGACTCAGGGGCTCGGCTCAACTGTATACATTCTTATAACAGGTATCAAAATGACCCTGTACTTTCCAGAGCATCATGCACTTTACCCAAGCTTTGATCTCTGGAGGAACTCAAGGCCATGATTATTTTTGAGGGTCAGTGCCCCAGGTTGCACAGGAATTTAGATATGAAGCTTAGAACTCAGGTTGTCTTGAACCAGGACTTGAACCAAGGCTCCAGAGGTCAGGAGACTTGCATTTACTCAATTATTTGTTAAACTCCAAAAGCATACACCATCTGTGCTGAGCCCTGGAGAAGACTCAGTCCCTTTGAAATCTTTAAATTCAAAGATTTAAGTGGGGAGGATATAGCTCAGTTGTAGAGTGCATGCTTAGCGTCCATGAGGTCCTGGGTTCAATCTCCAGTATCCCCATCAGAATAAGTAAGTAAATAAATAAACCTAATTACTCCCCCCAAAACAATTTTTTTTAATTCTAAGGTTTAACCTCCTACAAAGGAATTAGACCTTAAAACGTATCCTTCCAGAACCAAGTGGAAAGTGTAGCAAATAAAGCCCAGAAGGGGCACTTAAGCCAGGGCTGGGGGAGGGAGAAGGGGAAGAGAAAACTTTCCAGAGAAGATGGTGACACCTAAGTATATATTTTTGGAAGCCCTACTATATGCTAGGCATGGCATTTACCCCAAGGTATATATAATGGCAAGCAGAAGAGACCAAGTGTATTAGTCTGCTAGGGCTGCTGTAACAAAATGCCACAGACTGTGTGACTTAAACAACAGAAATTTATTTTTCCCAGTTCTGGAGCCTGGAAGTTCAAAATCAAGGTGCCAGTTGGTTTGGTTTCTCCTGAGGTCTCTCTCTTTGGTTTGCACTGTGTCCTCACGTGGTCTTCTCTCTGTGCATGCTGTCTCTTCCTCTTTGTATAAAGTGTCATAAACAGAACGCTTCTGTCCCTCAAAAAATTCGTATATTGAAATCTAGTCCCCAGTGTGAGGATATTTGGAGGTGGGGCCTTTGGGTAGTTGGTTAGGGGATAAGGGTGGAGCCTTCGTGAACGGAATTAGTGTCCTTCTAAAAGAGGCCCCAGAGCGCTCCCTTGGCCCTTCCACCATGTGATGTTACAGTGAGAAGACAGTCATCTATTAACCAGAAATTGGGCCCTCACCAGACACCAAATCTGCCAGTGCCTGATCTTGGACTTCCCAGCCTCTGAAACTGTGAATAATCAATTTCTGTTCCTTATAATCTACCCAGTCTATGATAATCTTTTATGGCAGCCCAAACAGACTGAGACAGAAGGACATCAGTCCAGTTGGATTAGGGCCCGCTCTTATGCCCTCATTTAACTTAATGCCCTCCTTAAAAGCCATATCTCCAAATACAGTCACATTGAGGGCTGAGGCTTCAACACGTGAATTTGGGGGCAGAGGCACAATTCAGTCTATAACACCAAGTATCTACCATTGAGGAATCACAGTCTGGTAGGAGAGATGCATATTATTCACATCACGCGGAAAGAGCAGAACAGAATGGTTAAGGTGTCAGCTCTGGAATCAGACTGACAGAGTTTCAGTACTGCCTCTATCATTTACCAGCTGTATGACTTTGAACAAGTTTCTTCCACTTTCTGTGCGTTGAGAGAATCAAATGAGCAGATACCCATGAAGTCCTTAGGACAGCCCTTGGCACAGAGTAAGTGCTGGCTATTGTTATTAATTAAAAATAAAATTAAAACTGTGCTAAATGCTCCAAAGAAAGGCCACAAGATAGATTAAGAAAGTAAAACTCTGATCTGGCCGGTGTTCTCAAGAAGGACTTCCTGGAGGAAGTGATGCTTGCACTCAGATCTGAAGGATGAGTACTCACTAACCAGACTAGGGAGAGGGTTCCAGGCAGTAGGAAAGTAGGTTCCAGAGCTCTGGGCTGGGAGGAAACATGGCCTGGAAGTCCAATGTCTCTGGAACAGGGAGAGCAAAGCAAGGAGGAACAGGGGAGGCAGGGGAGGGAGAGGCTGGATGTGGTCGGCAGGACCTGGTCTAGTTGGTCATGCTCAGGAGTGCTGGCATTCTCCTAAAAGCTGTACAAAATCACAGAAGTGTCTATTTTTTTTTAACAGAGAACAGTTTAATGAACCCCTATGTACTTATCACCCAGATGCAAGAGTAATCAACATTCTCTTAGTTTTTAAAAATATATATTTTTATCAAAGTATAGTCAGTTTACAATGTTGTGTCAATTTCTGGTGTACAGCACAAGGCTTCAGTCATATAGGAACACACGTACATTTGTTTTCATATTCTTTTTCAGCGTAAGTTACTACAAGATATTGAATATATTTCCCTGTGCTATATAACATTCTCTTAGTTTTTCATCAATACACTCTTAGTTTTTTTCTTTTAAGTATTTTTCTCCCTGAACATAGTCTACTCAACAGTGAAAGCTATTGGGACAAAAATCTCTTGAGAAGGAAATATACAAACATACTTCATTAGGGAGAAAATATACACACAGTTGGTTTTATCTAGTGATAATGTACACTTTTTAAATGACACATTTTGTGAAATACGTTGAAAACGCCTTAAAAATGTTTGGCACCAACCAATAGCATTTAAAGTACAAGCAGACCTCAATTTATTGTGTTTTGCAGATACTTCATTTTTTTTCACAAACTAAAGGTTTGTGAAAGCAAGTCTATTGGTGCCATTTTTCTAACAGCATTTTCTCACTTCATGGTTCTGTCTCATATTTTGGTAATTCTTGCAATATTTAAAACATTTTCATTATTTTATTTTTATGGTGATTTGTGATCAGTGATATTCGATGTTACTATTGTAATTGTTCCAGAGCACCACAAATCGCGCCCACACAAGGCAGCGAACTTAACTGATAAATGTTGTGTGTGCGCTAAACGCTCCACTAGTCAGCTGTTCCCTCGTCTGTCTCTCTCTCCTAGGGTCTCCCAATTCCTTGAAAAACAACACTATTGAAATTAGACCAATTAATAACCCTACAATGGCCTCTAAGTGCTCAAGTGAAAGACTTGCACGTCTGTCACTTTAAATCAAAAGCTAGAAATGATTAAGCTTAGTGAGAAAGGGATGTTGAAAGCCCAGACGGGCTGAAAGTGAGGCCTCTTGCGCCGAACAGTTCACCAAGTTGTGAGTGCAAAGGAAAAGTTCTTGAAGGAAATTAAAAGTGCTATTCCAGTGAACATATGAGTGATAAAGTGAAACAGCCTTCTTGTTGATATGGAGAAAGTTTTTGATAGAAGACCCGAACCGGCACAACATTTGCTTAAGCCAAAGCCTCATCCAGAACAAGATCCCTAACTCTCTTCAATTCTGTGAAGGCTGAGAGAGGTGAGGAAGCTGCAGAAGAAAAGTTTGAAGCTAGCAGAGGTTGGTGCGTGAGATTTAAGGGAAGTCAATGCCTGGCTTTAAAACTTCAAAAGACAGGCTGCTGACTTGTTAGGGGCTAATGTAGCTGGTGACTTGAAGTAGAAGCCAGTGCTCATTTACCATTCTGAAAGTACTAGGGCCCGTAAGAATTATGTTAAATCTCCTCTGCCTGTGTTTTGTAAATGCAACAACAAAGCCTGGATGACAGCACATCTGGTTACATGGTTTACTGAATACTTTAAGCTCACTGTTAAGACCTACTGCTCAGAAAAAAAAAAAAAAAAAAAGATTCCTTTCAAAACATTGCTGTTCGCTGACAATGCACCTAGTCACCCAAAAGCTCTGATGGAGATGTACAATGAGATTCATGGTGTTTTTATGCCTGCTAATACAACTGCTAATACAACATCCACTCTGCAGCCCATGGATCAAGTCGCGTTTTGACTTTCAAGTCTTATTATTTAAGAAATACATTTTGTAAGGCTATGCTTCCGTAGATAGTGATTCTTCTGATGGATCTGGGCAAAGTAAATTGAAAACCTGGAAAGGATTTGCCATTCTAGATGCCATTAAGAATATCGTGATTCACTGGACAAGGTCAAAACATCAGCATTAACAGGAGGTTGGAAAAAGTTGATTCCAACACTTACAAATGATTTTGAGAGGTTCAAGACTTCCTTGGAGGAAGTGGTGAAAATAGCAAGAGATCTAGAATCAGAAGGGGAGCCTAAAGATGTGACTGAATTGTGGCAATCTCATTGTAACATTTTCACGGATGAGCAGTTGCTTCTAATAAACGAGTAAAGAAAGTGGTTTCTTGAGATGGAATTGACTCCTGGTGAAGATGCTGTGAAGATTGTTGAAATGGCAACAAAGGATTTAGAATATCACATAAACTTAGTTGATAAAGTAGCAGTAGAGTTTGAGAGGATTCACTCCAATTTTGAAAGTTCTACTGTTAGTAAAATGCTATTAAACAGCATTGCATACTACAGAGAAGGAAGAGGCAGTTTAAAAGGAAGAGTCAGTTGATGTAGCTAAATTCATTGTTGTTTTATTTTAATAAATTGCCATAGTCACTCCAATTTTCAGCAACCACTACACTGACCAGTCAACAACCATGAACATCAAGGCAACCTGCTCCATCAGGGAAAAAATTATGACTCTCTGAAGGCTCAAATGATGGTTACCTTTTTTTAACAATAAAATATTTTAAAATTAGGATGTATATCTTGTATTTTTATACATAATGCCACTTCACAGTTGATAGACTACAGTATAGGTAAACCTACTATATGTGGGGAAACCAAAAAATTCCTCTGACTTGCTTTTTTGCAGTATTCACCTTATTGAGGTAGTCTGGAACTGAACCTGCAATGTCTTTGAAGTATGCCTGTATTTTAAAAGAATGTTTTTGGAAGATTAAATTTGGGATTTTATCACTCACTCTGCTTGAGGATTAATATGGTAAGCATTCTAAATATAAGTATCTATGTTCAAAATAGGGCTTATTACCCAGAAAGTATCTTGATATTTAAATTTAAAACATATTATGGGAATCATGGTGTCTTTTGACCTCATTTCTTCCTTATCAGAAAATTTACCTTTACTGAATAAAATGTTTGCTGCCATGGCATGGAAATGAAGCATAAACTAATCTATTTTTGGCCTGATTGGTAGTCACTTCCTTAAGGAAGATCAGGAAAGTCTAATAAGGAATAGCACTTGTGTCTCATGATTGTAAATCTCCAAAGTGTCAGTGATTGCACTTGTTATTTCTAGATCAATCCTTTGTAAGTCTGTAAGTGGTATCTCAGTTGATATTAGGCAGGGATGTGATCAACAGATGTAATGCTGGGACTAGCAATTTGGTCTTTTATATATTAACCTTGTATCCTGCAACTTTGCTATAATTACTTATTAGTTCTAGGAGGGTTTTTTTGGTCAATTCTTTTGGACTTTCTACGTAGCCAGTTATCTGCAAACAAAAAACAGCTTTATTTCTCCTTCTCTATCTGTGTACCTTTTATTTCCCTTTCTTGCCTTATTGCATTAGCTAGGGCTTCCAGTATGATGCTGAAAAAAGTGGTGAGATGAGACATCCTTGGCAATTTGATCTTGGGTGTTCTTTTTGTACAGCAAGAGGAACTTGAATATTAGGGGCCTTCACATATATATGTGTGTATATATATATATATATATATATATATATATAGTTTATTGATGTCTAGTCAGTTCACAATGTTGTGTCAATTTCTGGTGTACAGCACAATGCTTCAGTCATACATGAACATACATATATTCGTTTTCATACTCTTTTTCACCATAGGTTACTATAAGATGTTGAATATAGTTCCCTGTGCTATATAGTATGAACTTGTTTATTTTATATATATTAGTTAGTATCTGCAAATCTTGATCTCCTAATTTATCCCTTCCCACGCCACTCCCACCCTAGTAACCATAAGTTCATTTTCTATGTCTGTGAGTCTATTTCTGTTTTATAAATAAGTTCATTTGTCTTTTTTTTTTTTTAATTCCACATGTAAGTGATATCACATGGCATTTTTCTTTCTCTTTTTGGCTTACTTAGAATGACAATCTCCAGGTCCATCCATGTTGCTGCAAATGACATTATTTTTTCTTTTTTTATAACTGAGTAGTATTCCATTGTATAAATATACCACAGCTTCTTTATCTAGTCATCTGTCGATGGACATTTAGGTTGTTTCCATGTCTTGGCTATTGTAAATAGTGCTGCTGTGAACATTGGGGTGCATGTGTCTTTTTGAATTAAGATTCCCTCTGGATATATGCCCAGGAGTGGGATTGCTGGAACCTATGGGAAGTCTATTTTTAGTCTTTTGAGGAATCTCCATATTGCTTTACATAACAGAACTACATTCTCATCAACAGTGTAGAAGTGTTCCCTTTTCTCCACAGCCTCTCCAGCATTTATCGTTTGTGGACTTTTTAATGATGGCCATTCTGACTGGTGTGAGGTGACACTTCATTGTAGTTTTGATTTGCATTTCTCTGATAATTAGTGATGCTGAGCATTTTTTCATGTGCCTATCAGCTATTTGTATGTCTTCATTGCAGAATTGCTTGTTTAGGTCTTCTGCCCAGTTTTGGATTGGGTTTTTTATTATTATTAAGTTGTATGAGCTGTTTATATATTCTGGAACTTAAGCCCTTGTCAGCCTCATCTTTTGTGAATATTTTCTCCCATTCTGTAGTTTGTCCTTTTGTTTTGTTTATTGTTTCCTTTGCTGTGCAAAAGCTTATACATTTAATTAGGTCCCCTTTGTTTATTCTTGCTTTTATTTCTATTGCTTGGGTAGACTGCCCTAGAAGAACGTTGCTAAGATTTATGTCAGATAATGTTTTGCCTATGTTTTCTTCTAAGAAGTTTATAGTGTCTTGTCTTATGTTTAAGTCTTTAAGCCATTTTGAGTTGATTTTTGTGTATATTGTGAGGGAGTGGTCTAACTTCATTGATTCACATGCAGCTGTCCAGTTATCCCAACACCATTTGCTGAAGAGATTGTCTTTATTGTATGTTCTTGCCTCCTTTGTCAAGGATTATTTGACCAAAAGTTTGTGGGTTTATTTCTGGGCTCTGAATTCTATTCCATTGATCCATATGTCTGTTTTTGTACCAATACCTTGCTGTTTTGATTACTTAGCTCTGTAGTATTGTCTGAAGTCTGGGAGAGTTATTCCTCCAGCTTCACTCTTTTTCTTCTATTGCTTTGGCAATTCTAGGTCTTTTGTGATTCCATATAAATTTTAGGATTATTTGTTCTAGTTCTGTGAAAAATGTCCTGGGTAATTTGATAGGGATCACATTAAATCTGTAGATTGCATTGGGTAGTATGGACATTTTAACAATATTAATTTTTCCAATCCAAGAACATGGGATATCTTTCCATTTATTCAAGTCATTTTTAATTTCCTTAGTCAATGTTTTGTAGTTCTCCGTATGTAAGTCTTTCACTTCTTTGGTCAGATTTATTCCTAAGCACTTTATTTTTTTGGATGCAATTTTAAAAGAGATTGTTTCTTTCCTTTCCTTTCCTTTTTTTTTTTTTTTTTGATAAAAGCTCACTGGCTCTATTTTACTTTCCTTTTCTGATATTTCATTGTTAGTGTAAAGAAATGCCACAGAAGTATGTTAATCTTGTATCCTGCTACCTTGCCAAATTCTTTTATTAGCTCTAGTAGTTTTTGTGTGGAGCCTTTAGGGTTTTCTCTATATAGTATCATGTCATCTGCATATAATGGCAGTTTTATCTCTTCTCTTCCAATTTAGATCCCTTTTATTATTTTTTCTTCTCTAATTGCTATGCCTAAGACCTCCAATACTATACTGAATAGAAGTGGTGAGAGTGGGTATCCTTGTCTTGTTTCAGATTTTAGCAGGAAGGCTGTCAACTTTTCACCATTGAGTATTATGCTGGCTGTAGGTTAGGTTTGTCATAAATAGCTTTTATTATGTTGAGATATATTCCCTGTATATCCACTTTTGTTAGAATTTTTATCTTAAATGGGTGTTGAATTGTATCAGATGCTTTTTCTGCATCTATTGAAATAATTATGTGATTTTTGTCCTTTCTTTTGTTGATGTGGTGCATCATGTTGATTGATTTGGATATGTTGAACCATCCTTGTGTCCCTAGGATGAACCCAACTTGATCGTGGTATCTAATCTTTTTTTATGTGTTGTTGGATTCTGTTTACTAAAATTTTGTTGAGGATTTTTGCATCTATGCTCTTCAACCATATTGGCCTACAGTTTTCTTTTTTGGTAGTGTCTTTGTCTGGCTTTGGTACCAGGATGATGGTGGCTTCATAGAATTAGTTTGGGAATGTTCCCTCCTCTTCAATCTTTTGGAAGAGTTTGAGAAGGATTGGTATGAGCTCTTCTTGGTATGTTTGATAGAATTACCCAGTGAAGCCATTTGGTCCTGGACTTTTGTTGGCAGGGAGGGTTTTTTTTTTTTTAATTGCTGATTCTGTTTCACTTCAAGTGATCAGTCTGTTCAAATGATCTATTTCTTCTTGATTCAGTTTTTGGTGGACTGTATGTTTCTAGAAACTTGTCCATGTATTATAAGTTGTCCAATTTGTTGCCATATGATTGTTCATATTATTCTCTTATGGGTTTTTTTTTTGCATTTCTGTGGTATTGGTTGTAATTTATGCATTTTCATTTTTTATTTTGTTTATTTGTGTCCTCTCTTCTTCTTGGTGAGCCTGGCCAGAGGTTTGTTAATTTTGTTTACTTTTTCAAAAAAAATCAGCTCTTGGTTTGATTGATTTTTCTATTATTTTTAATGAATTTTATTTATTTCCTCCCTGATCTTTATTATTTCTTTCCTTCTGCTGACTTTAGGTTTTGTTTGTTCTTCTTTTTCCAATTCTTTTAGGCGGTAGGTTAGGTTGTTTATTTGAGATTGTTCTTGTTTTTTGAGGAAGGCCTATATTGCTATAAACTTCCCTCTTAGGACTACTTTTGCTCCATCCCATAGATTTTGTGTGGTTGTGTTTTCATTGTCATTTGTCTCAAGGTATTTTTAAATTTCTTCTTTGATTTCATCTTTGACTCATTGGCCTGTTAGTAGCGTGTTGTTTAGTTTCCATGCTATCATTTTTTTCTCATTTGCTTTTCTGTGGTTGATTTCTCGTTTCATGTCATTGTGGTCAGAGAAGATGCTTGAAATAATTTCTATCCTCTTAAATTTGTTGAGGCTTCTTTTGTGCCTGAGTATGTGGTCTATCCAAGAGAATGTTCCATGAGCACTTGAAAAGAATGTATATTCTGTTTTGGGGAGGTATAATGTCCTAAAAATATCAACTAAGTCCAATTGTTCTATTGTGTCATTTAGTATCTCCTCATTTATTTTCTGTCTGGAAGAGCTGTCCAATGATGTTAATAGAGTGTTAAAGTCTCCTACTATTATTGTATTCCCATCAATTTCTCCCTTTATGCCTGTTAGTATTTTATATATTTAGGTGCTTTTATATTGGGTGCATATATGTTAACAAGTGTAATATCCTCACCTTATATTGCTCCTTTGATCATTATATAGTGTCCTTCTTTATCTTCGCTTATAACCTTTGTTTTAAAGCCTATTTTGTCTGATATGAGTATTGCTACTCCCGTTTTCTTGTCATTTCCGTTTGCATGAAATGTCTTTTTCCATCCTCTCTCTTTTAATCTATGTATGTCCTTCACTCTAAAGTGAGTCTCTTACAGGCAGCATGTTGTAGACTTTTGTTTTATTATCCAATCTGCCACTCTGTGTCTTTTGATTGAAGCATTTAGTCCATTGACATTTATAGTAATTGTTGATAGGTGTGTGTTTATTGCCATTTTGAACTTTGTTTTCCAGTTGATTTGGTATTTCTTCTTTGTTCCTTTCTTGTTTGTTTTTCTTTTTGTGGTTTGATAATTTTCTTTTGTATTAGCTCAGTTTCTTTTTGGTTTTTGTGACTCTACTGTATGCTTTTGATTTGTGGTTACCCTGTTTTTCAAGCATGTTAACCCATTGCTATATCTGTTTGCTTTACACTGGTAGTCATGTAGGCTCAAACACATCCCAAAAAGAATGAAGTGAAAAAAAGAGAGAGAGAAAGAGAAAATCTATATTTTCCTGATCCCCTTTCCACCTTTTATGATTTTTCTGTCCTTTTTTTCTTTTTTACATCTCTGTGTTTGTTCTCTTGCAAATCGTTGTAGTTATCACATTTTCAGTTATGGTTTTCTCATTTCTATAGCTTCCTGCTTCTTTTCTATTAGAGTAGAACTTTCAATATTTGAGACCTTCTTTTAATTACATGTCCAACAGTACTGAAATGGAAACAAAAAGACCAATTTCTTAGCTTTTTATCTTTTATATGTTATTTGTTTCCATTCCAGTGCCCACAGCATCTGAAGAGCCATCTGAGAGATATCTAAGGGAAACTAGATGTCTTTAATAGATTTCCCACTTGGGTTTTGAAACATGAATTTAATAAAAACATTGTCTCCTTAACCTTCTGTGATATCCAGAATTCAGAAAAAGGCAACTTTTCATAGGACAACTCTTTGGAGGAATGGCCCAAGGTCCCGGCTACTGTTGGCATTACATGTTTCCCATCCAGCTTCCTCCTGGAAACTGTAGCAGTTTGAGGAGGTCACAACTGTGGGACACTCTCAAATAAAGGCATTTGACTACTTCTGCTGGGGACCGCTGACACCTTTTTATCATCCTGGATCCCCTGTGTGGTAGATTGTGAGTTAAAATGGACTCCGTATTTCTCCTCCCTCCTGCACACCTTCCACACTAAATCTGGCCTTATCCATTGATTTGCTGCGACCATTGGGACAATAGCACATGTGACAAAAGCAGAGACTTGAAAATTGTTTGCATACTTTCGGACTTGTCTTTTCTTGCTGCTCTTGGGAACCCTGTAAACACCACCGTGTGAATAAACCTGGGCTGGCCTGCTGTAGACATATGGCCCAGTCAGAGCCATCATCCCAGCCATCTATACAAATTCCCAGCCAGCCATACATGGAGGGAGGCCACCCTAGATCAACCACCAGCCAACCCGTTAGCCGACTGCAGCTGCATGATTTAGCCCAGGTGAGAAAAAAAACAGAAGAACTGCCTGGCTGACTGAGCTCAGCCCAAATGGTTCCACAGAATCAGGAACTAAAAAAAATCATTATTTTAAGCCACTGTATTTTGCAGTGGTTAACAACTATTAACCAGTGGCTTCTAGACAACAAATATCACTTTCCTTGACTCTGGGTAGAGCTCTCAAAAGTTGAAAAATTCCTTCAGTTTCCAGACTTGTTTCCTCACTTTTCTGAATGAATCTTTATGTGATGAACGTTAATGCCAGGGATCAAACGCCAGGATCCTTTTATCATTTTTTCCAGCAGGATTGGAAGTGGCTCTTCAGAAAGACCATTTTCTCTGTTTCACATCTTTCTATTTCCATTTTCAGAGCATCTGAAAAGATAGTCAATTCAGTGGGAAATCCTGATTCTGTTTCATGTTTTCAATAGGTTTCTTATGTGGGTTAAGTGGTGTGTCCCTAGCTAGGCTCAGGAAGGTATGGAGAGGAACCACAGCCACCTGCTGGTCACAGCCCAGTAGGAACAAGAAAAAAGCACTGGAATCTAGAGACGCCCCTACCTTCTGCAGTGTCCCTTCAGCGCCCTCTACTGACAGGCCTAACCTTGTGCCAGCTGATAAATGTTGGAATTTAGAGGCAATAAATTGATAACTGGCACAGGTGAATGATGGGGGCCCTTGATATTAATAAAAGTGACAGTGATGATAATAACTAACATTGAATTCTCAGTGCTTTATGTGGCATTTATCTCCAAATCATCAGGAGGAAGGTTTAATGGGAAGAGGGGACAGTGGTTCTTTCTGCCCCCAGGGTCTGTTCACCTCTTCCTAGACCTGAGCAGGCTCTGGGTATCCAACTCCCCCCTGCTCCAAGGCCGAGCCCATGGGGTGGCACTGACTCCATTCCTGCCCCAAGGTAGGCGTGTACCCCAGGAATGGTCTCCCCAACCCCCAACACATGGTGAGGGGACAATGGGAAACAACCCAGATGGGCACTGGCCACTGTCGGAAGCTTATACATCCAGTCAGGATGCCGCAGTGGTGCTGAAACTCCTGCCTCCCTTCCCCACTGATTTGTAAAAATTCTTTTATTTTTATATTTTATTTCTCTCCTTAGCGTTTCTTATCCTCTAACATGTCTATTTCCCCTATTGGTTTTCTCTATCTCCCCCTCCAGAAGGCAAGGTTTGTAAAGGGAGAGCCTGGGGGTTGGTTCATTCCCCTGGGTCCCCAGAACCTAGAACAGTGCCTGGTGCCCATGATAAGGTTAGCAGTAATATCTGAAGGCATGAACGAGTCAATGGTATTCACAATTTTACCACCTAGGACAGGGGCAGGTGCAAACTGTCTCAACATAGCTTTCTGGCCCTTCAGTCCTGGAGGCATAAGGCATCAGTGACATAGTCTGCAAAAGATAGGCTGTCACCAGATCCGGAGAGTTCAGTTCTTCTAACTACTGCAGCCCTCGAATATCCAGGACTCGCATCATCACTCTGGAAGACTTTCCATAACACTGTCAACTTTCCTAATTAAGGGCGGTTAACCCACATTGGACTCCTGGTTCTCACCCCCAACTTGCCAAGACCCCACTGGGGAGCCAGGAAAGTCAGTGGATTTTCCCAAAGATGATTATTGCCTCCAGATTCTTACCCTTCTGGGAAGCCCGTTCCCTGCTGTCGGCTCTGTCTCTGACTCCAGGCTCTTCGAGCTCAGTTGTTCTGAGAGGACCATAATCAAAAATCCATTTCCCCCCAGCTTGTGAAACTATTCTGGTTAATACTGATAAAAGCATTTTTGATAGATTCAGTGAGTGGGCCATTTTGTAACCTGAACATTTTGTGAGTTGGTTTCTAGAGAATTTGCCCTGTTTTCTCACTTTCACTGCATTCTTCAGCCATTTCTCTCTGCAATCCTAAATGAAGGCATTCTGAAATAACGCCATCTGATAAAAAATTTTAAATAATGACATTGTGTGCTCTGAAAAAATCATGATGCAACTGTGGGTGTAAATTATTTTTAAAATATTCATTAATTATCCAACTAGATAATCATTTCTGAAATAGGGAAATTTAATCATAAAAATAAAACAATTTATAAGAAACGATGTATCTTATGAATCCATAAATTTCCCCCTTTTTCTCCTCATCTTTAGTGCTCTATAAATATAGAAATATATATTCAGTTTTTTTTCAAATAAACTTTTTATTTTGGAAGATTTTTATTTTTAAAATTTTTTTGACTTTTTAAAATTGAAGTATAGTCAGTTTATAATGTGGCGTCAATTTCTGGTATACAGCATAATATTTCAGTCATACATATACATACATATATTCATTTTCATATTATTTTTCATTGTAGGTTACTATAAGGTATGAATATAGTTCCCCCTGCTACACAGAAGAAACTTGTTGTTTATCTATTTTATATATAGTAGTTAATATTTGCAAATCTCGAACTCCCAATTTATCCCTTCCTACTTGCTTTCCCCCTGGTAACCATAAATTTGTTTACTATGTCTGTGAGTCTGTTTCTGTTTTGTAGATGAGTTCATTAGTCTCTTCTTTTTTCTTTTTTTAGATTCCACATATGAGTGATATCATGTGGTATTTTTCTTTCTCTTTCTGGCTTACTTCACTTAGAATGATGGAAAGGTTTTTAGATTTACAGAAAAGGCACAAAGATAGTACAGAGAATTCTTGTATACCCTTCACCCAGTTTCCCCTAATGTTAACGTATTACATAGCCATGGTATGTTTATCAAAACCAAGAAATTAACACCATTAACATTACAAGACCATTAACTAAACGCTGGACTTTATTTGGATTGCAACTAGTTTTCCCACTAATGTCTTTTCTCCTGAGGATCCAGTCTAGGGTACCACGTTGCATTTAGTATACATTCAGTTTTGCGCTTTGCATTTTTCTCAGTGAACAATCTATCTTGGAGATTATTTCATATCAGCAAATATACATGTAGCTCCCTTTAAACTTAGCTGCACAGTATTCCACGGTGTGAAAAGATGAATTCTATAACTAGTTCTCTTCTGATTTGATTTAGGCTATTTCTCATTTATTACTTTTCAGTTACCCTAGTCTTTGTGCACGCTCATGAGTGTATGTGCAGAATAGATTCCCAGAATTGGAATCAGGTGGGTCAAAGGGGTGTGAGTTTTACATTTTGGTGAGTCAGCCAACTTACCCTCATGGAAGGATATAGTTAGAGTCATGTGCCTGCTTGATTGCTATATAACATCAGTTTATTCTTTCCATTCTATGATCTCCAATGGTGAAAGAGAGGTTGACTCAGTGGGACAGAAGAAAGGGATAAGCTTGTGCGGAGATGGCAAGAAGACAAGCCACAGGGGCCCCTCAGTGCCAGGCTGAGGAGCTGGACTTTGTGCTGAGGGCACTGGGGAGCCATGGATGGTTAGAGGCTGGATGCAGCTCTGGACAGATATGGTCATGTAGAAGTGTGGTAGGAATGCCACTGAGTGGCTGTGTCTCTCTTCCGTGGTCCTGGGAGCCTCACCTGGCCCTCATCTCTTTGCTCCCCTCTCACCCACAGGAATGGGTCTCTGAGTGGAGGGGCCAAGGCAGAAAAACCCGTCCTGCTGGCTGAGGCCTGGCTTGGCCCGGCCACACTGCTGCCAGTCTGGCTGAGCTGCACTCTGCAAAATACGTGACCAGATGAAGCCATAGGAGATAGTGGCAGTTGTGGGGCAGAGGTGCAAGCCTGCCTACCTGCTGCCCAGAGACCGGCTTGACTCCAAGACCCCAGTGTCTGACGAGGCCTGACCTGCCTTAGCTGCTCAGGTACAGTTTGAACATGTTTAGCAAAATAATTCTTTTCTCAACGCACGTCTTATGTCCCACAGTCACATTTTTATTAACACACATTTCTTGAATTTTGTTGGAAGACAAAAGGATTAGTTGTCATAGAATATTTGGAAATTACCAAAATGCCCCAGGAATGAAATAAAAATCCCCTGCAAGTGTCTCCTCTTCCTTAATAACCAATGTCAACCTTTGAGAGACTTTGATTTACAATTTTAACACAAACACACATATATTTATGTTTTTATCAGAAAAGCAATCATACTTGGCATGCTTTTTTGTAATCTTTCTTTTTTCATTTATCAGATTCCCAGGTATTTTCTTATGACATTAAATATTCTTTTACAGAGTGATTTTTTTTTAAGGGAAAAAGTGATTTTATGCATATCAAGCTCCAGTAACTCCACAAATGTTCTTTAAAGACCCTGAGGCAAAAAGCATCGTATTAACTCTAATGTATGCTGAGCCCATGGGTTGAACATCTCTCAGTGAAAGCACCAAGCATTTTCAGGTATGGCTTGACTTGTTAAAGCACAAATATGTGAGTCACTTCAGTGAATCAGCTTCAGCGCAGGGAGGATGGTGGAGCCCCACACATTTGGAATTGGGGTTTACTGGACGCAGCAGCAGCAGTTACCTAGCAGTTTGGGTTTTTTTCCCCCAGTTTAAGTTTTTATTCAGAGTGAGAAAGCATTTGAAATTTATTTTTTCCCCAGACAAATACCCAGTTGTCTCAGCCGCTTTAAAAAAAATAAAACCTTATTAGGGAGTGTTTAGTCCATTTATATTTAATGTAATTTTTATATGATTAGGTTTGTGTACCACCCTATTACTTTCCATTTTGCACCTTTGTCGCCCCCTCCTTGCCTTCTTTAGATTTCACTGAGTAATCATTAGCTTTCCATTTAATTTCCTCAATTGCCTTCTTAGCTATCACTCTTAATTTCTGCATCTGATTCTGATTACACAGGATTGAGAAAATCTCTGATTCATAATAAAATGGTCTACGAGTTCCCGAGCTCTTAGAAAGTACTGGAACTTATGCTATAAGGTAGGGACTTCTAGGACCCCCATTTTATAGAGGGGCACACGGTGGTGGGGATGGTGAGAACCCAGTACATCCTCTTTGCCTTTCTCAAGGAATCTGAGTCACAGACTAGGTCACTGTGAACTTGCTCATGAGCACATACCTGGATTTAAAAGTAGATTGGAACGAAGTACCCTCTTTGCTTGACATGTTTACAACGTGGTCAAATATGTGCTCAGGGAAGGGGGAGAAGTTTCATTCCAGGGCCTGCAGAAAAGCCTGTTAGGCCGGTTAACCTGGAGGGGCTGTTGGGTGTTAAAATATGGTACATATAACAACTACGTGGCCTTTTTTAAAAATTCTGGCTTGAAAAGCAAAGCTGTATATTGCTTAGTATTTTAGAAACCCCTTTACTAGTTTTTGTGTTTGAAATGTAATAGGTTATCTTTACAGAAATTTTTTTCAAGCATTATAAAGATGTATACGAAAATTCCCCTTCCTCTTGGCCTTGCATCACATACTCTTCTCAAAGGAGTCCTTCATAGGAAATATGTATGTGTCAATTTTATAAAAATGCAATCACTTATGCATATTGTTCTGCTGCTTGCCTTGTTTACTTACAGCAGAGCGTGATGACCTAGGATGCATTTACACTGCAGCAGTTAAAAAAGAAGTGAATTCATACATGCTGACATGGAAAAATGGCCAAAATACATAGTTACGTGAAGAAAACAAGTTGCAAAGCAATATTTAAAGCATGATTCTATTAAAAGTGTGTGTGTTGTGTAGTATACTATCTATACTATGCAAGTGTATGTAGATGTGTTGATATACATGTTTGAAAAGCCAAAAAGGACATTTGTCATGTTACCAGTTATCTACGGCGTTGGACCAGATTTGAGGGGGAGGTAGTTTACTGGGGAGTGGAACATGGGACACTTCCATTTCTAAATTTTTATCATCTTTCAGGTGGAAGAGTTACAAATGATTTTTGCTTTTTAAAAAGTATTTCCAACCCCCCCAAAAAAACCCACAATGAAAAAAATGAAAAATAAAAACAGAAAAAGAAAAAGAAAGAGGAAAAGTAAAATAAAGAAAAAAGACCAAAAAAAGAAAAAAATACTACAAAAAAGAGTAAAAACTATTTTCCCTATTCTTTTTTATTTGTTTTGTTTTGAAAACTACTTTCCAGCAGTATCCTGCTTTATTTTATTTTTTTATTGAAATATAGTCAGTTTACAACATTGTGTTAATTTGTGGGGTACAGCATAGTGATTCCATTTTATATACATATTCCTTGTCATATTCTTTTTCATTACAGGTTATTACAAGGTATTGAATACAGTTCCCTGTCCTGTACAGTAGTTCCTTATTGTTTATTTATCGCTGTTCTTTCAAACATGATTTTTAAAAACCTTGACCCATTTCTTTTTTTTTTTTAACATTTTTTGATTGAGTTATACTCATTTTACAATGTTGTGTCAAACCTTGACCCATTTCTTTAAAAAGAAAAGACCAACCCTGCATATGTATCTACAGGAATAAAAGTACTGAAGTTTTTCTACTCTGCGTTTCTTGGAGATTTTTCCATGTGAAAACATGAGTTTTTACTACTGTGTGGTATTCTGGAGTCTAGACCTAGCACAGCCAATTGAACCAGTCGCCTGGTGATGCTCACTTAGGTTACTGTAATGAACATCCTTATATGTGTGCTTTCCAGTTATGTATACCGTCATGACATCTTTTTCTATCAGCTCACATAGACCTCTCATCTTTTTGACAGCCACAGAGAATTCTAGTCCAAGGATATGAGCTTATAATCCCTCCCCGCCGATGGATGTTAGGTTGTTTCCAATTTTTCACCCTAACACATTTGACCATTATAGATCTTTTAACAGTGTATTTCAAAAAGCTGACATCTGAATTTAGCATTTGCAGACCATCTGCCGACCAGTGGAGTAAATGAGGACCCTGAGAAACTTCATTAGATGGGGAAGGAAGCCAAGCTCTCCATGCAGGGCCTAATGGCTATGAAATGGCCAAAGCATGGGCGTGCTTCAGAGAGGACAAAAGAGCAATGATGAGCTTCTAAACCTGCTGTCATGCACCCCTAGAGAACTTGCCGGAAGCTGTAGCCCCTGGTAGGAGGATGTCTGTCACCTGCACTGGCCCAGCAGCCCTTGCTCTGATTTTCCTTTGCTAAACAACCCCCTCCCAACACCAGCCCCCTGGATGCATCCTTAGCAAGAATGTTAATCCAGGTGCCCTCCCTTCCCCAACCGAAGGGTGGGCCTAGAACCTAAACCAAGACAGTGAGATTTCATCCCTGACCTTGGCAAGAGCTATTGGGAAAGAGGCCGTTTCTTGCTGCTGTGTTGCTGAGCTATGGAGGTGTAAGTCTGGTGTTGCCAGAGAAATTCTGCCTGAGAATGAAACGGGCTTCCTGGAAACCGAGACTGAACCTCTGGATCCAAACATGCCTGAAGCCAGCCCTACTGACTCAGTTACATGAGCTAGTAAATTCCATTTGATGTTTTAGACAGTGCCAGTTGGGTTTCTGCTCTTTTCATGGGAAGAGTTCTTCTTCATTCGCCTTTGCTTCATAAGAAAACAAATCAACACATTCAAGCAGTGTTTATTGAGTATCTGTGCTCAGACCTGTGCTGGGCAATGCTGGGGACAATAAAGTGACCATGACAGAACTCGTGCCTCCCCACACGGCAGTCTCAGTCTACCAGAGCTTAAATAGACAACCACATTGCCATTCAGTGATGGTGGCGACATCGACCGTGAAGGAGGAGCTCAGGGGGCTACAAGAGGGGCATCTGTGAACGGGGTGGGGGGTCAGGGAAGGGCCCCCGAGGACAGGACTTTAAGTTGACACTGAAAGATGGGCCAGGAATTAGCCAAGTGAAAAGAGGTTAAGGGCTAAGGGTCTGTGCACACATGTCCACGGGGTTCAGGGCACCCCAACTTCCAACACAGCTCAGAAACCTGGTAAAGGGTCTTTGGAGTAGAAAGAGGGAAGAGACGGGGGGTGGGAAGGGGAGAGGTGAGGCGGCCCTCCGGGCCTCAGCCGGAGGAAGTAGGGCAGGAGGAGGCCTGGGCTGCGCACGTGGCCTTGCCTTCTTGTTCCTCACAACGTGGTGTAGAAATACATGGCGAGCAGCATCACAGGGAGCTGGGAAGGAGACAGTCAGGCGGGGGGGTGCTCCAGCCCCACACCCACATCCCACTCAGCCCCTGGGCTCCCCGCCTCTCACCGTCCACATCAGGATGGCAAAGCCAAACCATGAGATGCCCCACGTGTAGCTATCAATGGCGTGGCCAATGTGTTCGAAGCAGCCCTGGGCAGGGGGGAAACGGAGGTTTGAGAAAAGGCCGAGGGAGGCTGGCTGCTGAAAGCAAGAGCCTCTGTGCGCCCTTGGGCAAGTTGCTTCCTTCCTCCAGCCTTGGTTTTCTTACCTGTAGGATCACTGTGGGTGTGGCTTTCCCACCACGCAGATCAGGGCAGTGTCCACCCCCCAGGGTGGTTTCAGGGAGCCAGGGATGTGGTGTCACCCTGAGCCTGGCACCCAGGCCCTGCACGAGCAGGTGCTGTCAGGATGGTGGCTATGACAGTCTGAGGGTGATTTTGTTTAGGGCCGGATTTCTATGCTGCCCACAAGTTCCAAGGGTTTGAAATATGCCTTTAGGGTCAGTTCAGTTTTTTTTTTCTTTAACTTTTTTTTCCCTTGACGGAGGCACTGGAGGCACTGGGGATTGAACCCAGGACCTCATGCACAGCAAGCACGCACTCTACTACTGAGCTATAGCCCCCACCCCCTAGTTCTGACACCTCCTCATTTAGAGGTGAGGTCTAGCCGGGCCAGAGCCCCACACCAGCCACCTTCATGTAGACCCCTGCTTGGCCCGATGTGGAAGCGGCCAAGAACAGAGGTTCAGGCTGTGTGCCCTGCGGTCGGGCAGGACTGAGGTGGGGGCCAGCTCTGCCATTTGTTGGCTGTGAAGCATTATGATTCTGACTCTCTGAGCCTGTTTTCCCTTCTGTGACGTGGCCATCTGACAGCACTGCCCTCTGAAAGCAGCTGTGGGGTTTCTGGGAGATGATGCCTGGAATCCTGCACAGAGCCAGGGCCAGAGAAATGGCTGATGGCAGAAACTGTTTGCACTCTGGCTCCCCTCTCCAAGCCCCTGATCTAAGACATGCTCCTGAAGGGTCCCCAGGCAGCCACGAGTGGCCAGCGGGACCACAGGGACTGGTTCTCCTCCTAGTCTAACCTCCTCTGGCTTCTCTCTCTGCCTCTGCACTCCCCTTGCAGTAGTTAAAACACCTTGGGGGTTAGGGGTATAGCTCTGTGGTAGAGCGCATGCTTAGCATGTACGAGGTCCTGGGTTCAGTCCTCGGTACCTCCGTTGAAAGAAAAAAACCCCGCTGAATTAAAAATGAAAGGCTCCAATTAAGTTGTCTTCCATCTATTGAAAAACAAACAAACAAACAAACAGCAACAATAAAAAACACCTGGTTGGGGCCTGACTGCCTGAAATCACATCCCAGATCCATCCCTCACGAGCGAGGTTCACCATCTGTAACATGGGATCACGATGACATTTACCGCATAAGGCTGCGGCGAGAATTAAGTAAGTTAAAAATGCAAAGCACTTCGAAGGATGCCTGGTACCAAGTAAAGGCTCAGTACATGTTGGCTGCTGTTGGTGTTGCTCTTCTTCCCAAACAACCTGAGAAAAGTCTCGGGTGCCAGGTTTGGACCAGACAGAACCGGCATGCACCCCGCACCCCGCCGGCTTGCAGAGGGAAGGAGGGACAGATGGAGAGTTGGGAGAACTAGAGGGAGCGGAGAGGAAGAGGGAGCCAGATGGTTGGGGGAGATGACAGGCAGACAGTAGGAGGGAGGAAGAGACAGAAGAACCCTAGAGAGGGCTGGATAGAAGGACAGACACATCGGGGGCAGGGTCACACCTTGGTGAACAGGTAGTCCAAGTGGCCCAGGCGGCAGCCTTCTTCATTGAGGGGGATGAAGTTGCCTGTCCGCCGACAGCACAGTGGGGGCCAGGGGAACACCACCTCCGGGGTGGTGGCCCGGAAGGCTGATGTGAAGTTCACCCAGTCCATGGGACCTGACGTGCCACAGCACTCTTGCTGCAGAGAGAGGCAGGGGTCAGGCGGGCTCCGGCTCAGAGAGGACAGCCACTCGCCTGAGGTCACACAGCAGAGAAGGGCAAGGTTGGCCTGGGCCCCAGCTGGACCCAACTTCCCCGTGTCCTGGGCCTCGAAGAGGGGCAGCAGTGTCTGTGTGCGAGCAAGGAGCAGAAGACACTTATCCCAGCAACAAGAGGCTGATGGATTTGGAGCAAACCCACACTCCTGATTTATTTAAAAAATTTTTTTGAATTAGCTATCAACAAAACCTGAGGTAAATGACACCAAAAGACAGATTTCTGGCTTCTCCTAGACCCCGAGGGTGTTGCATTTGTGGCTCCCAAATGATGAAAACATAGGCTCCTTCAAACCTGGGTTCCAATCCTGGCTAGACGAACAACCTGAACCAGACTGGGACCTCAATTTCCCTGGGTCCTCAATATTCTCCTCTCGTGCTGTCCTATCACGTTGGTTTAATTAAGAATGTGGCTTCTGATCTCTCAGGGTTCATTTTACAAAAAAAAAAAAAAAAAAAGAAAGGAAGAAAGAAAGAAAGAATGTGGCTTCTGGAAGCTGGCAGCCTGGGTTTGAATCCTGCCGGTTCTGTGACTTACTAGCTGTGTCGCCTTGTGCAAGTCCTCAGCCTCCAGCCTGGGTTTCTCATCACTAAAGAGCTGATCTCCCTTCTGGGAGGTTGCCAGGATCAAATAAGCTCAAAAGTACTTTGAACAGCAGTAAACAAAAGATGGTGCTCTTTAAGGCTTGTTGTGGTTGTAATTATTAAGACAGCATGTGCAATGGTTAAGAGCAGAGGCTCTGGATCTAGGCTGCCAGGTTTGGATCCCAGCTCTGCCCCTTACCAACCACATGGACCACATGACCCTGGGCCAGTGACTTTCCCTCCTTTGGGCCTGTTTATTCATCCGGAAAACGGTGATGACCAGAGCCCCTCCCTGGGACCCCTGTCCACGTCTGCGATCAGAGCCCCAGGTCCTCCAGCCCTCTCCGCCCACCCTGCCTCCCCTTGCCCACCTCAATCATGATGCGGTCCCAGAGGCGGGTCAGTTCCCGGCCCTGGTCCGAGTCTGCACTGTAGAAGGTCAGCATCTGCTTGGTGATCAGGGATGGGCTGGACACCATCTGCAGAGGGCCGGGAAGAACAGGGGCTGGGGGGGGAGACAGATCGACCTCCACCCCCAGCCCAACACCCTCACCACATCCCCACCCCAAGAAGTCATGCCCCTTCCCTGGCCTCCACCAGACTCACGTAGTCTCGGTGGGTGTAGGACGTGATGCAGGAGGCGCACTCAAAGATGTAGACGATGAGCATGAGCACCAGGTACTGGGGAGAGAGGGAGGGAGGGACAGAGGGACCGCCCAGTCAGGGCAAATCCTGCGAAGTTACACCCCTCCAGGACCCATGGAGAGAAACACAATTTTTAAAAAGTCTAGGACACCATGGGTGGAAACATCAATGTGGCGGATATACACTGTTCAAGTCTTTCACCCTCTCTGTGTGTTTGAAATTTTTCCTAACAAAATATTAGGGGGAAATGAAATCAACAAAAAATAGCTAAAGCAGTCCCCAAAGTTAACTGTTGGCTTGGATGCAGTAAATGAATATCTACTGTAGAAAAGAAAAAAAATAAAGACATTCTCCAGACAACCAGGGGCATCTGAGCACAGACTGGGTATTGGAAGAAAGATACGGAGGGACCAGGGTGCATTTTGCAGGGTGTGCCCGCGGCACAGTGATTGAGCGAATAAAAAAAAGAAAGAAAGAAAAAGTAGAAACTAAAGCTCTTTGACTGGTGTTTAATGGCAATTGTTTTCCTGGTCCTCAGTTGTCCTCACCCCTCAACCTTAAAGCAATAGGGGGTGGGGTGGGTGAGATGCTATGGCCCAAGGTGCCTGACTGCTTTAAAATCAATCAGTCCTTGTCACTTAGGGAAACGTGCACTCAGGTATTTACAAGTTAGTGACTTGGTGTCTGGAATGTGCTTCAGAATACCCCAGGAAAGAAAAATGCAGGCAGGCAGAGGGTGTGGTGGAGGGGAGGATGCTGGCCAGTCCATGGGTGATGCTGTTGAAACCAGGTGATAGGTACGCAGGGCTCATCATGCCATTACTCTAGTCTGTTTGCAATTTCCCATAATAATTAAAAAAAATATTCTGTGTCAGTTCATGACAAACTAATAGGGGAGATGCACAGAATTTTTTTTAAACTACTTGGGTGAACTTTTAGGGCTTTGGTTCAATGGTTTGGCCAGAGAAGTAAATGCAGGAAAGAAAAAAAAAAAGAAGGAAAGGAAAGAAAAGGAAAAGAGCCCTTCCATGGCTCCGTCTCACTTACAGTGGAGCCAAAGTCCTTATCAAGGCCCGTAAACCCACCTGATAGGCAGGCCCACCTCCCCTCTCTTCCCCCATCACCATGCCCACCCTCTCTGTTCTCCCAGTACGCCCTCAGTTCCTCTCACTCGCTCCCACCTCACACTGCACTCCTGTCCCCTCTGCCTTCAGAGTCTTTTTTCTTGCTGTTCCTTCTACCCTGAATGCTCTTCCTACAGATGCACACACGGCTCACTCCCTTCCCCCAGGGGTCTTGGCTTTCTTGGACTGCAAGACCTCTCCCCTTCCCCAGCTCCAAATCTCCCTTCCTGGCCACTGCTCCCCCAGCAGAGCACCCTCCCCTCTGGCAAGAGGTTTCCTGGTTTGCTCTCTAGATAGCCCAGGGCCCAGCGAGGGTTTGGCACATGGTTCTTGCTCAGTAAACATTTGCACATTGAATAAGGAGTTGCCTCTGGAAATCCAAAAGGCCCTCATGGGTGTAGGGAGCCCCGTGCTGGATCTGTGTCAGTGGGGTGAGGATTGGAATTCCCGCTCTTCCTATCCCCTGGGCTGTTGGCCTTTTTAAACCTCAGTTTCCTCATCTGGTAAATGGGTGAAGAAGCACTAATTTCAGGGGGCTTCTGAGAGGATTGAGTAAGCTCATTTTCTAAACAGCTTAGCCTCATGTGGGGCGTGGGGCATGGCTGCAGGCAGAGGTTAAAGGCACAGGCTCAAGCACTGAAGTGCTCAGGTGTAAATCCTGGCTCTGTCACTCACTTGCAGTTAGCACCCTGGATACACGACTTCATTTCTCTGAGCCTCAGTTTCAACTCTGTCCAATGGGCTCATGATGACAATGATGGTGAGGAAGATAAAGATGAAGATGAGGATGGTATCTGGTGGTGGGTTGTGAGCAACAAATGAACTAATCCAGAGCACTTAGAGTGCAGGGAGCACACTCATTAAATGGCAGCCATGCTATTATTATTGTCGCTCTTATCCACAGAGTTCAGATCGTGGAGAGCAACTAGCTGAGGTTCAAATCCCAGTCCTGCTGCTCAAGAGCCAGCCTCCTGTGCAGAGCTTCCATCCCTGCCTCCCTGGTGCCTTTACTAAATGAGCGTTAACAGCCGAGCCTAGGTTATTAGGTTATGGGCCAATGAAATGAAATGATTGCCACGAGGCTGAGCACACACACCAGTGGCTGTGGTGCGGTTGTCACCATGACACCGTGAGGATGACCTCTGTGCCCCACCCGACCCTACCCCTTCGTCCTGGGGCCTCACCGTGAGGATCATGGACCGGCGACGGCAGAGGGCAGCGGCCACACCGAAGCTGGCCACCACGAAGAAGGAGAAGCCGCAGAAGATGGCGATCCAGGCGCCGGCGAAAACGTCGTCCTTGCCGGAGACGCCCATCAGTGGATACACGCGGTACTGGTCAGCTGTCACCCACACCGTTTCGGCAAACAGGGCCAGGCCCGACAGCTGGACAGGGCAGGGGGTTAGCGAGGCCTGTGCAGGCGCAGCAGCCCCGGCTGCATGAGTCTCCAAGAGCAAGTGCCCCATTCTGAGCCTCCACTGCCCTCTTGGTAAAGTGTGCAAAGACATCACCTTCTGTGACCAGGGACGCAGCTGGGTAGGAGGCCAGGAGGGAATGGCGGGCCCAGCCAGACCCCTGCACCCCCACCCTCCTCCCTCCTCCACAGCTGCCAGTGTCTTCAAGGATACAAGGAGATGCGACATGCAAAACCTGCAGCACGTGAAGATGTCAGGTCCACCTGCCTTCCCTGAAGAGTGTTGCTCTTCCCTCCAGGGGAGTTTGGCCATGGACCGAACAATGACAAATGCATCAGGTCAGCACTGATCCACTTGCAGGAATCAACCCCATGCAGGAAAATTACAAACCCACAAGGTTATTCCCCCCAGCACCGTGGGTAAAGGAGCCAGGATGCCTCGCCACAGAGTGCTGTCCCGGCTGTCCCGGTGTGGAAAAGGGCAGGGAGGCTGTCTGAGGAAGCAGGTGGAGTGGCCTACAGGTGACGTGAGCCAAGGAAGTGGGAGGCATGGGACAGGACATGGAACAAGCTACATTTCGGGCAAGAAAGGGGAGAATATAGTATATGTGTTCCTGTTTGTTTGTATTTGCTTAAAGAAATATTGGAGAAACTGAAAACCTGGTTACCTATGGGGCCGAGGAACAAGGTGAGAGGAAGAGTGCTCAGTGGATACCTTTGAAATCAATCAAACGAATGCTCATAGATAGAGTGCTTACTATGTGCATTGGCCCTTGTCACTGCTGTCTGTGTGACAGTCAGTAATGCTGCCAGCTGTTGTCCTGACCAATGCAAATGGCAACCACGTGTGCCAAATTCTGGTCTGAGCACAAATCCAGTACTTCATTTTATCTCTCAGCATTCCTATTTTATCTCCATCTTCCAGATGAGAACACTGAGGCCCAGAGAGGTCACATCACTGACTCAAGGTCCCACAATACAAGGTGACTTAGCTGGGATTCGAACCCAGGCTGTCTGGCTCTAGAGCCATGTAGGTATCACATAATTAAAAGATATTGTTATTACTCAATACTCTGGGCCTTCTGTGTGCCAAGCAGGCACTGTATGTCCGTATCATGCTGATGATTTTAGCTGGCACTAGTCACTTTTTCTGAGCAGAGGGCCATACAATGCACACAGCAATGCCCACAATGAGGACATCATCTATGGATGGGGAAACAGGCACAGAGAAGTAAAGTCGCTTGCTCAAGGTCACACAGCTGGAGAGAGGCAGAGCTGGGATTCAAATCTGGGCTGCTCTGACTTGAGAGCCAGGAGGCATTGGCCATTAGGGGAGTCCTGGGCCCTTAGCCACGCTCCTCCTCCAGGCTGAGGACCGATCCCCTCTTCCCCACCTGCCTGCCCACCTTCCCACCCTGGGGGATGTCTCACCAAAATAATGATGTTGCCAATGACCAGCAGTCCCACTACAACCGGAGACCCCTTCTCTGCCTCTGCTGCTGCAGAAGCCATAGTCCTGCCTGGGACACAAGCGCAGGGATGAGACTAGTGGGGGGTTGGGAGAGAGCAAGGTCCGGGCCGGACCCACTGCCCTCACTCCACACCCCAGCTGCCAGGGGCTGCTCCCAGCTCTCTGCTGGGCCCAGACAGATATCAAGTGTGTCCAGCCTCCCACAACCCCAGCAGTGGGCCATTTTACAGAAGAGGAAACTGAGACTCAGGTGGGGCAGTCACTGGCCAGAGCTCAGCACTGGCCTTCCCTGAGCCTAAGCCCTCCCCAGCTCCCCCTGCCCACCCGGACCCCCAGAACCCCCTCCTCACCTTCTCTGCCAAAAGCCTCTCTGGCCAGCCCCTCCCGCAGTGGCTTCTTATATATGCTCAGGCCCCTCCTTGGGCCAGTTTCCTGGAAGAGGGGAGGGTGTCTGTAGGAGGGGACAAGAGGTCAAGCAGCAGACCAGTGTGGGAGAACAGCTTTAAGAGCCCCCCCCCACCAAGTGATTTATAGACCTGAAATTCCAGATCATGCTATATCTGGCCAAATGGGCAGGGTGACATGCCTCTGGTTCTCAGGCTATCGTGGTGGTGGAGGGGGCAGGGCGGGGAGGGTGAGACTTGCTGTCTCTCCTTAGGACTAGAGCCTTCCTGGGAGGAGGGGAGAGATCCAAGTCAAACCAGCAGCAATCCCGGAACTGCGTCTTCTGCTGGTGACTCCACCACTCCCAGGCTGGGAGCCAGGGGAAGTGGCAGGCCAGGACCCCAGCAGGCGAGGGCAGCTGGACAAGGAGAGGAGATAGGAGGAGATGAGGCAAGTGGGAAGAATACTCAGAAGGCTGATTTTCGGGCTCTGGGATGAGGGGCAAGATGGAAGGAAAATGGGTGTGTCAGGGGATTTTGAGATGAATATCTAAAGAGTAAGCAGAGAGAGGAATGTGCTAGAAAAAGAGAGGGCGACACTGATGGGCTTGGTGCGAGAAACGTGGCCCCCAGCATCACCGCACACGAGCGGAGAAAGCAGGGTCAGAGCGAGGAGCCGTGGGTGGAAATGTCTTCAGTCTGCGGAATCAAAGGGACCTAGGTTCAAATCCAAGTTCCGCCTACTCCGTGCAGCGCGTCCTGGCATGTGCATTTGCCCATCTGCAGAATGGGTACCATCATACCACTTTCTTGGACGGCAGTGAGAACTGAGTGCGGGGATGTCTGCAAAGGGTGTCACGGGCCTGGTGCAGCAGGCGGCCGCGCCTCACCAGCAACGCTCGGGAGAGGCCCACGTTCCCTCCGATGGCGCCCCCTGGTGGCACAAGGCTAATTCCGCAGGCGAAGATTGTGGCTTGGGGCGCTGGTTCTTCCCCAGAACTTCTCAACCCCGAGGACTACGGCATTTGCAGCGTTTTCTCTCTGGGCCTTGGCTCCCCCAGTGTGAGAGAGACGAGCAAACAAATGGAACTTAAAATTCCACTGTCAAGATACTGGCTTGGTAATAAGACACATGAGATGTTTTCCAGTTAAAATGGATAATTGATTTTTAGTCAATCCACTTTACATTTAAAATTGTTTTTCTCTGTTGATTTATATGTATATTAAGTACTAATGAGAAAATTTAAATAATAATCCATATAATCTGTCAAATACATTTTATAAACTTTAGCTAAAATAACTTGCAAAATAATAGGGCCAAGCTAATAATATGAAATATTTTTATTTTCAAATAGTTGATAACTGTAATTAGAAGTTTTATAAAATGTTTAGTAAGAGCAGAAAGTTGTCATCAGTGGGGGCAATAATATGTCACCTGTCATAAAAGAAATTCATTTTGTCCTTAAACATGAACTCAGTGTATTTGGGTGTTCTGAATTTTCACTATTCTTTCTTACTATTATATAAGCCAGAACAATAAAATTTGAAGTGCTAATTACTCAGATGCTCAGAAGGCTGATGATAAAAATCACAATGGCAAGATCTCCTAAGGATGATACACACCTACGCTATGATCCAGCTATTTGTCCCCAGAAATTCCCCCACTTCTGTCTACCAAGCGCTGGGAGTGTATTCCTAACAGCCCCAAACTGGAAACCACCCAAATGTCTCTTAACAGGAGAATGTTTAATGCACACAATGCTTGCACACAATGGATACTATTCAACAATAAAAGGGAACGAGCTATGGATTTGTGCAACCACAGGGTGAATCTCAAAAGCATTTTGCTAATTGAATAAAAGCCACACTCAAAAGGCTACAACTGTATGAGTCTAGATAAAAAATTCTAGAATAATCAACAACAACAAAAAAATAGGGGGAGTGGTCACCTTGGGGGCATTGTGACTGGAGGAGACAGGAAAGGAGCTTCTCTTTCTTGATTTGGACACTGGCTACATAGGAATATTCAGACTGTGAAATGTCATCAAGCTGTACGTTCACAATAAATGTATTTTTTTATTACAATGCTTTCTAAAGAGGGTGGATCCTTTCAAAAGAAATATATTCAATGTGTTAAAAGTGGTGTTTTCCAAAGAGGGCGCACAAGTTAATTTTAGGTGTTTCATGGACATGAAATGAAATGGCATCGGAATGATACAAAATTCATGATGAGCAAAGGATTCATTTCTAACCAGTCCTTCTGATGGTACCATGGAGAAATATCAGCAGTTTGATGCTGCTGTGTCCTAAACACCTCTCCTTTCTTAAGAGCAGTTCTCAACAGGCCTCACTGACTGACTAGGATTTAATGATAACATATTGGCATTGTATTTATTTTTATTTTTTTGTACTTATGTTTTTAAAATAAGATGTTTTGTTTTCCATGGTCAGTGGTGAAAGGAAACTTTTCTCAAAAAATTTTTTTTATTATAAAACATTTCAAGGGAGGAGGGGATAGCTCAGTAGTAGAGCGCACGTTTAGCGTGCATGAGGTCCTGGGTTCAATCCCCAGTACCCCCACTAAAATAAATCAATAAACTTAATTACCGTCCCTCTCCAAAAAATAAAACATTTCAAGTATACAAAAAATGTAGAGAATAACGTGACACCTACATCCTCATCACCCTGCTCTGTCAAATCTAAGCATTTTTGTGGATTCACTGCAGATTGGTTTTTTAAAGTGCATACATTGCAGATGGCATTTGAAGCCGCCGTCTCGCCCCAGAGACAACTTCCCTACTAAATTTGGGTCTCATCCTCCTCCACACTCCTTCCCCTGTCTTCTTTTCAGATCGCAGGTGTCATGGGTTGAGTTAATACCACACCCTCAGTTTATAGCTCATTATTCCCCACAATACACCTCTTGATTTCATGTATTCCCTCATATGTCCCTATCTGCAATCTCTTTTGGTGCCCCCTACTGGCAAACATTGTAATCTGTTCATATATATCTTTTTTGTTGGGTGGGTTCTCATAAAATGGGAGCCATGGTTTCCTGTGCATGTATTTTCTAATTTACATACCCATGATTGTGTTAAATAGCTCATGCTATTTTTACTTTTCTTGCTCAGCACTACGATTTTATTAAGATCCATCCATGTTCCTCTGGGCACACTGGCTTCTGACGGTTGCTTGGGATACCTGTGGTCCCACAGTTTACTGTCTCTTCTCCAGAGAGGACGGTCAGGCTACTTCCAGCTCCCCGACCCCACCACTCCCACTTAAATAATGCTGTGGTGAGCACCCTCATGCATAGACCCGGAGAGACCCACAACCACGTGGACCAGAAGGAGGAACAGAAGCGTCAGTTTCCTCACTTGTGAAATACGGGTTATAATCATACGTGGCTCGTGGAGTTGCTGAAGGCCCGTGATAAATAAGGCAGGTAAGGTGCGTCGTAAGGTAGCTGTAGAGTTGTTTTATAGCCTGCAGTTACACCCTGAGGAGGAGTGAGGTGGAAAATCCTGTACTCAACTGACACAGGGGAGCTGAATGAGGAATGGTCTTGCGGAGGTCTTTGCGGGAGAGGGAGGCAGGTGGGAAAATGCCTCATGGTAGCTCTTTTGCAAGCCTGCTTACCTCCCTTTGTTTCAGGAGGAATCAGCAAGAGTTCTGCTATGGTCCGGGTCAGACCACAGTTAAATATTGCTTATGTGGAGATGTGCAAGGTTGTCAGGGAGCCATGGGGGAACCGTTCCCCATAGTCTCACCCCACAGGTCATCTGCCTATGGCAAAAAGGGGAAACAGATCTCTCCAGACAGCTAGTGGCCACCTACTTGCCTAGGGATTAGACTCAGCCACCACTAACGGAAGACACGCACAAGAAGGATTCTTGCAAAAAAACCTGAACTGCCTCTAATTAGGCCTTTAGAACTAACTTCCAGTTTATAAGGACTACAGATGGCAGCAGACGCTAAATGACCTGAGGAAACAATTAGGCAAATCCAGACTAGGGGACATTCTATGAGGCAGTGGGCCTGGCCTCTTCAATTCTTGCAAGAGTGGGTAGGGTGGAAGGGGAGAATTCTAGAATTTACAAACTACTAGAGACCTAAAAATCAGAATGCAGGTGAAACTTGATTGGATCCTGGTACCAAAAATAAACGAATTAAACACTAGTAAAAGAAGTTTTGAGGTACAATTTGGGAAATCTGAACATGAGACATTAGAGAATTCGTGTTAGTTTTTCTTAGGACTGATAACGGTATGAAGGAACATGCCATTTTTCAGAGATACACAGGTAATTATTTAGGAGTGAAGTGTCAGGATGTTTGGAAAGCGCTTTTAAGTGATTCAGTAAAAAATAAAATGTACACCTACACAAAGTAGCTATGACACAGTGTTAACAATTGTTAAAACTAGGTGGTGGGTATAAGGGCGAGTATTGAAAGAGTTGTCCACTTTTTCTGTACGCTTGAAAATTTTCATAAAATGATAAAGAGGTAATATACATATTTAAAAAATCCCTGCCCTTGTGGAAATTACATTCTGGTATTAGGGTGGACAATTATCAAGGGCGAAGAAGTAAAATATAGTGAATATTAGTGGTAAGTGCTTAATAAATGAAAGGCATGAGGGCTTCGGAGTGTTGTGTGTGGAGGTGAAATGGAAGGTTGAGTGGCCAGGGAAGGGCTCATGAAGTTGTACTTGAAGAGCTGAAGGCAGGAGGGAGCGAGTCGTGTCACTCTCTTGTGGAATGGCATTCCGGACAAAGCAAACAGCAGGTGCACAGACCCTAAGGCTGGAACCAGTCCGGTGCCTTGAACATCTCATGAGCTCACAGGTTGTTACAATGAAGAGGTCAATGCAGTAGGAACTGCATGAGAAATGGAGATCAAAAAGGAAGTGGGAGAACCATCTCAGATCTTTATCAAACCAAGTACAGACAAAACAGCTGTTTATAAATGCTTCTAGAGGCATGGGCTATCTCTGGAGGAATTCACGGGTAACTGCTAATGGTGGCAGTGTCTGGACAGAATTGGGTGATTGGGGTTAGGGGAAGCCCTGCATCTCGACTTTTCACTGGACTTACTGTTTCCTTTTATTCCCCCCCAACCCCAGTATTTTTATCCATTTTTTTTTTTTGGCTTGGGAGGTCATTAGGTTTATTTACTTATTTATTATTATTACTATTTTTAATAGAGGTACTGGGGATTGAACCTGGGACCTCGCGCATGCTGAGCATGCGCTCTACCACTGAGCTCAACCCTCTTGCCCTGGACTTTTGTTTGAAATATTCACCATGTTTAAGTTCATTCTTATTTCCAACACATGACAAAAGCTTCTAGAGTCCCTCAGTCCCTCTGCAGGCACGGGGCTCCTCCGTTTACAGCCCCTCTTCCTCATGGGCAGCCATTTCAGAAGATTCCTCCCTAGAGCCATTTTCTCTCAATGCAAGAATCGTCTCTCTGCTCTTTTGAATACACCTCAGAGAAATCTGTTGCACAACTATTTGGTTTTGAGGAAACACCAATTTGGCCATAACACGGTGCCCTATCTGGTCACAGTGTCGCAGGAGCTCCCTGTTGACAAGATTGTGGTAGACGATATTTTGGACCGTTATTGTGCGGCAATTCATCTGGGGACACTGAGAAAGAACATTTAACTTGGCCTACTTAAATGACCATGGCCAACATGACAGAAGCCTAGAACATAGGGAGAAATTACACACTGTGCAGAAGACTGCTTGTTAGATATTAAGAACTTACTGTTAATTATTAGATATAATTATGGTATGATTATGTTTAAAATAAACCTGTATCTTGAAGAGATACATATGCTTACTTATTTCTGGATAAAATATGATCCCCAGTATTTGCTTTAAAATTACCTAGAGGGGGAGGGGAGTAGTTAGAGATGAAACTGGTCATTTGTTGTCATTGTTGAAGCTACGGGTACAGAGGAGTTTTTATTATACTATTTTCATGTGCTTCAAAACCTAAGGTTTTAAAAAATTGTACAGATAATATAAAGAACATATAGATAAATTTTAGCACACAGGAACTCAAGGTTATTCTGTATAATCACTCATTCTATTGTCTGGTAAAGAAGAGGTGGTCAAAGTTTATTAAAACAAAAATTTTAAAAAAAGAAAAGAAAGAAAAAGAAGAAAAAAAACCACCACCCTGAATTCAGTCTTACTAGTCAAGGTCCTAATTCCACCTGAGCTTCTGGCCCCATCATCCAGCTCTTTTACACATACACAGCCTTACACTTTTCCAACAAGTGTTTATTATTAGTTAAGCCATGATTCAGGATCCCAGGGTGGGGATCACTATGTAGCCGGGTCTACCTTTACCACCCCAGGGAGAAGGACGGAGGACAGAGGTGGGGTGGAGTCAGTTCAGATCTTCCCAGGAAACGTGCCATCGGCCCGGCGTTCGTCCCAGGTCGTCACCTGTAGAAACACAGCCAGTGTTACTCCCTTCTCCCGTGGGGAAACCAGGCGGACAGACTTCTTTGTCTCCCTCACTTTGCCCACCTGTTCGGTCAACAAGTAACCCCAGTACCTGCTCTGTGCCAGGACTGGTAACTGTTCCAGGAGCTGGAGAACCAGTAGAGACCCAGAAGGACAAGAATCACTGTTCTGAATGAGCTGACATGAGCTGACCCACAGTGGGGACAGGAGGTGGGGGAGGGAGGAGGAGTAAGAGGCAGACTCAGTGCAGAGCTGTCCATGGGGAGAGGTAGAGCTTTGAGCGTATGACGGTGTCCTGCTTTAGAAGCCCCGGAGTCAACATTCAATGATGTTTGTCAGAATGGTAGAAAGAAGGACTACTAGGCAGCTGGGGAAAAAATGAGGCTGATCTATGCCCCAGCATGAATGGATCGCTAAGATACACAGTCAAGTGCAAAAAGGTCCAAACCGGATACAGTGTGATCCTACTACTGCTCACAGATGTATGCATATATATAAAAATGATGGAAAGGCCGGTACCAAACTGCAACACTCCCCAGAGGTAACACTCTGCAACTTGTAGACCTTCCTACAGGTGGTTAGAAGCATATTCATCTTTACACACTCACACATTCACATTCATATGCTATGTATTAGAGGAAGTGGATAAATGCACGGATAAGGAAGACTGACTCTGAATCCCTGTTCCATCACTTCCTAGCTGTGTGACCTTGGGCAAATTACTCAACCTTTCAAAGCCCTGGTTTCCAATTCTGCAAAATGAGAATACTGATAACAGTACCTACATCACCCCCTTTTTTAGCATGTTTGCCCTTATATGACATAAAGCACTTATGAAGTAGCTGGTCCACAGTAAATGTGCCTGTTTTATTTACAAACACACACCACACATCACACGTTCTCTATATACAGATTAGGCCATGCTATACAGACTGTCCTGCAACTTGCTTTTCCCACAAGTCTTAGAGCTCTTTCTGTATTCTGCCACACAGATCAAGATAAATACACTATCATTTATCAAACTTGGGTTATTTCTGAATGTTCCCCATTACAAACAACTCTGCAATGGGCATCCCTGTACACAAACATTTTTGTAGGATGTGTAGATGTGAAATTGCCACATCTAGAGTATGAATCTTTTCATTTTGAAAGATCCTCCCTCAGGACTGACCTCAGAAGTGACTAGACCAATTTACAGAACCACCAATACTCAGCACTATTATCCCCACCCCCACTCCTTTTAAATTAAAGGATCAGACTGCTCTGATCCTTTGGCAAATTAGTCTTTGCCCAGTAATCCCAATTCATAGAAGGGAAACTAAAGAAACCATTCAAACAGAGGGCAAACAAAACATTTCCTGCAATGGAATTGTACACCGCAGTATCATTTAACATAATGAAAAAAGGCTTGGTGTTGGGAAAACTGGACAGCAGCATGCAAATCAATGAAGCTAGAGCACTCCCTTACACCATACACAAAAATAAACTCAAAATGGATCAAAGACTTAAACATAAAACAAGATACAGTAAACCTAGAAGACAATATAGGCAAAACATTATCTCACATACATCTCAAAAATGTTCTCCTAGGGCAGTCTACCCAAGCAATAGAAATAAAAGCAAGAATAAACAAATGGGACCTAATTAAACTTACAAGCTTCTGCACAGCAAAGGAAACCATAAGTAAAACAAAACGACAATCTACAGAATGGGAGAAAATTTTTGCAAATGAAACTGACAAAGGCTTAATCTCCAGAATATATAAGCAGCTCATATGACTTAATAAGAAAAAAACAAAACCTATCCAAAAATGGGCAGAAGACCTAAACAAGCAATTCTCCAAGGAAGAAATACAAATGATCAATAGGCACATGAAAAAATGCTCAATATCACTAATTATCAGAGAAATGCAAATCAAAACTACAATGAGGTATCACCTCACACCAGTCAGAATGGCCATCATTCAAAAGTCCACAAATGACAAATGCTGGAGAGGCTGTGGAGAAAAGGGAACCCTCCTACACTGCTGGTGGGAATGCAGTTTGGTGCAGCCACGTGGAAAACAGTATGGAGATTCCTCAAAAGACTAGGCATAGACTTACCATATGACCCAGGAATCCTGCTCCTGGGCATATATCCAGAAGGAACCCTACTTCAGGATGACACCTGCACCCCAATGTCCACAGCAGCACTATTTACAATAGCAAAGACATGGAAACAGCCTAAATGTCCATCAACAGATGAATGGATAAAGAAGATGTGGTATATTTATACAATGGAATATTATTCAGCCATAAAAACTGACATAACGCCATTTGCAGCAACATGGATGCTCCTGGAGAATGTCATTCTGAGTGAAGTAAGCCAGAAAGAGAAAGAAAAATACCATATGAGATCGCTCATATGTGGAATCTAAAAAACCCCACAAAACATAAATACAAAACAGAAACAGACTCATAGACACAGAATACAAACTTGTGGTTGCCAAGGGGGTGGGGAGTGGGAAGAGACAGATTGGGATTTCAAAATGTAGAATAGATAAACAAGATTATACTGTATAGCACAGGGAAATATATACAAGATCTTGTGGTGGCTTACAGCAAAAAAAAATGTGACAATGAATATATGTATGTTCATGTATAACTGAAAAATTGTGCTCTACACTGGAATTTGACACAACATTGTAAAATGACTATTACTCAATAAAAAAAAGTTAAAAAAATAAATAAAATAATGAAAAAAGACTGAGTTCAGCTAAAGGGAAAAGGGATATTTTTTAACTATTAAAGACAACAGCTACCCAATAACTGAGCAGGTTGTACTGATGTGAAAACAGGTACACAATGCAAGCAAGAAAAAAAAAGCCATGGCAAAACAGCACCTAGAATATGATCCCTATCTACACATAAATAGATATAAATACACACCCCCACACACACGGGCCCACAGAATAGGAAGTGGAAGATTTACATCAAATTACTAAGGGACATTAACTTTGGACTCAGAAGGGAATGACTGAGGAGTTTTTCACTTTCTACATTATATAAATCCTTCATTTTGAAGATTTACAAAAAGCCACCATGCTTCTCATGGAGAAACTGAAGATTTTTTTAAATTGGAAAATAAAAGATGACTGGAAAAAATGTTTTAAATGTTCATATAGGAAAAGCACTGAACTCCCACCCCCACCCTTGCTAAAATACATACACCGGGATCAGAGACTAATTCTGAAAAATACATAGACGAAACTGACACAACATTGTAAACCAACTCTGCTTCGATTAAAAAAAAATACACAGGAAACATCTGGAAGATTTTACAATATTATCAGCCAGGTCAGGAGGATAAGGAATAATTTCCTGCGCCTTCTTCTATTTCTTAAGTTTCTGTGAAGTGGTTATATTGCTTAAAAAACAAAAACAATAACAAAACGCTTATTTTTATTTCACGAAATTTCTGGAATAAAGAAGCCAGGGCTGCTGGGTATAAAGAGTGGGATCACATCCAGCCCTAAGAAGGCAGACACAGCGCGCACCTGATGGGAGGAACCACACAACCTGATGCTCCAGGTAAGGGTGGGCACAGGTCCCAGAAGCATGCTTCCTGGCACACTGTCCAGCAGGCACCTAATGCAGGCGCTGAGGCTGGAGACGGGATGTTATGGGATCACAACGTCATGTTATCCAAGACCACCCAGGAACAAGGTGAAATGCTGGGACGGCAGAGGGGACTCAAAAACATACGAGTGTGGTCAAAGAGGTGGGAGGAAAACTGAGCAAGCCAAGGATGAGTGCATTAAAGTAATCTGTTCTCAAGAAGTAAGCCCTGAAGATGTACATCAAAGATGCTTAAAATACTGAAAAATTAGAACAGAATCTCCATCAAAAGAGAGATAAGTAAAAGCATTGATAAATTAAAACAAATGAAGCAGATCTATACGCACTGTCATAAAAAATGGGGGCTCTAAGACACACTGATAAGTCAAAGGAAGTCACGGAACAGACTATACAGTGTGATCTATCCATAAAGGGAAAAGTTCCACAGGCTTATGCATGGAAAATATATATAGAGAAAAAGGAATCTGTTAACAGTAGTTACCTCGGGGGAGAGGGATTGGCGAGCACAGTGGACTTCTACTTTTTTCCTGTCTGCACACATTAGTTTTGTTTTTCAAAACCAGCACTATTACTTTTGTAATAGCATCATATCTTGATTTTAAGACACTTTTTTTTTCATTTTAACATCTCTGAAATTAGCATGCTTGTCACATTCATTCCCGGCATTAAAAAAAAGGATTCAAACATCTCTCAGTGTTTCTTATTGTCAACGGGGTCTTTGGATGAAATAGATTTACTATTAAACATAAGTTTTTTTTTTAAACTTTCTTTTGGTGGCGGGAGGTAATTAGGTTGGTTTCTTTATTTTTTTGTTTAGAGGAGGTACGGGGGATTCAACCCAGGACCTCGTGCATGCTAAGCATACGCTCTACTGCTTGAGCTATACCCTCCTAACCTATAAGTTCTTTATTTAAAAAAGAGGGTATAGCAGAGAATATTGAACAGTAACAACATGTCTGATCAGATCAGGCCTAAAAGGACTGCCTTAACACAACCCTATTTTTGAGAGCTGCACACTGAAGTAGGTAAGGGTGAAATGACGTGTCTGGGATTTGCTTCAGAATACTTCAGAAAAGGAAAGAAACAAACAAAAGGGCTAGATTGAGGAAATGTGGAAAAATCTTGAGACTATTCAGTTTGGGTGATGGGGATATTTGGACATGCTCATATGAGAAAAGTACAGGATTCCCAAAGACGGTGATCCCCACAGGGACAGGTAGAGCGCCTGGGTGAGCCGATCTCGTTTCCTTGGCTGAGAGCCCTGCCTGGTTGAGAATATCGGTAAAAGGAGGAAAGAGAGGCAATTCTAAGAAGAAAAGGCCGAATCCACATCCAGTGATGCCCCATCCTCCCTCTGCCTCTCACAGAGGAGCTCCCACCAAGTCACCACACTCCCCTCTGCAAAGACGCCACCCCAGCATCCCAAGGGCCCCAGGAGGAGGCACATACCCAGGATATGGGGCAGAGGGACTTGTACACACGCTGGTACCATTCGCACACGGAGACATCCCCCCCTTTAGCAGTCATTGCCTTCTCACAGCGGTGGAAGTCTGTGAAGAAAGGGAAGCAGGTCAGCCCAGACCAAGGGCTAGAACACATTTTTGATCAAAACTCACAGAAATACTTTTAATACACAACTAATTACACACACACACCCCCCTCAATTTTCACAAAGAAAACATCCCCTTACAAGCGTAATACTAAAAAGGGCTAGACAAACCTCACTAACCTGATTTTGCAACCCCTAAAGAACTACTGTTCAATGGGAAATTCTGGGGTCAGAAACGGTAAGGCAACATGAGAGGCATGTGTGGGGATTACGGAAGTCCAGAACCAGGGCAAGGGAAGGGGAAGATGGTCTTGATGCTAAGATGCTGGGCATACACCCGAGAAAGAAAAGCATTATTCACATGGACATCAAATTACATTTATAAGGATGTTTATAGCAGCGTCATTTGTTAGAGTCCCAAACAGCATGGACCAATCTTCAAAACTGTTAAATGCAGAAATCCAAACACAAAGGAACACATACAGTATTTATAAAGTTCACAAAGAGGCAAACCTAAAAGCGGTGATAAAACCAAAATGTAATTGCTGTAAGTCTGTGGGGTTACACCTCTGGTTGGGAGAGTAGAATGTCGTTTTCAAGACAGGGCATAGAGTAGGCAGGAGAGCTCAGGGTGCTGGCAGGATCTAATTTTCTTCCCAGATTATAGTTAACACGGAGGATTCACTTTAGAATTATATATTTAGTTATATGTACTTCCTCTATGTGCATTAGATTCCATACACACACACACACATCTTGAAAAAAAAAATCATTGTGGGAACCAAAGTTTGCGACTCTGGCCCAGGCCTTGAATACAGCTGGTATAGAGGGGCATGGGCCCTACAAGGTAGGACATCCAGGATGAAAGAGAAGAGGCCTGGGATGCACATCCCCTAGGAGGAAGCAAGAGGTGAAAGACTTGAGGTGTGGGACCAGGGGAAGGTCAACACTGCCCCTGCCCCATGCCCCGCTCACCCAGGTAGTTCTGCCAGCAGTTCCTGGTCTGGTTCTGGTTGGGGAAGCGGCTGTCAAAAGGGGCAGTCTGGTAGTTCTTGATTTTGATCTTGATGTCTTCTGCCATAGTGCTGACTCCTGGAGGCAAAGACAGTGGCTGTTGGTAGGCGTCCTAGGGGGCCTGGGCATGGAGATGTCAGGCCATCCAGGCCCAGCGGAGGCCTGACACAGAAGAATGGGCTGGGTGTGCACAAGCCACCACTCCTTCCCTTTCAACATACTGACACAGAGGAGAAGGGGAGGGCAAATCCACTTTAAGTGTGGAAGTCACAGCAGGGTGTGTGTGTGTGTGAGGGGTCAACTCCTTGGTAAAATCAGGCCTTATTTGTCCCAACATAACCCTAGCTGACATTCACTGAGTGCTTACTACAGGCCAGGCACTATTCTACACACTTCATTCCTACAGCCACTCTAAAAGGCAAGAACTATTAGTAACAGTTTCAGACAAGAGACAGGGTGTTTAAGTGACTTCCCAAGGTCATAGAGCACACATGTGGTGGAGCTGCACTCGATCACTGACATAATTACACTGCAGAGGTCCCTAATCTCTTTTGGTGCCAAGAACTCCTCAGGGGTCTAACGAACCCTTTCTCAGAATATGTTTAAATGCATTTAAAAGCTGCATAGGATCACAAAGAAAACCAATTATAGGTAGCTGAAGATTTACTAATCACCACAATTTTGAAATAATCATGAGTGCAAAAGGTATTTTGTGACATCTGCAACCATAATGTGATATAAGATGACCAGCAATTTTGACTGGTGACAAAGTCACTGATGATGCAAACACTACGAGGGCTGCTGCCTCCATTCCTACTGAAGGAACTGTTACATTTCAATTAGAGAGATTAGTAAACATCCAGGTGTAAATTTTCCTCCATCAAGCACTAGTACCCCTTGAATTCTATGATTCTGTGGACCCAGGGTTAAAAACTGCTATAATCTCTCTTATGAGGTGACACGCTGTTTTTGCTGGGGAATCTAAAAGAAACTGCCTCTATTTCAGATTATTCGACGAGTCGCGGGGTTACATAGAGGTGAGCAGACCAGTGATCCAAGGTAATGATAGGGATCGGGGGCACCAAAGTAGAGTCTTTCGGGGAGCGGAGAAATGTGGAACACCAGCCGCTGGGACACAGATGCAATCGGCATCGTTGTTTTGCAAGCGATCTACACCCATTATCCGGGAGTGAGGGTGGATCGGGGATGATCCCGCGGGCCTTCCGACGTCCAAGGCAGAGGAGGGGCCAGACAACAGGAAGCCAGGCTGTGCCTAGGACAGCCGCCGGGAGGACACCTGCGGCCTGGTGATTGAGAGCACTGCAGTCCAAACTACCGAGACCAAATCCTAGTCGCTGTCTAAACTGCTTAACATCTGAGCCTCAGCTGCCTCCTTGTCAAAAGGGATAATCACTTGCCCTACCTCAGATGTAAAGGCTAGAGGGAGGATTAAATGAATTAATATTAACCGTCTGGAATATTAATGGCATTGAGGAAGAAGTATAATCATTAGCTACGATTACTAACTGTACAGGACCTCAGTGCCCCGGGAGGCCGGCCACTGCCGGCCAGAAACCTCACCTCGTTCTCCGGGAAGCAAGGGTCGGGCTCCTCAGTCCCCCAGGCTGGGGTTACAGGCCCCAGAGCCCTCGAAACTCACCTAAAGACGCCCCCGAAGCGGCTGGAAGCTCAATGTGACCCTCAGCAAAGACGCCAGAGCCGGACCGGAAGCGGAATTAAGACCGGCCGGAAGCGGGGCGAGGCGGCATATAAAGGAGTCTTCCGTGCGGCTAGAGCGCCGGCCCCCGAAGCCGTTCAGGCCACGCCCATGCGTGCGACCTCTGACCTCCTATTGGCCCAATCGCGAGCTTGCAAGGCACTTGGAATTGCTCCTAGCTGTGGCTGTTTCTAGCTCTGGACGCCGCTTGGTTACAGGTTCTTGTCAACTCCGTGTCTCTACCAGGAGAAAGGGGTTCTGGGTCTTGGGGCTGGCTCGAGAGTAGGCCTGGGGAAAATATCCCAGCGGAAATAGTCATGCAGGACTTATTCATTGAACGCTTACCCTGTGCGAATGTTGTTGAATGAATGAATAAAGGGGGCTTCTGGGATCTGAAAGAGGGAGTTATAGAAGAACTGCTTTCATCTCTCTCCTTAGTCTGGCCTTCAAAGCTTCCCACATACTGTGTTGGGTGCATTGTCCAGGCCTAACTGGTTCGGGGTCCTCTTACACATCCTGTGTTCATCAGCATTGTAATTATTTGTGGAACTACCTGTTTACATGCCTGCATTCACCCCCCCCCCCTTTAATGAGATCTTCCTAAAGCCCAAATCTCTTCCCTGTTTAAACCCCTCTCTGGCTCCCCTGTGCCCTCCGGACAAGGCCAGGCCCTTACTATGGCCCACACATCCTTTGTGAACTGATCCATGGTCCCCTCTCCAGCCACACTGATATTTTAGTTCATTGAACAGTGCTGTGAGATCTACCTCCAGGCCTTTGTTTATGCTGTTTCTTCTGACTATAACATTCTTTGCCTACCTGACTTCTCAAATCAGCTATTTCCTTCTCCAGGAAGTTTTCCTTGACCCATTCCCCCACCCCCAGGCTAGGGCAGATCTCTCCTTTTGGGCCTCCTGGACTCCCTGGAGTTTCCCCATCCCAGCTCTGACCACTCTTGGCTGGCCCTGTCTGGTGATGGGTCTGTCTCCCCACTGGACTGTGAACTCCCTAAGGGCAGGGTGCAAGGTTGTCTTGGTCACTGCTGAATCCCCAGCATTACCCGCAGGAGGACCACTCAGCAGGTTCTGAGTAGACGCGGAGTAGGCTATCCTTGGGGGTCTGAATTCTATGGCCCCCAACTTGGAGTGGGGAAACAGAGGAGGTGGTTTTGCGGGGCAAGCACTAGGTCTAATTCCTTGATGATCCCTAGCACAGGGAGGGCATATAGTAAGCCCTTTTTGGAGTCTGAGGCCTCCCTTCAAGGGGACGCAGTAGGTAGTTTGGAAAGTTAGTTACTGGGTCTGATTCCTGTACAAGTCCCAGTACAGGGCAGGCACACGGTAGGCAGGTCCTATGGGGTCTGAGGTTGATTCTTCTGCGTGTCCCATCACACAGTGAGCACACAGTAGTTTCCCTAAGGATCGGGGTCTGTTTCGCTCACGGTGCGTCTAGGGATCACACAGGTTGGCTAGGGGGCGATGTGGGGTGTTGGTGCTGCGCACAGGCTGTCTAGTGGATCTAGGCAATATCAGTGGGAAGGATGTCAGCACGCACAACGAGGCTTGACGGATTATTTTTATTGGGTCGCTGCTCCCTGCCCGCCCCCCATGCGGTCAGGATAGGCTAGGCCAGGCACCCGGCCCCCAAAGCGGTACGTGTACTTGCGCCGCCCGCTCTTGCGCACGATGTCACGCCGGTAGTAGTAGCGCAGGCCTCGGCTCAGCTTCTCGTAATTCATGCCGGGCTTCCTCTTGCGCTCGCCCCACAGCCGCGCCACCTAGGGCGGAAGCCCGGCATGAATGAGAGGGTGGGAGGGGACGGGGCTAGACAATAGGCGGGTGGGGCGGGGTTCTGGTACAATCCACACAGGGGTTAGGCCTGGCGGAACCGAAATAAAATGGGAGCGAGGCTGGGGGCGGGGCCTAGGTCTGTGCTAAGCAGAGCGAATGGGCAGGGCTAAGTGAAACAGGAGGAGACCAGGGAGGGATTTGGCCATCCTGGGAAGCTGCCCCACCTCTTTGGGATCGCACAGTTGGAACTCGCGGCTGTTGCCGGTCCAGCGGATGCAGCTGCTACGTGCCCCGTCGTGGAGCAGCTCAAGGAGAAACTGCCACAGCTGAATGGGACCTGCAGGAGGCAGGTGAACATTCAGGTTTCCTGGCCCCAGACCATGTCGCTTGGATGACCTAGGAGTCCGGATCTCCCTCTCCATATAAGGGACCCAAGAGTTGGCCTCGGGGACCCAGGCATCAGGACCCTCATATCTTTTTTCTCACAAAATCCAGGAGCTTACGTCCTCATCCCTAGCTCCCTGGAAGACGAGTGTCAGTTCTCTCCCTCAAGACTCAGGAGTGAGGGCCACTGCCCCCTCCTCTCTGGAGCGCTTGCGTATCTAAGCCCAGTTTGCTGGGTCCCACCCCCTTAGGCGCCTAGGCCCCGCCTCACTAGACTCTGGCTTCGCTCTCCAAAATCTCGCGGGCCTCACCTCTGTGGTTACTTTTCGGATAACGAGCCGAGGTCGCGCTGTCCGACTGCTGGCTCGTTTCGGAGGATGCTGTGAGAGCTGAATTCTGGTACCCTTTCGAAAAGGTGGTGCAATCCGTTGGCAGCCCCAAGTCCCAGGAGATGGTATAGTCCGAGCCCGCGGGCCCGCCCCACGAAATGGTAGAGTCGGCGCGCGGTCCTCCTCCCAGGCCCTTGCCCCAGTAGGTGGGGCCGTCGGGGCCCAGAGAACAGTTCCAGCTGGTGGAGCTGGCGGCGACCTGGGCTCGCGACCAAGAGTTGGCACCCCCCGTGGAGGTGGCGCAGTTCTGGCCAGCTGCCCCTTCAGAGCCAGCCAAGGGGGCGGGGCCCAGGGCCTGGGAGACGGGGCTCCAAGGGACCGAGCTGGTGTTCGCCAGGTCTGTCCAGTCTCCCGACCACGTAAGAGCCTGAGGGGCGGGCTCTGTGAGGAGGAACGGACCCCAAGTGAGAGGAGCCCAGATGTCGGGATCCCCGGCCCCCTTGGGGATTCTGGGAGTCGCAGCTCTCAGCTCTGGCTCCTGGGGCTCCCAGGCTCCCGTATCTAGGTCATGCCACCTGGAGTTCACAGGCGTCCCCCGTCCTAGCCCCGTGACCCCTCAAAGATCGGGGAGTCTAAACCTCTAGTCACAGTGGGGGACCCCGGTCCCCTCCACACCCCGCCTCTCCGCACACACTCACCCGCCCCGCATGGAGCTTCTGGGTACGGTAATGCGGAGGCCCAGTTCGGCTGTGGGAGCCCTGCGGGGTATAAGGACGTAGCTGAGTTTAGGGAAGGGTGTGAGCAATGACTAGAGACTCCACTCAGCCTCTCACCCAGTGGTCTTTATTTGTCGGGGGCTGAGAGTTGTTACCCCCAGCCACTACTCACTCAGACCTGGGACTCAGGACCCTGGTCCCCTCCTCCTTCAGCTTCAGGAATTCAAGCCCACACCACTTTCCCCATTCGACCCCAGGAATCCAGGTACGCCCCCTTGCTCCCTCAGACAGCGGAGCCCAGCCTCTCACCTTCTTCCCCAGCACTCAGGGGCCCCAGCCCACAGCCACCTTTCCAGTCTGTCTCTGCTGTCAGCGTGTCCCCTTGGAGTGCCAGTTCAGGGAAATAGAAGTCGAGTTCAGCTTCTGCAGGCAATAAGATTAGAGCCCCGTCAGGGTCGGTGGAGGCTGCCACATGGGTACCCTCCCCACACACATTGTCTCAGCCCCAGCAGCCTACCCAGCCCTGACAGCCTGTGCCCCAGGGGCACTTCCTGTGGTGATGCTTCATCCCAGTTCCACAAATCCATGGATGCCTGTTGTGAATATTCTGGGGGGGGGGGAGGGCACAGGGTGAGCTGGTGACACTTAGGACCCTGGAGTCTGGGTCCCATCCCTTGCTTCCCTCAGAAGGAGTCCAGGCTTCTGCTCCCTCCTTCCCCAGGACCCTGGAATCTTGGCTTCCAGTGTCCTTTTCTCTCAGACCAGGAATCCAGGCCCCCAGACACCCAGTCCCCACTTCATGGCTCACCTCTGGCAGGTCCCTCTGCCCCCAGCCAGGGGTCTCAGCCCCATTTCATACCATGCACACCCTCCCCTGGGGGCCTGAGCAGGGGGAAATTTTCCAAGACGTCAGAGCTTGGGGTCACAGCTGGGGTCGAGTTGCAAGACCAAGGCGGGACCAATCTATTCCCCCCGCCCCACCCCCTCCAGGGATGGCCACTGGCCTCCCTGGTAGCTGGGGCTGTCCTGCTGCAGGGGTGGCTTGTACTTGGACAGGAGCTTGGGGAACAGTGGGCTGGGTGAGACCTAGGGGTGCAGAGGGATGTTTCCGGGGTGACTGGGGTGGGGCAGGGGGTTTGGTGGACAGGTTCTCTGTCTTGGGGGCTTGATCCTGCGACATGGGGGATGGTGGGGGAGAAAGGCCTGGGGTCAGCTGGGCTGCGCCAGGCTTATCTGCAACAGGAAGGGGGATTTCCGGCCAGACCCTTGGTTGACTGACGTCACAAACCACAGGGGGCCTGCGGGGGATATGGTGGGGGTAGGTCGACCTGGGATCCTTGACCAGGCCCAGTTCTCCCCTTCTGAGGGCTTTGAGGAGGAAGTTCTGGGGCTGCTTCCGAGGGCTGTAACATCACAATATAAATGATAACAATAGTAATAGTAGCTAACATATATTGGGGGCTCATTGCATGCCATCAACTGTGCCATGGGCCTTTGTTTAATCCTCCTGTGTGGTAGGTACTAGTTTTATCCCTATATTATGAAAGGGGAAATTGATGAGGGCTTCCTCCCACTTTTCTTCATGTCCAGAATACACGCCCTTCCATGCTATAATAGTTTGGGATACATGGGAAAATTTGAGTATAGCTGAATATGATACAGAATAAGTCATTTTCTTAGATGTGCTAATGGTGTTATGATATGACAGCTATCTCTATAAGGAAATGAACACTGAGATATTTTGGGGTGAAGTGTTATGATGTCTGTAACTTGTTTCAAATGATTCAGAAAAAAAAAACAAGCCATGTATACATGGATCATATACATATGCATATGCAACATTTGGGACACACTTATTCTAAAAAATTGTTTGTTGTTTATCCTAAGTTCACATTTAAGTAGGTGCCCTGTAATTTTGTTTCCTAAATCTGGCAACCCTAAACCCAGGTAGCTTGGCTTCAGAGTCGGTGCTTGTACCCATCCTGCTATATTAATAAGTAAATATTTACCATTAAAAATAACCTCTTTAATATGGGCACATTCCAATATTCACCTAGCTTGATCACCAACCACTTGCCATTCTGGGGGTAGGAGGAGTTGGGGTGTGGGCCCTGCTTTTTTTTTTTTAATGGTTAATTTAATTTTTTAATTGAAGTATAGTTGGCTTACAGAGTTATGTTAATTTCTGGTGTACAGCATAGTGATTCAGTGATATATATGTATATGTATGTGTATGTGTATGTGTATATGTATATGTATATGTATATGTGTGTGTATATATATATTCCTTTTCATTATAGGCTGGCCACTGCTTTTCTGTCCATGTCACACGAGGGAGACAGGGCCTCAAGAGGGAGAGCCACTTACTAGGTCACACCATGGCTGGTTGGGGGGTGGTACTGGGATTGGAACCAGTGTTAGGTGAACCACGGAGCCCTCATGCATCACTGGTACCTCCATCCATCTAACCCAGGGGTCTGAAAGGAGTCCTGACGTGCTTTGCCCCACCAGGCCCAGGACCTCCTCTTCCTGAAGCTGGTCTGTCTCCTGTCTGTATGTGTCTGTCTCTCCATGTCTCTCTGCCTGGGGTTGGTGTCCCTGGCCCTGGGTCTCTGTTGTACTAGGCCAGACAACAAGGCCTTGTTACCCAGTCTCTCCTGATGTCTCAGTCCCTCCCAATCTGTCTTTGTGTTCCTCTCTCTAGCTCCGTATGTTTCCATCTCCTTCCCTCTCTGTTTTCTCCCCATCTTCCTTGCCATTGACTGCCTCTGGCCCACAGTTCTCATCTCTTCCTTTCTGCCTCCCTCCCCATCTCCGTCTCTGCTCGCTACATCCCCTCCATCTGTCTCTCAACCCCGTGATTGATCTCTCTCTCTCCCCTCAGGACTGAAATGCACACATAGAAAACCCTTCTTTCTGGAATCATTCCTCTTCCTTGCCCACAGTGAACAGAAGGGAGTCAGGAGTAGGGAGGGCTAGTGATGTGGTGGGGGGTAGGGTTTGAGGGTTTTGGGGCTGGGTGGTCCAGCCCAAGTGGCAGAAGCCTGAAGGACACTTCCTGCCATCGAAGGGAGGCCCTCAGCCCTCTAACCAGACTGGAAAATGTGACGTCAGAGGAGGCAGTAAGGGAGGAAGACAGGAACAGAGGAAATCTGACACCTCTCCTGGGTGACTGGCTTCCCTGAGGGGCCTGGGCATTGTTTCTTCCCTCCCCCACAATCCCCTTCCCAAACCAGGGTTCTGATGGCTATGCCCCTGGGAGACCCTCATCCCCTCCCCATGCCTGAACCATACCATCTTCCTCCTCTGCCCGGTCCTTGCTCCAGCCTCCTTCTAGGACCTGAGCCCACAACATGGGAGTCTCAAGAGCTTTTTGTAAAGTGCAAATCTGTGTTGCCCTGCTTGAACTTTGTCTCAGCTTCTGGTGAGAACTTTGTCTCTGCTGCCTTCAAGGTAAAGTCTGAGCACTTAGTTTGGCATTCAACATCCTGCATGGATACTTGTTCAGACAGGCAGAGACAAGCTTGGAGCTGGGAAAAAAAGTGAGGGAGAGACTCACAGATACAGAGAGAGAGAATAGAGACTCAGAGAGATGCAGACACTTAGAAACAAGAAACAGAGGGGCACTCAGAGAAACAGGGAAAGAGACACAAACAGACACAGAGCAAGACAAGTCAGCTGGGTTTTGGTAGAGTGAAGAAACTGGAAGAGTCTCAGCAAGCAGAGGGTGAGAACTGCAGAGACTAGGAGGGTAAACAGCAAGAGAATGAGACAGTCTCAGAATTGGCCAGTTCCTTTAAGAAGCCCACCGTGACTCCCTCCCTGGGCTCCCCCATCCCAACCCCAACCACTCTGGACTCTCACTGTGCGGCAACAGGCTTCTTACCCCTGGACCATGAGCTTGGAGGGAACAGGGCCCATTCCCTGTTTACGTCATCATGTCCCCAGCACTGTCCAGACCTGCGGTGAGAGTTTGCTGAATGGACAAAAGCCTGGAAAGCTGTGAGCTCTGGGAGGTCAGGGCCCCTACCTTGGTACCGAGAACACAAGCTGGAGTCAGAAGATCACAGGTCTGAGCCTTGGCTTGGCTTTGCCAGAGCCTCCACTTCTTTCTCTGTGGAGCGGCTGCAATCAACATACACTTAAGAGCTCATGCGGCAGGGACCGAAAAATGCCATCTTCATGTTTGTCTGCATAAACTTTCAAGGCTCCCCACTACTCCCAGGTGGGGGATGCTAAGCCCTGCTCCCCAAAGAGTGCATCTAAGCCCAGCCAGGGATGGAAATGAACGTAAATTTATTGAAACTGGTTTTGGGGGAGGATGGGTGGGTGGATAGTTGAGGGTTTTCCAAAGAACTGCAGGGAGAAGCCAGCGCCCGGCCAGGTGGAAGCGGGTGCCCGGCCACCGACCCTATCTCAGGCCCAATTTCTTCTTCTCCTTCTGCTTCTTGCGAACCACGTCCAGGTTTCGGTCCTTCCACATGCTCTTGCGCAGCTTGATGGGGCGTGAGCCCACATATTTTCCTGGGGGAATGGAAGGTTCAAGGTCAGGCTTGGGGTCAGGCTCAGACCAGATGCCTACCATGCCCAGGGACCCTCGGGGAGGCCTCACTCACCATTCATCTCACGCATGGCACGCACGTAGTCGCTGGGGTCCTTAAAGCTGACAAAGCCATAGCCCTTGGTCTTGCCCGTGCGCTTGTCACGGATCACCTTAGCCTTAAGGAAGGATGGGAAGCGGCTGAAGGCTCGTGCCAAGATGTCATCGTTCACCTCATTGCCCAGATCCCCACAGAAGATCCGGAAGTCATCTGGGATTGGGAGAGAGGAGGTCAGAGGATGCAGATGTCTGGCCCAGTGCCTGCCTTATTTAAATAGCCCCACCTTCTCAGGAGGCATCCCTCAAGCCCTCCTCCCTCTGTATCCCCAGTGGTCTCTGCCTGGGGCCCCCTTAGTTGTAACAGCCAAAGCCTGTAAAGTATTTACCGGGTACGAGGCTCTCTGCTAAGCACCCATAAGGTTTTACACATCTGGCACTTCCAACAACCCTTTACATCAAAAACAGAGGTCTAGTCACCTGCCCAAAGTTAATCAGGAAGCGGCAGAGCTGGGATAAGAACTCAGGCATCTGGCTCCAGAGTCCTCACTGCACCCATTCCCATGGGTCCTAACTTCGTCATCCCAGCCCTGGCCTGTCTTCAGAGCCCTTAGCATCCTTTACTTTCCTGAACACCTCCCTATGGATATCCCCTGGGTCTCAGATACCCACTGGCTCCCATAATGGCACCCCGGTACCACAGACTTCATCAGCTCTGCTTCCTCTGCAAAGCCCACTCTAATCCCCCTTTGAGTTCCTGAAAACTGAACACACTGCCCGATTCTTCTCCAAGGCCAACCTCAGTTGCCACTCCTGGACATATCCCCTGGGCTGGGCCTGAGCCTCAACCACATGTGCTCAAGCCTAAAGAATCCCTTCCCCCATGAGCACACACTATTATTATCCCCTTGTTGGAGATGAGGAAAATGAGGCTTGAAGGGCTAAGTGACTTGCCCAAGGTTACAGAACTAGGGTCTACAGCCTGCACTGGCCATATTTGGGCTGATGTTGCCAGGGCTCTGGCCTGGGGTGGACAGACAGTCCCAGGAAAAGAGGCAGAAGTCAAAGACTAGGATGGGAGGTAGGCCCCTTTCCTTGGCTACCACTGTGGCTGGTCCACAGCTTCTGTGGTGATTAAGGACACTCTTTGAGAACAAGTTAGGCCACCCCAGGTGGAAATAATTTGACAAACTCAGAGGGTAGAAACTTCTACAAACCAACTGGCCTGAACACTTCAAAAAACTTATACACAGGACAAAGCAGTAGGAGGGAGACAATTCTCATTAAAAGATAATGGAATGACATAAAACTGTTTCGGGGAAAAACAGCTGTAATAAGACTGGGGACAACTGGGAAAATCTGAATATAAACAGAATATGAGATACCACAGAATTATTGTTAATTTTCTTAGATGTGTTAATGGTGTAATGATATGAAAGAAAATATCACTTAGATGAATACTGAGGTATTTAGAAGTGAAGTGATAAGTTCACTTATAATTTGCTTCAAATGGTTGAACAAAGACCCAAAAAAAGATACATGAAAGGATAAAGTGAATACAGCAAGATGTTATTTGCTGAATCCAGTTGTTCACTGTGCAATTCAGTATTTAAAAATTTTCATAAAAAGTTACGAGGAAAAAAATTCTCTTCCACCTTTAGCAAGCCAGGCCCCTGATGAATAAAACAGAGGCCAGAAGGTCCTGGGCACCAGTCCTCTCCACTGAGTCATGTACAATGGCTGGGTGAGGGCCTGCCCCCGCAGAGCCACAGTCCAGCCCTCCACGAGGTGCCTGGCCTTCACCTTCCTTTAGCTGAGCAGCGCAGGACCCTGCACTTGAGCCCACATACCTGCATCCCACTCCAGCAGGCTGGGGTCCTCCCAGCTGCTCCCAGCTGCAGTGCGAATGCAGCGTTTCAATTTCTCTGGCTTCCCTTTCTTCTTGTCCTCACCCAGAGGCTCTGGGACCTGCAGGGAAAGGGATGGGGTGCAAAGGGCTTGATGTTGGAGTCTCCTGGACTGATCTGCCTGCTTCAGGCTTTCCCACTTTGCTCTGCCCCATGGCTCTCCTGCCTCCATGGATAGAAGACGACATGTGTTTCTGTGTGAGGAAACCCATGGACTCCTCTCTGCCCAACCAGCCTTTTCTGTCTCTGCACTGCTCTACTCCCTGCTTACCTCAAGAGCCATGAGACCAGGGGGTGGCTCAGGTCGTGGGGGCCGGGGTCTCGGTCGCAGGGACAGGAGCTCAGGAATGCGCAGTGGAGGCAGCAGGCCTCGCACAACTTCCAGCGGGAGGGGCAGGGGCTCGGGCTCAGGCAAAGGCATGGCGAGGGCCAGTGGTAGGCTGGGCCCAATGACTGCAGGGCCAGCTGGGGTGCCTCCTGCCCCCACAGCCACTGCTGCGCTAGCCTCCTCCAGCCCAGCTGCCGCTGCCACCACAGCTTCTTCTTTCTCTTTCAGGCCCAACCCCAGGCCTAGGCCCAGCTCTCGGGGTGTTGCTGGCTCTTCCTGTAGACGAAAGGAGGGCATGAAGGGGGCCAGGTCACAGGCTAAGACCTTACTTCCATCCCCATCCCGTATAAGAGCAAAACCCTGGGGGCCTGAGAGCAGGCAAGAGACACCTAGACAGACAAGGGAGTCTCTAGTTAGAGATGGACACAGGGATAGTTCAAAGGAAAAAACAGATATACAGAGAGAGACATACACCTATAACTTGTGTTTCTCTCTTTAATTTCCCTACAAAAGAAAAAAACAAAGCAAAAACACAGAAAGATTTGGCCACAGAAACAGGGAAAGACAGAGACAAAGTCAGAGAGCGAGAAGGCAGAGATACAAAAAACCAGGGGAAGAGGCAGAGACACAAAAAACCAGGGGAGAAGGCAGACTTGGTAGACATAGCCCAGCAGGCCAGGATTGAGGGTCTCCCTGCCCACTGCACCTCTGACCCTCAGCTGCCTGTCCGCACTCACCAGAGGAGGCCTCAGAGCAGCCATTGAGCTCAGGGGGGGCCCCGGGGCCCGAGCCATTGGTGGCAGCATCATAGGTGGTCCAGGGGGCCCAGGCAGAGGGGGGCCCACCAGGGCCTGGTGAGGGGGCCGCAGGGCCATAGGGCGGGGTCCACCTGCTGCAGAAGAAAGAGCAGAATCTGTCAGGGTGTTAGTGGGGGAGTTGGAGGGCTTGGGGGGAGTTATGTGGCAGGGATGATGACCCTGGCCCCCTCACCTGCTCTCTGTAGCACGTGAGGGATGAAGGCTGGACGCAGGATAGGGGCCCTCTGGGGGGCCACAGCTGTGGGAAAGATAGATGGGGGTGTGTGTCATGGGGGACTGGGGCACTTGGGGCAAGGTGTTTGCCTGTGAGTACTCTCAGCATCCAAGAAGTCCTGAAGAAGAGTCAGGGGAGCCTTCTGGGAGATGCAGGGGTCTTTTCACTTGTTCATTCAGTAAAAATTTACCAATACTGATCTCCTCTGGGCCTGGACCTGTCCAGGGCAATGCCAGGGACACATCTAAAGCCCAAGGGCTCTTTGCGAGCTCCTGGTCCAGAGTAGGAGGGAACAGACCCATCACAAGACAGTGACAGCCAGAGAGATCAGGGCGGGGATGGGGTAAAGCCCAGGCAGGGTGATCTGAGGCTGGAGGGGGAAGCCTGGGAAGCAGTAGGAACCCAGAAGAGCCCCAGGACCTAGCCAGGGGGACCATAGAGGCCTTCCTGGAGAAAGGGACCTGTCAGCTGAGACCCAAAGGATCAGGAAGAGTTGGTCAGGAAAAGAGTAAGTGGGAATATTACTGGCAAGGAGAACATTTTGAGATAGAAAATTTTCCCCCTTCAGTTTAATGCAATTGTAATAGAGCAAGTCAGGAGCTGGAAAGCATCATAAGAGAATGGTCAAGTCAGTAGGCATCCAAGCAGAGTCTAGTTGGCTGAGCTGTGGATGTCCTCCGGAGGGCACTGGGGAGCCACAGCAGGGCTGGAAGCTGGGGAGTGTGACTAGGTCAGATTTGCATTTTGACTAAAACCTTACTAAAGTGAGGAGGAGGGTACAGCTCAAGTAGTAGAGCTCATGCTTAGCATGCACGAGGTCCTGGGTTCAATCCCCAGTACCTCTTCCAAAAATAAAACAAGCAAACCCAATTACCTCCTCCTCAAAAAAACAAGAACAAAAAACCCCTTACTGAAGTATAAGATGTATTAAACCATCTCAGATAGCAGATTAAAAAGTGTAACAGGATTTAAGTAACCCAATTAACAAGTTTGATCCAATAGAGATTATACTAGAACTTTACAGAATGCATATCCTTTTCATACACATGAGGAAGTAATGTCACAAAAACTGACCGTGCGTATAAAGGTTATCTCAACAACAAAAAGTAAGAATGAACTATGGAGAGGATATTTTAGTTTGATTTTGGTTTACAGCAATATGGGGGGCTCCCGGGGAGGAAATGGAGATCTCTCTCTGAAAGGGACCAGGTGATGTAGGGTCTTGACAGCCAGGGGAGGGGCATAGGTGCTTGTCTGTTCATCCCATCAACAGAGAGCATGTAATTCTCACTAGGTGGCAGGCCCCAAGACTTTAGCCTCTCACAGAGCTTATATTTTAGAGAAAGCAAAAGATGATAACCATAATAAAGAAGCAAATTGTAAAGCTTGTTACAAAGTATTAAGTGCTGTGAAGAAACATAGCAAAGGTGGGGATTAGGAGTGACAGTAAGGGGGCTGGTTTGCAATGATCAAGTGCAGCCTTATTAAGGCCAAACTGACTAAGTACACAATCAAGTTGGTGCTTTAGAAAGATGATACCAAGGTGGGGATGAAGTGGAGAGGGTGAAGTAGTTGAAACAAGAGTGCTTAGTTAAACGTGGGATTCCTTGGCCCCAGACCTACCTGCTCGCCGCAGGAACATGGCTTCTCGAGCTTCTGGACTGTCCAGGTGACTCCGATCACCAGGGCCAAAGCCAACTGTTGGGAGGGGGAGATGAGAATGGTGGGAGAAGAGTCCCAGACATCCCTTTTCACCACCCTGCCTGATCCCCTGATTCCGACCCCACTGCTCCTTACCTGGGCCTACAAAAGGTGGGCCACCCACCATGGGAGGAACCACTGTGGCTGCAGCAGCTGCCCGGGCCTCCAGAGTCTGTTGGACCTGTTGGGGAGGAGGTTGAGGTGAGGGGCCTGACTCAGTGCCCACAAGCTGCCCTGGCTGGCTCACCCTGGGAGGCCAAAGGTTTCATTCTTTGCACTGTGTTGGGCTATCTGTCAACTTTAGGTCTAGGTCTTAGCTAAATGTCACTTTTCAGGGAGGCTTTTGGGATCACACTAGCTAAAGCTGTCCTCAGCCCCTCCCAGCTACAACTTCTCTCATCACCCTGTTGTGTCTCCCCCAAAGCATTCAGCACTATCTGAAATTATGTCCAGCTTGTCCTCCGTATCTCCCGTGTGACCATCCTGGTCCAAGCCACTGTCTCTTGCCGAGAGTGTTATGGTAGCCTCTTCTTCAGTCTCCTTGATTCTTCCCTTGCCCCCTATAGTTTGTTTTCCAAACAGAGAGCGACCCTGTTTATATCTAAGTTGGATCATATCACCCCTCTGCTCAAAATCCTTAAAAAAAAAATATCAGAGTAAAAACCAAGGTCCTTATGGTGGCCCACAAGGCTCTACTAGATGCGTCTCTATCACCTCTCTGTCTTCATCCGCCCAGCCTTTCCCTTGCTCACTCTGCTCCAGCCACACTATTCCCCCTGCTGTTCCTTGAACATGTCAAATATGCATCTATCTTGTAGCCTTTGCACTGGCAGTTCTCTCTGCTGGGAATGCCTTCCCCCAGATACCTGCATGGTTCCCTCCCTCATGCCTTTGATTGATTGATCTTTTGACGTATACTTGGTTTACAATACTGTGTTAGTTTCAGGTGTACAGCAAAGTGACTCAGTTATACACACATATATATTTCAAATTCTTTTTCATTATAGCTTATTACAAGATATTAATATAGTTCTATTACCTATACAGTAGGTACTTGTCATTTATCTATTTTCTTTATAGGATCTGTTAATCTCATACTCCTAATTTGTCCCTCCCCCTCCTTCCCCTTTGGTAACCATAAGTTTGTCTTCTATGTCTGTGAGTCTGTTTCTGTTTTGTAAATAAACTCATTTGCATTATTTTTTAGATTCCACATATAAGTGATATCATATAATATTGTTCTTTCTCCGTCTGACTTACTTCATTCAGTATAATCTCTGGGTCCATCCATGTTGCTGCAAATGGTTAAGATTTCATTCTTTTTTATGGCCGAGTAATATTCCATTATACATATACATAATGGAATTTTATACACACACACAGCACATCTTCTTTCTTCAGTCATCTGCTGATGGACACTTAAGTTGCTTCAATGCTTGGCCATTGTAAACAGTGCTGCTACGAACACTGGGGTGCATGCATCTTTTCAAATTAGAGTTTTCGTCTTTTCTGAATATATGCCCAGGAGTGGGACTGCTGGATCATATGGTAACTCTATTTTTACTTATTTAAGGAGCCGCCATACTGTTTTCCATAGTGTATCATGCCCTTTATATCTTTGCTTAGATAGGCCTCCCTGAAAGGCCTTTCCTGATGGGGCTGAAAAACCTGTCCTTCCTTCTCTACTTTGATTCTGTCTCTCTGTAGTAAAATGTAAATTCTAAAAAACATAGTGATTATTTTTCTCTGTTTCATTCTCTGCTATATGCCTAGTGCCTAGAATAGTGCCTAATGCAGAGATGGCGCCCAATAATTATGTGTTGAGAAAGTGAGCAAGTTTCATTTACTTGCTTTCTTTTTAGTAGTGTCTCTCTCCACTAGTCATATATATAGTTAGGTATGGAGTACTTGAATGTGACTAATGAAGCTGAGTAACTATTTAACTTTAATATAAATTTTAAATAGATACAGGACAATTCCATCATTGCAGAAGGTTCTACTGGACAAGATGATCTAAAATATAAACTCCCAAAGGGCAGAAATATTGTTCTTCTTAGTCATTACTGTGTCCTCAATGCCTGGCACATAAAATATTTGTCATGCTAATTAATCAACAAGCCAACATGTCAATGGCTCTCTGTATAGAAACACTGTGTTGGAAACATCGTGCTCTTATATGCCTTAGTTCAGCCGTACCTGTTGGTATGTGTTGGTCGCGATAATTGGGCGGATCACTGGTGCTGCTGGGACTTGCATCGCTTCTACCGTGGGGACTGTGGGCACCGCAGGCACAGCAGCTGGGATTCCGGTTACCGGAGCCCCCAGAACTTCTTGCTCAAACCTGGGGGAGCAGGACAGACACCACAGCTCAGGACCCTGCACCAGTTCTTGAACGCTGGGTATATCGCGACAGGGCCGTCACCCCTGCCAACCTCTCCTTCTTACTCCCGCCCTCACAATCCCGAAAGTCCCATTTCCCCAAAATAGAGACATATGTAGGGGCCTATAGTGGCCTGAAGGCTCCAGGGCTCGATGGCTCTAGCTCGGGGACGGCTTTTATCGAGCCCTGTCGCGGGCCTTACAGGGCCATCTCCGCCTCCATCTCCTTCAAGCGTTCCTCGCCGCTCTTGCCCGGGATGCCGGCGCCAGGGCCTGGGACCACAGGTCCTCCTGCCCCCGGGAGTCCCGGGGCTGGCCCTGCCCCGGCCATCGCTGCTGCCGTCGCTGTCGCTGCTACTACCGCCTCAGTCAGTGGCCTCCGCCGGTTCCGCTGTGTACTCTGTGGCTTCGTCAGGGGGGGCGCCCGCGGATGACGTATCAGCGAAAGCGACGGGCGCCGGTACTTGACTTCATACGCCAATGAAGCTCGCCTTTGGAGCGAGGGCCAATGAGAACCTGGCCACACCCAGAGGGCCCGCCCCAAGGAGGTATATAGGCCAATCAGAGTTCCGGAAAAACGAGTCAAGGGAAGAACCCGGTCTCTGAAAGTGCAGCCAAGAGAGATGGCCAGGCCTTCATGGAGGAATACAAGCTGAGGGGAGGGCTGTGTAGTCAGTTGGCCCTGTCCGTAAGTGGTAACTGGGCCTTTGAGAACTCACGAAAGTTCAAAGATCCCTTCCGTCCCACCGCTAGACCCGTTCCGGAAGTTTTAAAACATACGGAAATCCACATCATCCCAGGACAAGGCGAGGCTGGAGACAGCTGGGGGCAGTGGGTTCCTACTCTGGGGTAGACAGACATGCTACAGTGAGTCCCAGAAAAACCAGGGACATGATGTGGAAAGTTCAGAGGAGGCGCCTGATTCAAGCTTTCTGAAGGAGGTGACATCTGAAGAGTTTGTTAGATGAAAATGAGAGATGTTCTGGGTAGGAGGATTAGTTCATGCAAAGGCTGAGAGAATAGTCAAATGTGTCAACCCTGAAGCTAACGTGTGTAGGTTTTGTCTCTGCGTGCTTTCTTGGGACACAGCTGGCCTCTTTTTTTTTTTTTTTTTTTTGGTCCTCAAAATGTTTTATTGTGAGTATTTTAAAAAATACACAACAGTAGAGCGAATAATATAAGAAACATCCATATATCTCTCAGCAGTTACTAATATTTTACCCTTCTTGATTCGTCTGTACTTCTTTTTATTTTTTTGCTGGAGTATGTAAAAACAAATTCCAGATAGCAGTCAGTTCACCCATAATTGCTTCATGTCTAACAGATAAGGAGTATTTAAAAAAAATTTCCAAAAACAAAAACCAAAAACACTACACCCCTAGCATTTTCACACCCAAGAAAATTTCTTAGTAACATTCAACACTCAGACTATGTTCAATTTTCCCTGCTTCAAAATGTCTTTATACAATAGTTTTGTAAAATCAGGATCCAAATAACGTCCACACGTTGCATTTGGTTGGTTGGTCTTTTTTTTTTTTTTTCTCTCTCTCTCTCTTTCTTATTTTTATTGTTTTCTTTGGCTTCTTGAAGTCTGTTTGAATCAGCATAAATGAATGCTCCATTAAAGCATTGTTGGTGTTGACTGAAATAAAATGCACAGCCTTCGGTGGACATTTCTGAGGACTTGAACTCCTTCGAGCCTGGGATGACAGCCTCTCAGATCGTTCTGAGAGACTGCTCCAAAGAGGTAGGGGAGGAACCAGGATATATAAGAGTTTTACAACAAAAATCAGTCAGTCAGAACATTAAAGATTACTGTAAAAGAAAACCAGACATCTCAAGTTAAAGGATGTAGCATTTTCTATATATGGGAAGGAGCAAACGTCTGGGCTCATTGAAATCATTCCTTTGACAAGCACCTAGCTATCTAGGGCCAGTATCCTGTCCTTTCACATTCTGAGTCCCCTCAGAGTGCACCATTGTGGGTGGCTTTGGACCAGGCTGCCTAAGCGCTTGTCTGTACCCTGAACTTACTGTGGGAGGTGGTGGCAGTGGCTGGTGACTTGATGGCTTCAGCATTCTTTGTTTACTGATATGGCTTACAGTATTTTTTGTTCACATTGGGCTTTGTTTTTTTTTTTTTAATTTCTTTAATGTTTTTCTTTTTTTTTATTTTGGGTTTTTAGAAAAATTTTTTAATTTGTTCACATTGGTTTTGAGTACTAGTCATGTATTTTGTAGAATGTTCCTCATTTGGGATCTGTCAGATGTTTTTCTAATCATTAGGCTGGGGTTTATGTTTTTTGGCGGGGGAAAGGCCATACAGGTAAAGTGCAGTTCTTATCATGAGTACATACTATCAACAGAATTATTATTAGTGTTAACTTTGATCTCCTATGGTAGCACTTGCCAGATTTCTCTACTATAAAGTTACTTTTAAAAAAATTATTTTTGCTATTTACTTTTTTAAAAATTCGTATTTTTTAATTGAATTGTAGTCAATTTACAACGTTAGTTTTAGGAGTACAGTAAAGTGATTCAGTTATATTTATACACACACACATATATATTCTTTTTTCAGATTCTTTTCCATTATAGGTTATTACAAGATATTGAATCTATTTCCCTGTTCTATACAGTAGATCCTTGTTTATCTATTTATATATAGTAGTGTGCATATGTTAATCCCAGACTAATTTATCTCCCCCACTTTCCCCTTTGGTAACCATAAGTTTGTTTTCTATGTCTGTGAGTCTGTTTTGTAAATAAGTTCATTTGTATCATTTTTAAAGACTCCACATATAAGTGAAATCATATGTTGTTTCTCTTTCTCTCTCTGACTTAACTTCCCTTAGTATGAACATCTCTAGGTCCATCCATGTTGCTGCAAAAGGCATTATTTCGTTCTTTTTTATGGCCGAGTAATATTCCATTGTATACATCTTCATCCATTCACCTGTCAATGGACATTTAGGTTGCTCCATGTCTTGGCTATTGCAAATGTGCTGCTATGAACATTGGGGTGCATGTATCTTTTTGAGTTAGTTTTCTCCAGATATATGCCGAGGAGTGGGATTGCTGGATCATATGATAACTCATTTTTAGTGTTTTAAGGAACCTCCATACTGTCCTCCATAGTGGCTGCACCAATTTACATTTCCACCAACAGTGTAGGAGGGTTCCTTTTTCTCCATATAAAGTTACATTTAAAAACTCCCTTTTCATGCACTTTGGAAGTTACTATGCACAGCCCAAAATTAAGGGGTGGAATTAAGCTCCACCTCCTTGAGAGTGAAATATCTACATAAATTATAATTTGGAATACATCTGCACAGGGGATATCTATTCTACCCCCTTTGTTTAATTATTAAATCATTTATATCAGTGTGGACTCAAGGATAATTTGGGTTCTTATTCAGTACTACTTTAGTTGCTTTTTGCTCAAATTGTTCCAGATTTTAAAATCTTACGTCTTTTTTAACCTGAAAATTTCCCTCCTCCTGCCTTTTTCTTCCTCCTTCCTTTTTGTTTTTTCCTTTCCTTCTATTTGTTAGATTGATCAATTGTCCTATATAGGATGTCTCACATTTTGGATTTAACTAACTACATTGTTTCACTTGGTCCTCCCTGCCCCTTTCCCCTTTCTTATATGTTGAAGTGACAGAAGCTTGATTAGATTTAGATTTAATTTGGTGAAAGAGTACTTAAGAGATAGCCAGTTGTAATATATCCCATTTAATCCTACTGTATCCAGTCAGGAGCACATGCCTGACTGTCCTCCTTTGGTGATGCCAAGACTGAGCAGCAGTGTTACCCTGTTCCATCCATTTAAAAAAACTCAATCAACCTTTCTGCTAATAGTTTAGCAGCCCTTGATCTATTACTTCATTAATGTACGGAAAATAGTGATTTCCAAATTTTATCATTCTCTCTGAAAATTATTAGTGATTTTTATAAACAAATTCTCCCTTTTCAGGAATTAGGTTACTTGTTCACATACAGGGAAAAAGACAAAATAATGCTTGAGTCTTTCCCTATTTTATGGGGGAAAAATAAGAAATGAGTTGGTTCCTAGCACCCTTCAAAGGTGACCAATGAGGTTTGTGTGTATAAATATCATTATGAACTTATTTATGTGCTTCAAATCATTGCACTCATTCTAATTGCTGCTCAAAATGTCCCCAGTGGCAACCCCTTCATATTGTCTCTTGAGTCCTTTTGACTCTCTCTGTATATTTTTGACCCAATGTGTGTGAATACATATATATATATTTTTATATAAAGAGAAAAACCCATGAGTTCATTCTTATATATCCAATTCAAATGAAGATTACAAGGTGTTTACTTTTTTTTCTTTTTTGGGGGGGAGGTAATTAGGCTTATTTACTTATTTATTTTAATGGAGGTACTGGGGAAGGAACCCAGGACCTTGTGCATGCTAAGCAGACACTCTACCACTGAGCTATACCCTCCCGTACAGGGTGTTTACTTCTTTGATTATATATCTGTATCTCTTTTCACTTGCATTAAAAATCTTAGTCCCCAGTAACATTAGCATAGCTACTTATTTGCTTCAACCTATAATTTCAAAATATGTAATGTTGAGTCTGAAAATTTTATACTATATATTTTATCAGAATAAAAATACCAGTATTATTATGAACAATAAGACTATCTGAAAATTGCAGACATCATCCTTAATACTTCAATACACATCAACATTCTAAGAATATTCTCCCACCTAGCCACAATACCATTTCATTATCACACCAAAGAAATTTAACAAAGATATTAATATTTTCCAATATACAAACTCCCCATTCCTCATATTCAAATTTCCCCAGTTGTCTTGGGGAGGGGGAAATGTACTTTCACTTTTTAAAAACCCTGTGATTCAATCAAGATTCTGCATTGTATTTAGTTGTCATCTCTTTTAATCTAAAATAGTTCCCACCGTACCCCCACTGACCTTCTGAAGAAAATGGTCTAGTTGTTTTGTACAAGGTGCCACAGTTTTTATTTCACCCAGTATGTCTTTGCAATACATTTCTCTAAGTAGCATTTGGGCAAAGAATAAATGCATGTATAGTTTTGCTGGTGATTATCCCACTGGTGTTCCATATTACATGTGCACTTACATATTAAACTGCTGTTTTCCCATAGTCTTGCCAACAGAGTGAGTTGCCAAAATTATGGGTTTCCTTTTTCCCAGTCTGATAGGTGGGAAATATATATCAAAGTGGGGTTTTAATTGCTTTTCTCTTATTGAGTTTGAGCATATTTTCTGAGAATTGTCCATATATATATTTTGCCCACTTTTCTATAGACTTAGAATTTTTCTTTTCCACTTTGACACTACACACACACGTGTGCACACACATACCCTTTATAGTATAAATTGCAACCCCACCCCCCTAGTTTGTCATTTCTTCTTACCTTGTTCTTTTTTTTTAAACCATGCAAAAATTTACTTTTATGTTTTTGTTATTATTTCCCATTATTGCATCTGGATTTTGAATCACATCTAGGAAAATTTGTTTAATTTCTAATTTATAGAGGAATTCACCTTCATGGAGCTTACATTCTGTTTGAAGAGGACAATAAAAGATACAATAAAATATTGTATGTTAGAATATGTGCTATGGAGAAAAATTAAGCAAGGATAGGGGGTAAGGACCCCCATGTTCAACAGGGAGGTGGAGGCTGGGAGCTGAGATAAAGAGAGGGAGGAGGAGAGGGAACACTAAGGTGGTGCACAGTAAGGCAAATGTGAAGAGTAGCCAGGGACAGGAGGAGAATGGGAGAGTCAGGGCGCCCGGAGGCCAAGAGCGGAGTTACGAGAAGGGAGGTGGAAAACAAGGTATAAGATCACAAAGATGTCAAATATCCCTAATCTGGAAACTAACTGCAACCCCAGTAAAACTCCCATCCATGTTTGTATTCCTTCTGGAACCAGGTAAGTTGGATATAAAGTTCATTTCATTTGGGAGAAAAAAATAGCAGGAAGAGATAGAGAAACACTGAAAAATGAGAGCAAGATGGCAATCAGCCATTTCAGGTACGAAGACATATTACACAGCCTTTATAATTAAAACACCGTGGGGATGGCGCAGGAGAACAGGCAGACAAATGTTCGGAGAGAACCCACATACGCCCAAGTAACCATGGAAACTTAGTGTATGAAAAGGTGGTATCTCAAATTTTACTTTACAAAGTTTAGGTAGGCAAAGTTTTACTTAACAAATTGAAGAGAATTCACACTGAAATGCACAGATCTAATGAGTACAGTGTGTTCTGACAAGCCTGTACACCTGTGTAAACCCCAGTACCTTCAGTATACATTTTTGGCTCTAGAAAGTTTGTCTCTTCCTTGGTTGATCTCTGCCACCCACCTTTCTTTCAGAGGCAATCACTGCTCTGAATGAGAATTTTCATAAGTGCTGTTGAGATATATTTAAAATGAGACTAAACTGAATCCATTTGGATAAGTTTCAAATGGCTCAGAGATTTAAATGTAAAAAAGAAACTATAAAAACCAGAAGATGACCTCAACTCTTAAACCCTCCCCCTCTTCCACCAGCTACACTGCTTCCTCAGCCCTCACACCAGCACATTTGACCTCAGGGTCTTTGCATGAGCTGTAGCTCCCCCACTCTGCAAGCCCTCCTCAGATACCCACGTGCTTCCTTCTCACTTCCTTTACAGAGTGTAGCCTTTGCTGTGTAGCCCTTGATTTAAAATCACACCTCTATAACTGCTTTTCCTCCATAGCAGTTATCTTCCACATACTAGATATTTTGCTTACTTATCTTGCCAGCAGTCTGTTTTCAAGTCCTAGAACAACTCCCCTGAATGCTGGGACTTCTGTCCATTTTTTTTTTCCAGTACTGGATCCTTAGTGTTTAGAGCAGATGCTTGATTACTTTTTGCTGAGGGTAAAAGTGATGAGGAGAGTTTCAGGTAGCGTGGGGCCCACAGTACTCCATTCTCTTGGCTTTGGTGGGATGCCAGGACAGGGGCAAGGCAGTTGAGAGGAACAACAGAACAGTCTGTGGAGGGGGACAGCAGGTGTGGGTAGAGACAATGGGCTGATGCATCCAGGAGATGCTTTCTTCCAAAGGTCTTACTAGGAGAAGTGAAGTGTTGGTGTGAACAAATGTGAAGCTCTTGACTTCTTTTTGAGCCATCTCTTCACCTGCACAGCTGCTGCAGGGCGCCTTGGGCCTGGACCCAGCGCAGCCGCCACTGGGACAGGGACAGGCCTTGGCAGAGCTCCCCGGAGAGGGCGGCTTGTCCCGGCTGCTCCCACCTGGAGGAGAGGATGGTGTAAGAGAGACTGGCCTCCCGTTAACACCACGCCTGCTTGTCCTCAGCCTGCCCCCGACACCACCGTGGTCTGAGCTCTGCCTGCTCTGCCCAGTTCCGCCCCCACCTCAGCATCTCCCCCTCACCAGTCCCCAACAACGCCCTGCAGCTCAGGGATTCGCTCCAGCGCTTGTTTCAGCAAGTTCTCCAGCCGCTTCAGAGTCTGCCCCAGGTTCTCCTTCTGCTCCTTCTCCTGGGATGCCCGGATCTGCAGGAGCTCTGCAGGTTAAAAACCCGAGAAACAGCACTGAGTCTCCTGGCTCCTTGGTGCTTTGCAGCCAACGGGTCACCAAGTTCTAGTCATCTAGTCTCGATCTCAGCATCTCTCCCAAACCTCTCCCTCCTTCCCTGTCCTCTTATCAGGTGCAAGCTCACCATCCCCCAGGCCTCATTCTGTTCGGCTTCCTGCCTCCCCCTGATGGCCCATCAATCTCCATGGCCCATCCCTCAGTGTCCTCACTGCTTCCTTACTCTTCCCCCAGCCTCCCTCCTAGGCTCCAAACCTCGGCCTCCCACTGGTCCACCCTTCACATGGCAGGCAGAGTGATCTTAGCCTAAACCTAATCCTTTCCTTCTCCTGCTTGAACTCTGTAAGGCTCCCCAGTGCCCCAAGACAGAGCCCAAGCTCTCAGCATAGTACTTGAGGGGTGCATTATGTGGCCTCTGCTCACTACTCCTGAGCAAAACCTCACCTATTCCCCAGGGCTCACTTGAGACACCGTCTTTCCTCCTGGAAGCCCTTCCCAGCACCCCTCACCCCCAGGCTTCCTCCTCAGACCACTGCAGCCCTTCACTCCAGCGGTGATTTCCCCTGGGCGCTGTGACTGGTTGGGTCCCTCTCCACAGACCCAGAATGTTCCCAGCTCAGAGTAAGTGCAGATCAGCAGTGTGGTCAGACCCTTGGGCCTGGATGCCTTCCTGGCCTTGCAACCTCAGGCATGACACTTGCCCTTTTTTCAGGCGCTCCTAGGGTTAGGTGGAATTATCTGAACCCCAGGCCAGTGGGGCAGGGGACAGACTGGGCACTCGGGAGATTGGATCCATAGGGCCTGCTGACAGGCTATAGGTGGGGGACTGGGAAGAATTAAGGACATCTCCTGGGTTTCTGGCTTCAGCGTCTACATGAGGACAGTGGGGTCATTTATTGAGGAAAGGAAAACAGGAGTGAGAAAAAGAGTTGCTTTTTGGATTAGAGGGAACTAAGTTCTGGGACAGATGTGTTAAAAGTCCAAGATGCCCTTGGGGTGGGATGACGCTATGCCATGTTGTCTTGGGCTGTTTTTGCTGTTCCTTCACACTGCTCCCTGCCCACTGGACAGGGGTGGCTGCAGGGAGCCCAAAACTCAAAGGCCTGAAAATGGTCTCTTCCTGCTTTGTTGATGGTACCCTGATTGATTTCTCACTAAGGCACCTCTTCCATCTATTTCTCCTTTGGTTCTTCGCTCTTTACTTCTTTCACTGGGACACCCCTGGGGCTGGACAGCTCTCACCTCTCCTCCCACTGAGCTCTCAGGGCCAGCACTTGGCACATGTCCACCGAGTGCTTGTTGCGTGAATCCAGGAATAAATGCCTTTTCTGAGTTTCAGTTTCCTCTCTGTAAACTGGGGTCTCATATTCTCTTCCCTCAAGGTAAGGACTGGAAGAGGCTGCACATGTGCAGGTAACAGTGTTGTAATCACACCAGAGACACGCAGTGTTGACTGCAGCCAGGCTCAATGCCCTGTTTGGGTTACCTGAGGCTTTGCAGCAACTCTGTAAGGTACTATGATTATGCTTACTCCACCAAGGAGGAAACTGAGGCACAGGGAGATCCTACAGCAAGGAAGAGGTGGGGCTGAGAAGAAAATCCCCATAGTTTAATTTCACAGCCCAGCTTTTAACTACTCAACTATGCTATCTGATGATGGATGAGTGCTTGGCAATTTGATGGGCAGTGCTGCCTAGTGGTTAGGAGCACAGACCCATGTTAGACAGCCTGGATCCAAATCCTAGCTCTGCCTTCTGGGCAGTTACCAAGCCCTCTGCTTCCCAGCTCCCTCCTCTGTAAACGGGCTGCTGTGAGGATGAAACTTGTGAGCATGCTCAAAGCACACAGTAGGCACCGTGGAAGCCATGGGTGTTTGTGATTTCTTCCAGAGGCCGATGGTCCTGGGAAGGGGCTGGGATGAGGAAGCAGGGCAGGCCTACCCTGGGTGGATGGTCCTGGTGGCAGGCTGGTCTTCATGTGGAGCAGATACCAGCACCGGAGACTCTGCTGATCCTGGAGAAACAGAAGGTCCTGGCGAAGAGAGGCAGCCTTTGGGAGGAGCAGTTCTGGAGCCTGGAGGAAGGTAGAAGGACAGTCACCTGAGGCGGGGTTGGGGTGGGAAGACAGGGCCAAGGGGACAGGCACTCACCTTCCCTGTAGGCAGCCCCAGCTTGTGGCTCAGCATTATGAGGCTGGAGCCCTTTGGGGAAGCAGGATGCAGCTGGTGGATGGATGGGAGGATGGTAGGCAGGGGCTGCAACCTGAGGGGAAAGTCCAGGTTGGGTGGGGCGCTGAGGGGGAGGCTTGGGTTTCAGAAGGTCTGGGGGCTGAGAGGTGAGCTCAGGAGGCCCAGGGACTTCTGAGGACTAGGATTCCAGAGGGTGAGGTCCTGAGGGGGAGGTCCAGCAGCCTGGGGGTGCTGGGATTGTGTTTTTTGGTGTGGGCCCAGGGAGTGAAGTCATCCATGGGAGGGGAGATGGTGGCTGCCCGGTCTCACCCTCCGGGGCTGTGCCGCAGCAGGGTGCCCAGCACAAGATGGGGCAGATGCTGGGCTTCCTCCTCCAGACACCGAAGCAGCTCCTGGCTCTGGGGTGCCACAGCCTCAGATGTGGGGACTACTTTTCGCTGAACCAAAGCCAGCACCTGTGGGTAAGAAGAGGAGTGGGAACGGCAGTGTAAGGCCACTCGGCCCCCTCCCTAGGAGACCCGGCCCTACCCAGACCTGGCCCCAACTCCCCTCTCACCTCCCCGGGGCTCCGGCACAGGCGCGTCTTGCTGGCTGAGTTACTCTTGATGAGCAGGCGCACCTGTTCCTGTGTTTCCTCCTAGGCAACCAGAAGGCCAGGGAGATGGGCTGCTTCTCCTCTCACCGCCCAGCCTCTGGCACTGCTCCCCTCTTTGCACAGGCCCTGCTTCCTCCTGGGAGTTTCACTGGCCCCCTCTCCTCACCAGGAGGCCCAGTTCTGGATCTTAAGGCTCCCAGCCTCACTCTGGCCCTCCCTGGGCCCTGCCACCTCTCCTGGAGTCCCGACTCTCACCACCAGCTGGCGCCAGTGCAGGATCCGTTGCTGTTTGGCTTGTAGCTCCTGGAGCAGAAGCTGTCGCCGCCCCGCAGCCTCCTCCAGCTCCTGGCTCAAGGCACGCAGGGCCTTGAGCTCTGCCCACAAGGCACAGCCCCGGAGCCCCAGTACCAATGCCTGCCTGGGGCACAAGTAGAAAAGAGTAAAGGAGAAGGAAGGTCACTGTAGAGAAGGGAGACCAGATCTGCAAGGATGCACAAGGAGTCATAAACAGAGGGAGACAAACCAGGAGAGCAAGCAGGGAGGCAGAAACAGGAGCTGCAGGGGCAGGAAAGAGTCTAGTATCCCAGCACCACTGGGAGAGAGATGGCCAGAGGCCTCTGCCCATGGAGACCCTTCACCTCTCGCTGGATTCCAAGGTACATCTCTCCATCTCCTCCATCAGGCCCCGGAGGCGCCGGGTCAGAATCTGATGCTCCTTCAGAAGAGGGCCCCGCTGGGTGACCAGCACACCCACAGACTGCCAGCCCTCCTGGAGTGAGGCACAAAGTTAGGATAGGCATGGTCCCTGGGTGAGGGGATTGAGTGGGTCTTGGGTTGGGAAGAGGATGGGGTCTTGGGAAGGGTCCTGGGGGGTCACCTGGATGAGATGCACCATGGATGGCAGGGCCTGGCTGGAGTCTGACTGGTCTGGTGCCTGGGACCTGAGAACAGGGACAGAGCTTCAGAGGAGGAGCCCTGTCCCCTTGCCTGGGCCCTTGTGGGTAGCCAATGCCAGCCTACTTGCCAGATTGGTTACTGGGTTTCAGTTCCACCCCCATCAGGTCACCCTGCCTGGTCCTGACCTGTCCCAGCTGACCCAGCCACTGGCCCTGCTCTGACTATGGGAGCTCGCACTCCACACCTGGCTGTCTCCGTATCTTGAAGCCCATCCAGACTGCACAGGGACCGGATCTCTGCCTCTCGCTCTGCAGCCAGGTGCTCCAAGGCAGCCAGGACATGGCCCGGGGGGTGGTTTGTCAGCAGTGTCTGGTTGGGGGAGAGGTGAAGTCAGGGCAGGATGGAGGTGGGACTGCGAGCTGGGACTCCATGGAGAAGGGGTTAGGTCCTGGCACCCTGAGGTTTGACTACCGGGCAGAGGGTGTGGCCATTCTTGAGAGCCCCCCTCACCTCTACTGAGCTAAGCCACTGCTGGTAGGAAGTTCCAAAGTGGTCATCTCGAGGGATTCTGTGGAGTTGAGGAAGGGGACAGAGAATGTTACAAGACACATCAATTCACCTTCTAATGATCACCACTACCCCATAAGGTAGGGGCTGTCACTGTCCCCATTTCAAGGATGGGAAACCAGATCCTCTGTGCCTACTAGACTTGAGTTCCCCACTTAATATCAACTTGTTAGCCTTGGGTCCTTTCACATGGGCTGTTTAGCTGTAACACCCTCTAAACCTTTTACCTTCCTCACCAGAGAACCCATCCTCCCTGCCTCCTTAGCTCGGGGAGGCAACTCCTCTGGGTACCCAGCGCCTCTCAGGCCTCCCCACCACTGACAGCTGTAACCACCTGGATTGTCACTGTCTATAATGGTCTGTTTCCCCCTTTTCCCAGCCTGGGAGCCCTGTTGGGGCAGGGCCTGGGGCTGACATAGCCCAGAGATTCAGTGTCTATAACAAGTAACTCTAACTCCTCTCAAAGCCCAGGTCCTTTGCAGGGTCTCTGGGGGCTGAGGGATACTCACGGAATGCTGCCTGCCTTGGCCTGGGGAATCAGGAGGTTCTGCAGGAACTGGGTCCGGAGGCTGCAGGCTGTTCGGACATCCCCCTGAGAAGAAGATGTGGCATGATGATTACCTAACCCCAGAGCCTCCACGCCTTCCCTCCTGGCCCAGGACTCTTACCAGGACCACAGGCTCCAGGCCCAGGGCTGCTGACGTCAAGGGTCCAAAGTTTACATCCACTTTGGCCTTCCTGGAGAGATGAGTGCAGTTAGGGCTGGGGTCCTGGGAAGAGACAGCTGGCAGAACAATGCCTGTGTCCCCTCTTGCTGCCAGCAAAGCTAGTCACAGGGATCACTAAGCCTGGACCTCCGAGGCCAACCCAAATTCCGCCACTGTCATCTCCTGGTTGGATGGCTGCATTAACTTCCTCTTGGGTCTCCCTGCTCTTAGCCCCTGCAGTCTGTTCCCATCCAGTAGTCAATGATCCTGTTAAAACCTCAGAAAATCAAAATCACGTCACTGTTTTGCCCAAAACCCTCAAAAACAATGTGGTGTGTTCCCATCACACTCAGAATGACAGTGGGTATTAGGAACTCTTCTAAGCAGACTGCATGATTTAACTCACTTAATTATCAAATCTACCCTAAGGGATAGGTATTAATATTATCCCCATTCTACAGACCTTAGAAACTGAGGCACAAAGAAGTTAAATACTTTGCCCAGGGTCACACTGCTGTTAAGTGGCTGAGTCAGGGCAGGAACTCAGTCTCAGGGTAGAGTTCCAATACCTCCCTGGTGCTCCGTCCACCTCTCCAACCTTACCTCCTCATGCTCTCCCTCTTGCCAATGAAACTTAAGCTGAACTGGCCTCCCAGCTGTTCTTCCCACAGGCCAAGCTCAGGGCTCTGCTCTCGCTGTCTCTCTGCTTGGAAATTCCTCCCACAACTCAAATGTTCCCTCCTCAGAGAGGCCTTCTCTGGCCATCCTACCTGGAGTAGCACCTCGCTCTCCCTTTCTACCATATCGCTTTTTCTTTAAAGCACTTATCTCCACCTGTGATTATAGGTTTGCCTGCTTCCTAGTTTACCGTCTGTCTCCACTGCATCAGAGCATGAGCTCCATGAGGGCAGGACTATCCCTTGTTTACTGTCTTCCCCCAAGTACTGGTATTCCAGGTATATAGTTGGCACAGTTCTAGGCCCTGGAAATACAGGGGGCTGAGATGACAAAACTTCCTGGCCTCACAGACATTAAATCCTAAGGAGTGGCACTCAGAATTCTGGAACCCAAGAAGGGGTCAGGGTAGAGCACTGGGGCCTCTAAGAAAGTGTCTGCCCAGCCTGGTGAGGGCTGGTCCCTGGGCACCCAAGGCCCACCTCTCTATATCCTGCAAGCGCTTGAGCTGATTCTGCAGTCGCTGCATGGGAACTTGGAGCCCCCGCTGCTGTCTTCGCATGGCCCCAGCTTGAGCCCGGAGGAGGAGAGCGCGACGCTGGGTGTCTTGCATGCTCTGTAGGGCCTGTTCCATGGCCATGTCTGTGAGAGGAACAGAGGTGGCCATCAGTACCTTCCCTAACCCTATTCTGCTGCCCATCTGTCCAGCCCCATGGGTCACCCTGAGCCTCAGTCTCTCGCTCCATCAGCTCCAGGCTCTGGTCTAACTCCAGGATCTCTGCCCGCAGGCGGGCAACAGCAGCTTCCAGCTCCAACTTCCGACGGGCCTGGTGGAATCAGGTACAGGGTCAGATGCATGGCCTGGCTGGGGCTCAGCCTGGCCTGACTGCCCTTTGTGGAGCACCAGCCTCTCATCTGCCCAGGTGGGTAGCAGAAGGTTTTTCCTAAGCAGTTTCTGTGCTTGAAACTCTAGGCCCAGAATAGCACAAGGGTACTATCTTGTCCTCCTCTTCCTCCTGGGATTGCTTCACCCCTCAATCTATTTATTGTCCTCACCTCCCCACTGAGCCCCACACCTGTGAGTCCTGAGGTCTCCAGGAAGCCTCCCCCTAGATGTCACCTTGGCACCATGCACACACTGGGTCCTATACTGGCCTCAGTATCTCTCCCAAACCAGTCTCTTCTCCCATCTCCCTCATCAGCTTTGATGCCTCATATCCGTGTCCCCCAACCCCCGGCTCATGCCTTCTCCCCCTGGACGGTAAGCCCCATGAGTGCAGGGATCAGGGCTGTCTTGTGACACAGTGGCCCTAGCATCACCCAGTACAAGGCTGGGCCCAGAGCAGGTCTACAGATCGTCTTTTTGGATGAAATAATATCTTGCATCGCATGCTTCTCACCTCTGGACTGTCCTGGTGGCCATACCTGAGGAAATAAGGTGAGAGTTAGAGGATGACAGGGACTTCCAGGGGGAGACAGGAGGTGTGAGGTTGTGGGCGGGGACATGGCTGGATGGGACTGGGTCAGACAGGAGGGGATAGCTTTGAGGACCAATTACCAGAGTAGGTTTCCCCGGATCTTCTTGACATTCCTATAGTGGAGAGGGAGGAGGAAGGGGAGTTACTGTGGGACTTGCTTGGGTCCCCTCCCCTGCCACAGCTTCCCTCATGCAGCCAGGCTAACCTCTGGTTGTGTACATGCCGCAAGACGTAGGCCCAGATGTCGGCCCCCTGGCCCAAACACAGCCTGTGGGAACAGCATGTAAGGGTATGCTTGGGACATCACACAGGGTGGAGGATCCTCATTCACAGAGGGGTGGGGTGGGGTGGGGGGTATGGTCTTTACTAGGGAATTCTCACCTCTGGGAGGAGGGTGAGTCCATACTTCCAGGGGTAAGATACTCCCTCCTGGGGAATAGTGAGTTTCTCATTGGGTGTAGGGGTATTCTCACTCCCTGGTGGCGTGCTCCCTTTCTCCTTGGTAGAGGGTTATCTTCAGTCACCTCTAGAGGTGGAGGTGAGGGCTATACTGTCAGGAAGTGCTCTCTCATTACCAGATGTGAGTCATCACTCCTATAGATTCAATCTCCACAATGGAGTGGTCTTTGCTGACTCCAAAGTGTCCTCGCTGGCTGGGCTGGGGTGGGGGGTGGGTGGTGGGTGGTGAAGTGCTGCAGGGACAGCCTTATCCTGGAGATCCAATTTTCACATGAATAATAATGAAGGGGACTTCATTATTAACTCATGGAGGATCCCCACTGGTGCCAGGGACCTCATTCTAGGTGGCCTCACAGGGTGAGAGTGGGAGTGTGGGGGTCAGGGTCAGGACGTCCTCACTCAATTCAGGATCCTCTGCCTGGGTATACCACTCGAGGGGCAGGAGCGCCCTCAACGATTATTTTCCCTGGGGCAGAGGAAGAGGGGGAGGAAGGCGCGTCTTCGATGAAAATGTGGTTCTCACTCCCGCAGACTATCTCCAGGGTGGGGAGCCCTCACTCCCAGAGCGGCCCTCACCTGCGCAGCGTCGACTCCGAGGCCCGGGCCGCCACAGGAACCTCCATCTCTTTGGCCGCCCAGCAACTCAGTTCCCGCGCTTCCTGCGCTAACTCCATGACAGCGCCGCCGCCGCCGGCGCCTCCCGCCCCCTCTTCAAGTGTGGCGTCCGCCTCTGACGTCACGAGTGCGCCGGAAGTGACGCCACCCACCGCCAGGCAGGCGGGGATTTTTCCGGCTCTGCAAGGTCTCAGAGCCGACCTCTAGCTGTCGCGCCTCCGGCGGGGATCGGTCCCATTTAGCCAGGATGAAAGGGGCGTGGAGAAACGGTGGGGCCCGTCCTCTTTCCTACTATTAGCTGTTCCCTAAGAGGCAAAAGGTCCCTAATAACTCCTTTAATTTTCTAGACAAAATGGGGCATTCATCCTAGGAGGCTGAGAATCGGGCGAGGAGATGCCAAATTTGCTGCTCTTTGGTTTCAGACACAGGGTGTCTCAGGTCTGAGTGAGGGATAGAGGGCAGGTGACATGACCCTAATATCTTCCTGGCGTGCTTTCTTCTAGATATTCGTTCGGCCTTACCGTTCCGTAATATTCGTGAGCTGACTCTGCTGGGGACACCCCGGTGGCTGAGACAGCCCCAGTCTCCCTACTTCGCGGAGCTCACAGTTCAGTGGGGACATAGACGCATTACCAGGTAGGGATGGTAGAACATATGCAGTAGGGGTGGGTCAGTGTGGGACTCACGGAGAGTGAGATATGTGGAGTGTCCCAGAAGGCACTGGTTACTAGGGCTGGAGTCCTGGAGAGCCCAGCCTACTCAGCGTCAGACATGGCCCTGAGAAATGGCAACATTCAGGGGACTTTCATTCAGTATGCTTGCACCGGTCACCACTCTGTCCTCAGTGTCCAGTAGAGAGCCTGACTCTCTTAAGTTGTTGAGTAAACAAATAGTGGGGCGGGGGGGGGGGGAGGTGATGGAGTGAGACAAAAGCAGGGAACCCAGGGAGGGGGATGGAGCAGAATGAGGGGAGAAGGGTGAGGACAGTGCTGGACCACTGTAGGGCTGTGGAGCAGAGAGGAGGTTGGATGGGTCATGAGATTGATTGACTTGAGGGTATCCAGGGTGAGATCCAGGGCTTTAGGCTGGGGATTAGATGGAGCAGACCTTGAAATGGGGAAGTGAGAGAAGGGACAGCTTTGGGGGAGATGCTGATACAATGTGGGACTCTATGGGTGTGAGGAGCCAAGGGGACATCCCAGGGTCAGCTGAGTCTCTGGACCAGGGACAAGGGGACCATGAAGTCACTACTGAGACAGTAGATTTCAGGGAGAAGCTGAATTCAACTTCAAATGCTTCATAAGGGCTGAGATACAGAAGAAGGTGCCAGGGGCTGCTGTAACCCAGGTGGGCTTCCTGGAAGAAAGATTAGCAGCTGCTACTCCATGATCCTGATATCTCGACAGTTTCCATTTCTCTTAAACATCTGCACCCTTCTGACCTTTGTTCTGCTATATAAGAAAATCAATTAGACAACATGTTTGCCATCTGTCTCTGAGCCTTTCAAGGGGTATTAGATAGTATTGGCTGTTAAAGGGATGAAAAGACAAGTCACAGACTGGGAGTAAATATTTGCAAAACACTTATCTGATTATTGACTTATACACAAGACATACAAAGAACTTTTAAAACTCAACCATAAGAGAACAATCTAACTTAAAAAATGAACGAAAATTACAAATAGATGTCTCACCAGAGAAGATATACAGATGGCAAATAAGCATATGAAGAGTTGTTCAACATCATAGGTCATCAGGGAGTTGCAAATTAAACAACAGTGGGATATCTTGACACACACACCTCTTAGAATGTCTGCAATCCAAAACAATGTCAACACCAAATGGTGTTGATGATGTGAAGCACCAGGAACTCTCATTCATTGCTGGTGGGAATGCAAAATGATAAGGCTGCCTTGGAAGACAATTTGAAAAGGCCATATGCTGTATGATTACAACTATATGGCATTGTGGGAAAGGCAAAACTATAGAGATCAGTAAAAAAGATGAGTATTTGCCAAGGGGTCATGGTGGGTGGGGGATAAGGGTGAAACTGTGAAACACAGAGGGTGTTTTTTTTAGAAGGGTGAAACTGTTTTGTATGATACTGTAATGGTGGATATGTCTTCCTATACATTTGTAAAAAGCCATAGAATTGCACAACACAGAGTGAGCCCTAATGTAGAGAATGGATTCTAGTTAGGAATAATGTTTCACTCTTGGTCATCAATTGTAACAGAGGTAATATACTCCTGCAAGATGGTAATAATAGAGGAAAATGTATGTGGAGGGAGGGGATGTATATGGGAACTTTATTTTTTGTGTGATTTTTCTCTAAGCATAAAACTGCTCACAAAAAATAAAGTCTATTTTAAAAAAGTATTGGCTGAAGGCTGGAATATTGTTTAATAATATCTATAACCATAACCTAATGACAATTAGTCAGATGCCCTTGACTTAAGCTATATAATTATATATAAATAAAAAAGCATTCTGTATGTTTTGGATGACGAATTAAAGCCATGTAAGAGATAACTACCAGCGGTTTCCCTCCAACTCTAAAAAAAGCTGCCCAGGGGTTATTAAACACGTCCTCACATGATACCCAAAGATGGTCATGTGACCATCTCCCCAGCAACCACTAACCATCTTCTCCCCACTCTCCTCCAGTCTCTGTATGGTGGCTTTGTAATGTGTCGGCTTGACTAGGCTGAATGAACTATATTTTAGAATTACCTTCTCTGTATGCATCCAATTAGGATGGACCAAGAGACTCTTGGGGAAGATTTGGAGGGCAGAAGTGAGGCAGCTGCCATTTTGTAGATCACATAGGTTGTCACTGGCTGGCTGCTGGTTCATTGTCTTTGCATAGGGCAGCAGCCAAGCCAGCAACTGTTTCCCCTTCTCCTGGATCTTCCTTCAACTTCTTCAACTCCTGGGCCAGGTGTGTGTTTAACTCCATGATGAAGGATGCCAGCTTCTGTGCATGCTCACAACGGCAAAGCCAGGGACAAGCTTGTTCCAGCTCGTCCTAGCTTCCCCCTTGCTTTCCATCTGTCTTTCCTCCCTTACTGCCATTCCTGTGCATTTCAAACGCCAGCATCAGACACTAAGACAACAGTCTTAGGGACTGCTTAGTGACTCCACCAACCGTATAAGGTCAAATTCCTGTCTGTCTGTCTGTCTGTCTGTCTATCTATCTATCTATCTATCTATCTATCTATCTATCTATCTATCTATCTAATATATCTGTTGTAGTGGTTCAGGCCCCCTGATTGAACCCTGATACAACCCTCTTCAATGAGGAGACTGAGGCTAGGGTAGGGAACCCAGGCAGAGGATGACAAGACTGAAGCATAGCCAGGGGCTGGTGGAATGATGATTGGGCTGAATGGAAGGCACTTATCTTAGGTTAAGATCTTTCCAGAGAGGAAAGCAGTGTTCTCATTGGGACAGTACCTGTCAAGAGTACCTCCCACATCTGGGCTTTTATTCCTACTGTGCCACCTAAACCAATCACCCTTCTTTCAAAAGCTACCTCCTCCTCATCTTTTTGGTCTTCTCCCCCACTTTATTGATTTATTTAAAATTGAAATATAGTTAACACACACCGTTATATTAGTTTCAGGTGTACAACATAGTGATGTGATATTTTTATGTATTATGAAATGATCATCACAGTAATTCCAGTTACTATCTGTCACCATACAAAGTTGTTACAATATTATTGGCTAGATTCCCTATGCTGTACATTGTACCTCCTTGACTTACTTATTTTATAGCAGGAAGTTTGTATCTCTTAATCCGCTTCACCTATTTCATCTGTCCCCCCACCCCCTTCCGACTAGCGACTACCATTTTGTTCTCTGTAACTGTGAATCTGTTTCTGTTTTGTTTGTTCATTTGTTTTGTTCTTTAGATTCTACATATACATGAAATCATACAGTATTTGTTTTTCTCTGTCTGTCTTATTTAACTTAGCATAACACCGTGCAGTTTCATCCATGTTGCTACAAATGGCAAGAATTCGTTCTTTTTTATACTGGGTAATATAATTTTTTTTGTGTGTGTGTGTATCACATTTCCTTTGTCTTCTTTATCTGTTCATCTATCAATGGACACCTAGGTTGTCTCCATATCTTGCTATTGTAAACAGTGCTGCAATGAAAATAGGAATATGTATATCTTTTTGAATTCATGTTTTCATTTTCTTTGGATAAAAATGCAGAAGTGGAATTGCTGGATTGTATGGTAGTTCTATTTTTAATTATTTGAAGAACCTCCACTGTTTTTCACAGTAGCTGAGTCAATTTACATTCCCACTAATAGTGCACAAGGGTTCCCTTTTTTCCACATCCTGGTCAACACTTTTTTATTTGTTGTCTTTTTTATGATAGCCATTCTGGCAGGTGTGAGGTGATATCTCATTGTGGTTTTGATTTGCATTTCCCTAATGATTAGTGATGTTGAGGATCTTTTCATGTGCTTGTTGGACATTTGTATGTCTTTGGGAAAATGCCTGTTCAGGTCACTGGCCCATTTTTTCAATCAGGTTTTTTTTTAATATTAAGTTGTATGAGTTCTTACTATATTTTGGATATCAAACCCTTATTAGATACATTGTTTGCAAATATTTTCTTTTGTTCAGACAGCCTTTTTGTTTCGTTGATGGTTTCCTTTTTTGTTGGTGGTTTCCTTTGTTGTGCAAAGCCTCTTAATTTGATGTAGTCTCATTTGTTTATTTTTGCTTTTGCTTCCCTTGCCTGAGGAGACATCAAAAAATATTGCTAAGACTGATGTCAGGAGTATACTCTCTTTGTTTTCTTTGAGGAGTTTTGTGATTTCAGGTCTTACATTTAAGTCTTTAATCTATTTTGAGTTAATTTTTATATATGGTATACGAAAGTGGCCAGTTTCATCCTTTATGTGTGGAGCTGTTCAGTTTTCTCAACACCATTTATTGAAGAGGCTGTCTTTTCCCCTTGTGTATTCTTGCCTCCTTTGTTGTAGATAAATTGACCATAGGTGTGTGGGTTTATTTTCAGCTCTTTATTCTGTTCCATTGATCTATGTGTCTGTTTTTGTGACAATATCATACTGTTTTGATTATTGTAGCTTTGTAATATAGTTTGAAGTCTGGGAGGGCCAGCTTTGTTCTTTTTCCTCAGGACTGATTTGGCAATTTGGGGTATTTTGTGGTTCCATATAAGTTTTAGGATTATTTGTTCTAGTTCTGTGAAAAATGTCATGGGTATTTTGATAAGGATTGCATTAAATCTGTGGATTGTTTTGGGTTGGATGGCCATTTTAATATTATTAATTCTTCCAATCCAAGAGCACAGAATTTCTCTCTATTTCTTTGAATCATTTTCAGTTTCCTTCATCAGTGCTTTATAGTTTTCAGAGTATAAGTCTTTCATCTCCTTGGTTATGTTTATTCCTAGGTATTTTATTTTATTTTTTGATGTGATTTTTAAAATTTATTATTTATTTATTTATTTATTTATTTATTTATTTATTTATTTATTTTCTTTCTTTCTTACTTACTTACTTTATTACTTACTTTAAGAATCTCTCTCTCTTTTTTTAACTTTTGCCATTTTAATTATAATATGTCTTGGTGTGGATTTCTTTGGGATGATCTTGTTTGAGACTCTCTATGATTCCTGGACCTGGATGTCTCTTTCCTTCCCCAGGTTAAGATAATTTTTGGCTAATATTTCTTCAAATAAGCTTTCTGTTACCTTTCTCTCTCTCTTAACTTCCTGGGACCCAAATAACATGAATGTTAGTAAGTTTGATACTGTCCCAGAGGTCCCTTCAAACATCCTTGTTTGAAAAAATCATTTTTCTTCTTGCTGTTCTTATTGGGTGATTTCCACTATTCTATATTCCAGATCACTTATCTGTTCTCCTTTATCATCAATCTGTTGTTGATTCCCTCTAGTGTAGTTTTCATTTTAGTTATTGTATCTTTCCACTCTGATTGGTTCTTTCTTATATTTTCTAACACTTTTGGACATTCTCACTGAGTTCATCCATTCTCCTGAGTTCTGTAAGCATCTTTATGACCATTGCTTTTAACTCTTTATCAGGTAAATTACTTATCTCTATTCCATTAGGGTTTTTTTCCTGGGGTTTTCTCTTATTCTTTTGTTCAGAGCCTATTCCTTTGTCTCCTCATTTTGTTTGACTTTCTGTGTTTGTTTTTATGAATTAGGTGAACCAGCTACCTCTCTCAATCTGGAAGGAGGGGCCTTGTGTGAGAGCATCCCCTGTGTAGACTGCCTATGCCAGGAGGCTTTGGCAGGCCTGCTGGAGCAGAAGTGGGCATGGGCTGGGCTTAGTCCCAGGGCACTCTGTGCTGGTGTCCTTGGAAGACAGCTGGAGGCTAGCATGGACCAAAGGGAACCCTGGAGCATGTTGTGCCAAGCCTCCCTGGTGGACAGCTGGAGCTGGAGCATGTGCGAGCTGGGGCAATCTTGGGGTGCACCATGCTGCAGTAGTCTCGGCAGGGCAGCTGGGGCTGGAGCTGCAGCATGCACAGGCTGGAGGGGAGTCCTGGGAGGATCAAACATGGCACTTGCTGGCACCTTCAACCCTGGAGAGAGTTCCAGCAGTTCCCTACCCATTGGACAGATACTCTAAGGTTAGTAATTGGATTTCCCTTCTATATAGTCTCAGTGTCCTTTAAACCGCTGTGTTTTTCCCCCTCGTGTCCCAGGTTGGGTGAGTCTGCACTCAGGCCCTTCAGTGATATCCTTCCCTACTGCAGGTCATCATGTTGAGGGGAGTGTGTTTCCATGGATACCACTGTCTCTGTCTTTCCTTTCCATTTTTATGTGGTCCCTCTATGTGCAAATTCCTCTTCAGGAAGAATTTCTCCATATGTAGGTGTAGACTGGGTGTGTCCAAGGGAGGAGGTGGGTTCAGAGTCTTCCTGTGCTGCCACCCTTCCCCTCATCCGTTAGGTTTTTAACTTAGATGTGCCCTTTACCAGGGAAGCCTTCTCTGACCCCCTGGTTCGTTGGATAACCTCCTCTGGATTGTCACATCTAAGCCTCTTTTCAATGACAAATGTCTGAAAACTCAACTCAAAGTAGCGCCCCCCACCCCAAACAAGAGATATCTTGGTTCACATGATTTTAAAATGTATACTGCTTCATCCTGATTTAGGTAAGGTGTGATCCAGCAACTCAAACACTGACAGGCAGTTACGATAAGCAAAGGCTCTGCAATGTGACTGACTAGTTTTGAATTCTGCTTCCACCACGGACAGGCTGGATGATCTTGGGCAAGTCTCTCAGTCTTTCTGGCCTCATTTTCCTTATTTATGAATTGGGGACAATACTAATAATTCCTACTTTTCAGAGTTGTTATGGGGTTTAAATGAGATGATATGCATAAGCTCCTTGAACAGTGATGGGCACACAGTTGACTGCTCAGTGGCTGTGATGACAGTGATGACAGTGACATCACTGAGGACCCAGGTTCCTGCTCCTCCACTTCCTAGTACTTGCTTCTTCCTTGGCTCCTCCTTCATCCTGGCAGCCCCAGGCTCTTTCATGTGGCTGTGGAATGGCTTACTCTGCCTCTCTGAGGTGAGAGAGAAAGATGCGGGCTAGAGGCTAACATGGAAGAGGTAGGCTGCTTCCATAAGCTCTATGAACCATTCATTTAAGTCTCATTGGCTCAGTAAGGGTCACATGCCCACTGCTGAACTAATCACTGAGCCAGAACATGACTCCCCACATTTCTAATGACCGCTGCACTGTACCTCCCAGACTTACTTCTCACCCCTTTATCCAGCTCAGACAAGGGCAGCTCTGTCCTTCCAGCTCCTGAGGCCAAAATCTCTCTTTTTCTCTCCCACTCATATTATACACCAGCAATTCCTGTTTACTCCACCTTTAAAGTTCATCAAAGCTTTTCCTTTTTCACTTCCCCAAATCTGGCCTGATATTCCATCACCTCCCATCTGGACTATCACAGCAGTCTCCCTGCCATCACATTTCCCCCACAGTCTGCTCCCCTCTGGAGTCACAGAGAGCCAGGTAACACCCAAGACAGCTCATGTCACTCCTCTGTTCAAAGTCTGTTCATGTCACTCGGAGTGAAGTAAGCTCTCCTCCATCTTATCTTCCATTACCTCCCTGATTTCATCTCTAATCATTCCCTGACTTGCTCACTTCACTTCAGCTATACTGGCCGCCTTACTATATCTTAGAAATATCAGACATGCTCCTCCCTCCAGGCCTTTGAACTCACAGTTCTGTCTGCCTGGGCCTCTCTTCACCTAGATGTCTGCCTGGCTTCCTCACTTAAGTCCTGCAAGACTTAGCTCAAAAGTCAGATCTGCACTGGGGCATTACCTGCCTCCTTATTTAAAATTACAGCCCCACACGCATCTCCAGTATTTCCAATCACCCTTACTCTGCTTTATTTGTTCCCACAGGACTCTTTAATATTTTACTACTTACTATGTTTATTATCTTTCACAACCCACCAGATTGTAAGACCCATGAGGTAGAATTTTTTCGTCTCCTTTGTTCAGTAATGTGTCCCTAATGCCTGGCACAAAAAAACAGATGCACAATACAAATTTGCTGAATGAAAGAATAAATGAAAGAACAACTCACAGCCCTGTCTGTTGATGATTCTGCCCTCCCCACTGGACTGTGGATTTTCTGAGGGCAGGGAAGGGGTCTGTCTTGGTCACTGCTGTGTTCCCCAGCATCACCCAGCACAAAGCCAGGCATGGAGGGGGTTGGGAGGTCCTATGGGTGGGTGGCTGTATGTTTGCAAAATATTCCTGTGAGCAGATCTTTGTCAGATGGAAGGTGAAGAACCAGTGTTGGGTTCCTCTTCAGGAGAGGTGGAAATGGGGACATCTTTGGGACTTTCATAAACACCTACAAGGATTCTTACAAGGAGGAGAAAACCCCACCTATTTTGAAGAGTGGAAGATGTGTGACATTAACTTACTGCCACATTGGCCTCCTTATCACTCCTTGAATTGCCAAGTTCATTCCAGCTTTTCCTTTCCACTTGCTGTTCCTGGAGCAGCTCTCAACTTTGGCTTCTGTGTCTCAGCTCAAAGAACATTTTAGAAAGGTGTCTATTGGCTGCCCAGTCTGGGCCTACATTTCCCAGAGGCCCCTGCATCCAGTTGAGGCCATGAGACTAGTTCTGTCTAATGGACTGGGAGCAAAAGTGATAGTTCGTACTTTAAGGACAAAGTTTGATTAAAGAAAAATTTTTTACCCTGCTTTATTGAAGTATAATTGACAAAAATTGTAATATATTTAAAATGTACATGGTGATTTGATATATGTATCATTGTGAAGTTATTACCATAATCAGGTTAAATAACATCACTTCTCATAGTTACCTTTTTTTTTTGGTTTTGGTGAGAATGTGTAAGATCTACTCTCTTAGCAAATTTAAAGTGTTACAACACAGTGTTTTTAATCATCATCACCATGTTATATACTATATCCTCAGACCTTATTCATCTTGTAACTGAAAGTTTTTACCCTTTTACCAGCCTGTTCCTATTTCCCCTACTCCCAGTCCCTGGCAACCACCATTCCACTTTCTGTTCTTATGAGTTTTGCTTTTTTACATTCCACAAATAAGTGATATATAGTATTTGTTTTTCCTCTGCTGCATTTCAGTTAGCATAATGCCATCAAATTCTATTCATACTGTTGCAAATGGCAGGATTTCATTTTTCCCATGGCTTAATAATAATCCTTTGTTTAGAGATACCAAATCCTTTTTATCTCTTAATCTGTTGATGGACACTTAGGTTGTTTCCATATCTTGGCTGTTATGAATAATGCTGCATTGAATGCGGGAGTTCAGACATCTCTTTTAGACAGCGATTTTATTTCCTTTAGATACACACCCAGAAGTAAGATTGCTGATTCATTTGGTAGTTCTATTTTTAAATTATTGAGGAGCCTCCATACTGTTTTTCATAGTGACTGCACCAATTTACATTCTACCAACAGTGTACAAGGTTTCATTTTCAGGCCAAGGCTTTTAAGAAACATGTGGGGGTTTTCCACTGTCATCATCATCAAAGGATTCTAAGCCCTTAGGCGATGGTGTAATCACCAAGTGGAAGGAGCCTAGATCCCTTGCCCACATTGGCAAGTTCTGTGAGTGAGAAAAAAAACTTTTATGTTGTGAGCTACTAAAATGGTGGGGTCTATTTGTTACAGCCGCTAGCATGACCCTGAAGAATATACTTGCTACACATCATTGCTCTCTAGCCTTGTGCATCTCAAACTATTTGTGGCTGTGGAGTAGGACCTGTTTTTTGATTTCTCCAATCTGTCATGGACTGATCCTTTTGGTCTGTACCCTGTTCGAGGCAAGCCTATTTCATATACTTGGATGTCATGACAATGTCAAATTGCTGTAAGTTTTTAAAGTACCTACTGGCAATTTATGCACTTACCTTATTGCAGACCGTTAGTAGTGGTGGACCAGTACTGGCACTGCTTTAGCTTATTACTCTGTTTTATTTTTCTCTGTAGCATTTACCATTCCCTGTAATTATTTATATATTTGTTCATGGCTTTCTTCCCCACTAGAATGTGGGGAAGCTTACTAGATGTAAGCTCTATCAGAAGGGGATCTTGTGGGGAGGGAAGGGTATATCTCAGTGCGTGCTTAGCATGCATGAGATCCTGGGTTCAATTCCCAGTACATCCATTAAAAAATGAATAAATAAATAAACCTAATCTCACCACCCCTCCTCCAAAAAGAAGAGAAAGGGATTTTATTTATGTTCTGTTGCAATTTCAGTTCCTAGTACAGTGCCTGGTATTTTCTAAGTGCTCAGAAAGTTTGTTTTGTTTGATGATGAATAAATCTCTAACTTGGTGGGTGGAGAGGAGAAAAGGCAATCCATACCTATTACAGAAACTCTCTATAATCAAATTTCCAAATTCCAACTAGTTCACTGACAGCTGCTTGACTCCCTGGTTTTCTGATAGACCACAAGTACCCCAGGTTAGGTCTGGCCTTTTATAACCCACCTCCCTAGGTTTCCCCCGTTCGAGATGGGACCACTCTATTGTCACTGTCTGGTGATATGTCTTTCACCTTGGTTTATAAGTTCAGAGTGGGTAGGGGTAGTACTTAAGTGGTGACTGCTGTGTCCCCAGAGTCAGGCAGCACAGTCAGGGCCCTTGGTTGGCATAAATAAATCAATGGCACAAATGCATGCATGTGGGCAGAGGGGAGACTGTCCTGGGGGAAACAGTGCCCTACCCTGTCTCCCATGGTCCACATCTCGACAGGGTCTCAGGGTTGACCTTGAGCTCTAGTCCAGTGTGATACCTGAGCCACCACTTCCTTCTCCCATCAACCACCTCAAGGTGCTGCCTCAGGTTGGCAACACTTGGCACACCAGACACTGAGGGCCAGGTGTCTCATTTGGCCCAAACGGATACTTAGAGCCAAGGTAAGTAACAGTGGGGATATATTTGATGTTTTTTTTTTTTTTTATGAGCTGGAGAAGAGGTTACCGAGAAAATAAGTCCATCATGCAGAAAATCAAGAGGCTGAGTATGATGACGCTTCCCAAAATAATCCCCAAGGCTGCAATGTAGAAGACTTGGTAGGAGGTCTCGGCTGCCATGGCTCGGTCATTCCATTTGTTGCTGTGCCTTGTCTGATTTGAGGGGAGAAGTAGAACAGGAATAGATGGGCTTACAAAGGTTATTGTACAGGGGATGCGCCATGGGACTGTAAGAACACAGGATGGGGACCTAAACGAATAGGAGGGATACAAGGAAGAATTCGATTCAGCGTTATGACCAGGATGGAAGGTGGGGGGAGGCAAAGATTAGCATGACTGAGACTCCCACCTGGATAGAGAAGATCATTGCTACAATGCCTATGGGGAAACACAGGATGAGGGCCAAAATCGACAGGCACATATGGTCTTTGGGGGGCTTGGTAGGCAAAATTTCAAACGCCTGGGAGTTGAAAGTGGGTTATGGCTCAGTATGGCTTCTGGACTCTAACCTCCCCTCTGACCTCTTCCCTTTCACCTTCTTTCTCCTATAAAGTCTTCACTGACACCCTTTAAAATTCTCACTGACTCCCTTTACCTCCCACCCCATTCCCTCTAACTTCTCCCTATTCCCTTAAATACCTGTCCTCTATCCTCCCAGCCCCCACTCCACCCCTTGCCCTATAATCCCTGTCCCTTCTCTGTAACCCTTTCCCAGTCTTCTGTAACCTCCTCCCTGTCTTCTATAACTGCCTTGCGGATCCCTACAGCAAGTCTTACTTGGCTCCTTCCACTGTCCCACTTACTGACACTGATGACTCTCACTTGGCCTCCTTGTACCTCAGCTGACCCACTGTCACACTTGTTCCCATTAACACCCTCATTGTCCCCCAAGAAACCTTCTCTTTGCCCCATAAACCCCCTAGCCTCACTCGACACTCTCACTTTTCATCTATAAAACCTTCATTGTGCCCGTTTAAAATTCTCAACTTATACAAAACTTCTCATGACCTCAGTGACTCTCTCCTTGTCCCATCTATAATATTCCTCACTTTGTATCTATGAATCTTTCACGGTTCTGCAATGACCCTTATTGTTCACCCATAAACTCGTCCCTTCACCCCACCCTCTCACTTGGCTCCTCTAAGATCTTTTTTGAGCAACTATAAATTCTAAGTCCTCTCCAAGTTCACTTATAGCCTCTTCTCTGTCCTCGTATAAAGACCTGCCCTGACTCCCACTAACACCTTCTCTCCACCTACCAGCTTCATGACCCTGTGAACTGCCTGTGCACTTAAGAGAGCCTCCCTGTTCTAGACCCATGCTCCCTCTAAATACTTCTCTACTTAATAACACCCTCTCTTCCGCTTACGAAACACTCTTTGTCCTCTCATTCCCCTCAATCCATGCTAGCTCTCTCCCTCCCACCCTATCCCCCCACAAATTTCCTCCCTGCCCCCTCAAACACCCCCATTAGGGCATCTGGATCTGGCTACATGGAGCCTCCTTCACGCCAACCCGCCAGGGATTGCCATGGAGACCACGCAGGCCCCGCCTCTTATCCTGTATCTTCTCCTATTGGCTGTTTGGAAGTTGCGTGTTGGGGAGGGGAAGCCCATACTAGCCTGGCTGCTGATTGGTCTAATATAGTGCAGGTCCTTTCTAATCTCTCGAGTGATTGATCAATTCTGGAAGTTATTTTTACTGCAGTTTAGTTTTGAGGGTCATTTTAATATACATCGGATACAAGTCCTTTGTCAAATATGTGATTTGCAATTATTATGTTTGGTTGTCTTTTCATTTTCTGCCATTTGCAGAGCAAAAGTTTTTTTTAATACTGATAGAGTATACATATTTTTTTCTTTTAAGGAGGTGCTTTTTGTATCATGTTTAAGAACTCTCTGCCTAACCCAGTGTCAGAAATATTTTCTCCTGTATTTTCTTCTAAATAAGTTGATAGATTTACATTATACATTTAGGGCAATGATCCATTTTGAGTTTATGTTTGTATAAAATGTGAAGTTTTAGTCAAGATTAATTTTTTTTTGAATACAGCTTTTCACTTAGTCTAACGTCAATAGATACTCTTTCTCAATAAATTGCCTTTGGACTTACTTAAAAATAAATTGGCCATATTTATGAGTCTCTTTCTGCACTACTTACTCTGTTCTTTTGATCTGTATCTCTGTCTGTTGGCAACACCACACTGTCTTATTAATGTAACTTTACAATGATTCTTAAAATTAGGTAGCATGAATATTCCAACATAGTCCTCTACTTCAGGATTGTTTTGACTATGCTTTTCTAGAGGTACAAATCTTGTTGGTCTTTTAATAGAAATTATATTAGAATTTAATATCAGTTTCAGAGGATGTTGAGCCTTCCAACTCACAACCATGGGAAGGCTCTCCATTTATTAGATTTTTTTTATGTGTTTTTTGTGTTGTTGTTGTTGTTAATAGAGATACTGGGGATTGAACCCAGGACCTCATACATGGTTCTACCACTGAGCTATCCCTTCCCCACTGTTAAGTCTTCTTTTATTTCTTTCATCAACAGCAGTAGTTTATTTTTTTTAGTTTTTAAAAATTGATTTATAATCATTTTACAATGTTGTGTCAAATTCCAGTGTAGAGTACAATTTTTCAGTTATACATGAACATATATATATATATATTCATTGTCACATTTTTTCTCTGTGAGCTACCACAAGAGCTTGTATATATTTCCCTGTGCTATACAGTATAATCTTGTTTATCTATTCTACATTTTGAAATCCAAGTCTATCCCTTCCTATCCCCTGCCCCCTTGGCAACCACAAGTTTGTATTCTATGAGCAGCAGTATTTTAAACCCACAGCTTGTACATGAAATATTTTTGACTTATACTCATCTCCTTAATTTTCCTGAGCTATTGTAAATGGTATTAATTTTTTAAAAATTGCTTTCTGATTGTTCACAGGTGGTATATGAAAATACAATAGATTTTCATGGTGATATTGCAATGTATGATTTTGCTAAACTCATTTTATTAATTCTAGGAGGGTTTTTTTTTTTTTTTTTGGCAGATTCCTTGGGGTTATCCTTATAGACCATCATGTCTTACAGGTCTTACAAGTAAGGGTAATTTTATTTATTCCTTTAAAATCTGTATGCCTCTTCTTTCTTTTTCTGACTTACTGTGCTAATTAAAGCTTTCAGTCTGATGTCTAATAGGATTGGTGAGAGTGGACTTTGTCTCGCTTTTGTTGCAAATTTTAGGAAAAACGCCTTTTCTCTTTCCTGGGAGAAACCCCAGTTGGTGATGGTGTATTTTACTTAGATACTTCTGTTTTTGGTTTTCTAATACTTCACTGAGAAAATTTCTGTCTATATTCATAAGAGATGTTGGTCTGTAGTGTTCTGTACACAGTTGATATCTGACTATCAGTTAATGTCAAGATAATGCTGGCCTCAAACAATGAGTTGGGAAATACTCCCTCCTCTTCTATTTTCTGGCAAAGATTATGTGGAAATGATGTCATTTGTTTGGTATAATTTACCAGTGAAACTATCTGTGTCTGGTCTATTTCAGAAAGTTTTTATTACAAAATCTGTTTCTTTAATAGGTAAAAAATTATTCAAATAATCTCTTTGTCCTTGATACATTTTGAGTTTTTCTTTTTGAAGAACAGGTCAATTTACTCTAAAGGTGCAGAATTTATGTGTGAAGAGTTGTTTCTAGTAGTCCTTTATTTTCCCTTTAATGTCTCGGGAGTCTGTAGTGATAGTTTCTCCTTCAATTCTGACATTGGCCATTTGTGTCTTCTCCTTTCTTTATTTTGTCAGCCTTACAAGAGATTTATCAACTTATTGATCTTTTCAAAGAAACCGCTTTTGGTTTAATTGATTTTTTCTATTTTTTCCTTTTCAATTTCACTGATTTCCACTCTTATATCTTCTTTCTTCTCTTTTCCGTCGGTTTATTTTGCTCTTATTTTTCCAGTTTCTTAGATTGGAAGCTTCAATGTTAATTTGAGACATCTTTATTTTCTAATACAAGCATGTGAAGTTGTACATTTCCTTCTAAGCACTGCTTTAGCTTCATCCCACATATTTTGATCTGTTCTCTACTTCATTTTCTATCAGTTAAAAGCATTTTCTAATTTCCCTTGATTCATTAATTATTTCGACTTGCATGGTTTATTTCCCAAGTGTTTGGATATTTTCCTGTTATCTTTCTGTTATTGATTCCTAGATTACTTTTATTATCGTCAGGACATTAATTTTTTATTCCTATGTGACAAATCACGTTACACTTTAGTGACTTAAAACAGCAGCCATATATTGGCTCACAGTTCCGAGGGTGAGAAATCCAGGAAAGGTGTGGCTGAATTCTCTGCTCGGGTTCTCACAAGGCTGAGATCTGTGTCTGCTGAAACGTGCTCCCATCTGGAGCTCCGGATGCTCTTCCAGGCTCATGTGGTTGTGGCAGAATTCAGTTCTTTATGATTTTCGGACTGAGCCCATTCTCTTTTCTTTGCTGGCTAGCTGTTGGATTCTGGTCTCAGTTTCTAAAGTACACCTGCATTCCTTGCTGTGTGGTCCTGTTCACCTTCAAAGCCATGAACGTAGAACCTCCCTCCATCAAAACCACTCTCATATTCTGTGTCTGACTTCCTCTGTGTCTGACCTCTAGACCCACCTTTAAAGGGCTCATCATGTGTTTAGGCTAGACCTACCCAGATCGTTTTCCTTTCTTAAGGTCAGCAGTATGATATGACCTCCCCTCATCACAGGAGTTATATCCCATCATATTCACAGTCTCAGAGATTATATAGGATTGTACCCCAGGGGCAGGATTTTTTTTTTTTTTTTGCAGTTGGGATGGGGGCACATTAGAGTTCTGCATACCACAGTCAGATGATAATAACTTCATATGATTTGCTTTGTATGATTTTGACTCTTTGAATTTGTTAAAGTTAGTTTTGTGATCAAGGGATATGTTTTATCTTAATGAAGTTCCACTTGAAAAGAATATGTAGCTGCATTCATTTCATAGAGTGTTCTAGATCCAATTTGTGGATGGTGTTCAGTTTTTCTGTGCCCTTGGTAATTTTCTGTTACTTGTCCTGTCAGTTATTGAGAGAGGAATGTGGAAGTCTTCAGGTATAACTGTGGATTTGTGCATTTTTGTTGTTGTTCTGTCAGGTTTTGAATCATGTATTTGGAAGCTCTGCGTTAGGTGCTCATACATTTAGGATTATAATTGTTTTCTTGTTGAATTGTCTCTTTTATCATTATTTAACGTCCCCCTTATCTTGTTAATTATCTCTGTTCTGATGACTACTTTGTGTGATATACACATGTAACCACCCATCTCTGTTTTGTGAGTGTTTGTATTGCATATCCCCCCCCCCCGTCTTTACTTTTATCCTACATACATCATTACATTTAACAGGGATTTCTTGTAGACACAAAATGGTTGGGTCTTATTTTTTCGTCCCCAGCTGAGAAGGGCAGCCTGTGGTCTGTTCCTGATCTCTTTTTGACAGACTTGAACTTTTCATTTTAATGCCTTTAAATCACAACTCCACAGGTGTTCAAGGTCAGCATCCCCAGCATCCCCAGCATCCCACAGGGACGTGTTAGAAATGCAGGATCCCTCACCTCTCAATCCCTGGATTTACTGAATCAAAACCTTATGGCGGGAATAACAAGGGATCTCTTTGGGGCCTCTCTTTTAAGGGCATTGATCCCATACAAGAGAGCTCTGCCCTCATGACCTAATCACTTCCCAAAGGCCCTACATCTCAGTACCATCACATTGGGGATTATGCTTCAAACAGGTGAATTTTGGAAAGACACAAATTTAATCTATAGCAAACCATCTCAAATTAATGATGTCAGTATCCACATTGAGTATCTGGAAAAAGATCAAATTACAATAAGAGTAAGCAGAAGAGTCTTCTCAACAAATGGTACTGGGAAAACTGGATATTCACATGCAAAAGAATGAAGTTGGACTCTCACCTTACACTGTACACCAAAATTAACTCAAACTGGATCAAAGGCCTAAAAATAAGATCTAAAACTCTAAAATTATTAGAAAGAAACATAGAGAAAAGCTTCATGACGTTGGACTTGGCAATGATTTCATGGCAGCAAAAACATAGACAAGAAAAGTAAAAGTAGATAAAATGGAGTACATCAAAACTAAAAACTGTGCATTGTAGGACATAACAGAGTGAAAAGGCAACCTATGGAATGTTGCTAATCATAGATCTGATAAAGGGTTAATACTAAGACTCTGTAAAGAACTCCCACCCAACAACAAAAATAACTTGATTAAAATATGGGCAAAGGGCTTGATGAGATATTTCTCCAAAGAAGATATGCAAAAGGCCAGTAAGCATGTGAAAATGTGCTCAATGTCACCAATCATTCCCTAATACAAAATCAGAACCACAATAAGATGCCACCTTACACCAGTCAGGATGGCTACTCTCAAAAAAACACCAGAAGTGAGACAAGGTAGTACAGAAACTGGAACCCCTGTGCGCTGTTGGTAGGAATGCAAAATGGTGCAGCTACTATGGAAGTATGTCAATTCATCAAAAATAAAAAAAAAAATAAAAATTGAATTACCATATGATCAGATGATTTCATTTCTAGGTATATATCCAGAAGAATTGAAAATACCCATGTTTTCAAATGAATTTGCACACCCATGTTCATAACAGCATTATTCAAAGCAGCCAAAAGGTGATAGCAACCCATGTGTCCACTGATGGATGAATAAATAAAACATGAAATATATATATATATATATATATATATATATATATATATATATATATATATATATATATATATTATTCAGCCTTAAAGAGAAAGGAGGTTCTGATAAATGCTACAATATGGATGGACCTTGAGAACATTATGCTAAGTGCAGTAAGCTAATTACAAAGAGAAAAATTCACTTATATAAGGAATTCACTTATATAGGGAATTTCACTTATATAAGGAATCTAGAGTAGTCAGATTCATACAGACAGAAAGCAAAATGGTGATTGTCAAGGGCTGGTGGGAGGGAGAGAATGGGGACCTGTATTTAATAGAGTTTTAGTATTAAAAGATGAAAAGAATTTTGGAGACTTGTTGAACAACAATATGAAAAGTACCTAACACCCCTGAACTGTACCCTTAATATCTGTAAGATGGTAATTTTTGTGTTACGTATATTTTACTATAATTTTAAATGCCATTTACAATAGTGTCAAAAATATTAAACAATTTGAGATAAATCTGACAAAAGATATACCATATCTGTACATCGAAAATTACAAAACATTGGTGAGAGATTTTAAAGAAGCCCTATGTAAATGGGAAGATATACCATGCTCATAGATTGAAAGACAAAATATTGCTAAGACATCAGTTTTCCTCAAATTTATCTATAGAGTCAATGCGATTCCAATAAAAATAGGCCTTTAAAAATGTTTTAAATAGAAATTTACAAGATTATTCCTAAGTTCAGATGTAAATAAAAAAGAACTAGAATAGCCAAAACAACTTTGAAAAAGAGGAATAGAGTGGGAGAACTCACAGTCTTTGACTTCAAGGCCTGTTATAAGGCACAGAAGTCAAGAAAGTGTGGTATTAATCTCAAAAATAAAGAAATAGATCAATGGAAGGAAGCAACCTATTTTCAGTCCAGAAATAGACCTTAACATATGTGAGCATCTGAGTTTTTAAAAATGTGCAGAGGAGATTCAGTGGAGAAGGCCAGTTTTTCAACAAATGTCCCTGGAATGATTGGATATCTATATGCAGAAGATAAACTTAGATACATACTTTGCATCCAACAAAAATGAGCTCAACATAGATCCTAGACCTAAATGTAAACTACAGCCATGGAACTTCTAGAGGAGGACATAAGCGAAACCTTGGGTTAGGCAAATATTTCTTAGATTCAACAACAAAAACATGATCTGTGAAAAAAAAAAAAAAGAAAGAAAGAAATTGACAAAATGACCATCTTCAAAATTAAAACTTCTGCTCTTCAAAAGACACTGTTCAGAGAATTAGAAGACAAGCTACAGACTGGAAAAATCTGATAAAAGACTTGCTTCCAGAACATATCATGAATTCTCAAAACTCAGTAATAAGAAAACAAACAATCCAATAAAAATGGGCAAAAGATGGAATTTCAATAATACTCTGAAAGAATAAGTTAGTAAAAAAGCAACAGAGTAAGTTCTGTAAGTAAAAAGATAATAAAGGTAAGACTAAACTTTTCTCCTAAGGGTTTAAAAAGCTAAATGCCTGGAAATTGCACTTTGAAGTTTTCTTCTCTGAGTTTCCCTGACCCTGGGTTGTAAATGATCCATCCTGTATTTAAAAAACACAGATAATGACTCAATATTCCAGCTACTTTTTAAGAGCAGTGATGCCAACTTTAAACCCGATTAATTCTCTATCAAGGCAGATAATTCCAGCTGTAATCAGACATACTGAAAAGCACATTGACACTGTCAATGTGCCAGAGGGGAGAGAATGACTTTGTCCATCTCAGCTTTTTTGTTTGCTTTGTGTAATAAGGAGAAATCTTCTTTAACATAACGTCAAGTCATGGAATGAAGTTCAACAGACAGTACATGAGGCCAAGAAAAAAAAAAATCAGTCCAGCAGGAGGTTTTGTCCTCAGCGTGTTAATTGCATACGCTTCCATCTTGGCTTTTAATTAGATTGATTCAAAGTCGGTCAGATTCATACCAATGCACATTCTCCAACTGTCATTTTAATTCTTTTTTTTTTTGCCTTTGATGTGCATAGTCTTCATAATAAAAAATATCACCATAAAAAAGTGAAAATTTGCCATTTACAGCAACCTGAATGGACTTGGAGGGCATTATGCAAAGTGAAATAAGTCAGAGAAAGACAAATACTGTATGATATCACTTACATGTGGAATCTAAAAAATATGACAAACTAGTGAATAAAACTAAAGAGAAGCAGACTCACAGACACAGAGAACAAACTAGTGGTTACCAGTGGGGAGAGAATGGGGAGGGGCAGTATATGGGTATGAGATTTTTTTAAAAAGGGTTATTATGGGATTGTATGAAATCATGAATGTGAAACTTTTGAAAATTGTAAAACACTGTTAAATTTAAAGGATCTTTCATTCAGTAAAATCAAACAAACAAATCACAGGTGTATTTGTTCCTCCAGACTAGAGTTAAGGTGGCACACACATAGGTGGTCCCTGATCCTGAAATTCTCATTTTAGCTGTGTACTTGGCCACCTGGAGTGTAGATAGCCACTGTTGGGCATCTTGTGGTTGGGCTCCGTTTCAGGGTCTGGGATGGTTCCCTGGCTCTGTCTGGGGGTGTCATCCCAGAGGCTCCTACTTCCAGTTGAGACCTTAAGACTAGTTCTGTCCAATTGATTGAGAGCAAAAATGATCTATGTTACCTTAAGCCCAAAGCTTTATATAAAAATTTTTTCCCTCTGCTTTATTGAGGTATCTTTGACAAATAAAATTGTAATATATTTAAAATGTACAACATGGTGATTTGATATACATATCTATAGTGAAATTATTACCATAATTAAGTTAATTAGCATATCCATCACCTCATAGTTACCTTTTATTCATTTACTTTTGAATGGGAGATGGGAGAACACTTAAGATTTACTTTTTAAACAAATTTTAAGTATATGATGCAGTATTGGTTACCATAGTTATCATGTTATATATTAGCCCCTTAGATCTTATTTATCACATAACTGAAAGTTTGTGCTTTTTTTTTTTTTTTTCAACCTGTCCTTTCTGCCCCTACCCTCCACTTCCTGGCAACCACCATTCTACTTTCTGTTGTTATGAGTTTGGCTTTTTTAGATTCCACATATAAGTGATATCGTACAGTACTTGTCTTTCTCTGACTTTTTTCACTTATCATAACACCCTCAAGTTCCATCCATGTTGTCTCAAATGGCAGGATTTCATATCACTCATGGCTTAATAATATTCCTTTGTGTATAGATACCAAATCCTTTTTAACTCTTAATCTAAAGATGGACACTCAGTTTGTTTCCGTGTCTTGGCTATTGTGAATAATGACGCAGTGAATGTGGGAGTCCAGATATCTCTTTGAGATGGTGATTTTATTTCCTTTAGATATATACCCAGAAGTGGGATTAATACATCATACGTAGTTCCATTTTTAATATTTGGGGAACTTCATCTTGTTTTCCATAGTGGTTGTCCAAATTTATAGTCTACCAATAATGTTCCTTTCAGGTCAAGGCTTTTTTTTAAACCATTTTTTAAATTCAGGTATGGTTAATTTACAATGTTGTGTTAGTTTCAGGAGTACAGCAAAGTGATTCAGTTATACATATGTATACATACATATATATTCTTTTTCAGATTATTTTCCATTATAGGTCATTATAAGATATTAAATATAGTTTCCTGTGTTATAAAGTAGGTCCTTATTATTTAACTATTTTGTATATAGTGGTGTGTATATGTTAATCCCAAGCTCCTAATTTATCCCTCCCTCCCTCACTTCTTCCTTGGTAACCATAAGTTTGTTTTCTATGTCTCTGAGTCTATTCCTGTTTTGTAAATAAGTTCACTTGTATCATGTTTTATATTCCACATATTAGTGATAGCGTATAATATTTCTCTTTCGCTGTCTGACTTACTTCACTTAATATGATAATGTCTAGGTCCATTCATTTGCTGCAAATGGCATTATTTCAATCTTTTTATGGCTGAGTAATATTCCATTGTGTGTGTGTGTGTGTGTGTGTGTGTGTGTGTGTGTGTGTGTGTGTGTGTGTGTGTGTGTATAAACACCACATCTTCTTTATCCATTTGCCTGTCAATGGACATTTAGGTTGCTTCCATGTCTTGGCTATTGTGAACAGTGCTACTATGAACATTGGGGTGCATGTATCTTTTTGAATTAGAGTTTTCTCTGGATATATGCCCAGGAGTGGGATTGTTAGATCATATGGTAACTCTATTTTTAGTTTTTTAAGGAACCTCCATACTGTCCTCCATAGTGGCTGCACCAGGTCAAGGCTTTTAAGAAGCAAGTGGGGGTTCTCACTCTTTCATCTTCTGCCCAGACTCAAAGTACTCTGAGCCCTTAGGATATGGTGGAATCACTAAATAAAAGGAGCCTAGATCTCTGGCTTAAAATCTGGGCCACCAGAAGTGCCCACATTGGGAGGTTCTGTGAGTGAGAAATAAATTTCTATATTGTGAGCTACTAAATTGTGCGGTTTATTTGTTAAAGCCACTAGCATAAACCTAAACAATACACCTTCCAGACCTCATTCACCATTGGCCCAGTGCTTCTCAAACCATTTGTGGTTGTGGAGTAGGACCTGTTTTTGATCTCTCCAATCTGTCATGGACTGATCCTTTTGGTATATAATCTGTTCAATAAGACAAGTCTATTGATCATGTCATGGCAAAGTCAAATTGCTGTAAGTGTGGAAGAACCTACTGGCAAATTCTGCACTTATCTTATTGTAGGCCATTAACACTTGGTGGACCAGAATTGACACTGCTTTAGCTTATTACCCTGGAAATACCCTGGGTATGGAAAAATACCCTTTATTTTTAACCATAGCATTTACCATTCCCTGTCATTATCTTGTTTATTTAGAGGTCTGTTTAAGATTTCCTTTCCACTAGAATGTAAGCTCCATCCAAAAGGGGTCTTATTTTCCTTCCTCTTTTGGTTCCTAGTTCTTAATACAGTGCCCCCTACATCATAGGTATTCAGAAAGTATTTGATGAATAATGCATAAATTACGAGCTTTGGTGGGTGATGGGGGAGAGGAGGCAATGCATATACCTGTATAGAAACTCTATAATCAGAGACTTGAATTTTAGCCATTTCACTGACAGCTGATTGACTCCCTGGTTTTCTGATAGACTACAAGTACCTCAGATTAGATTTGGCTTCCTACAGCTCCCCTCTTTAGGTTTCCCTCTTTAGAGATTATGTCACTATGGACCATCACCATTTATAAGATTCTGAGAGTGTAGAGTTGGATCTCAGATGGTGACTGCTATGTCTCCAGAGTAGAGCAGCAGAGTCAAGGCCCTTGGCCGACATAAATAGATTTATGGCATGAATGCATGGATGTGGGCATAGAGGGAGGCTGCCCTGAGGGAAGAGTACCCCCCACCCCAATCTCCCATGGCCCAATCTTGGTGGGGTCCAGAGTTGGTCTTGGCTCTTGTCCAGTGGGCTGCCTGAGCTGCCACTTCCTTCCCCCGTCAACCACCTCAAGGCGCTGGCTCAGGCTGGAGGCCCTTGGCACACCAGACATTGAGGAGCAGGTGTCTCATTTGGCCCAAATGGTTATTTAGAACCAAGGTAAGTAACACTGTTGTATATTTTGGTGTTTTTTTCATGAGCTGGAGAGGAAGTTACCGCTTAAGTAAGATTGTTAGGAATACACCCAAGACAAGGAGTATGGTGACGCATCCTGAAATAATTGCTGAGACAGCGAGTATGAAGGCTTGATGGGAGGTCTTGACTGCCTTGGCACGTTCATTCCTATGGTTGTGGCGCCTGGTCTACATTTGAGAGGAGAGGCAGAACTGGAATAGATGGGCTTAAAAGGGTTACTGGAGGGGGCGAAGGCACTATAAGGACCTAGGGTGGGATCTGAACGAACAGGAGGGCGAACATGGATACAGCTGGTTCAGGGTCAGGGCCTGGATGGGTGGGGAGGGGGAGGGGGAGGGTTGACAAAAGTATATTCCCACCTCGGAAGAACAGAACAAGGCTGCACTGCCTAAGGGACAACACAGGAGACAGGCCAACATCGCCAGCAAGAGGTGGTCGCTGGGGGACTTGTCAGATGTAGCTTCAAACACCTGGGGAAGGGAGTGGGTTATAGCTGTAGATGGCTTCTGGACTCTACCATTCCCATAACCTCCTCCCTTTTACCCTACTTGGCTCCTATAACTTCTTCAATGAGACCCTTTAAAAGTCTCACTGACTCTCACTACTCCCCTCATGTTCCCTCGAACCTTGCTAACCACTATAGTACCTCCCTGTCCCCTAGAGCTCCCTCACATGCACACACATCCCGTCCCCATGCCCTGCAATCCCTCTCCATTCTCTGTAACCCTTTCCCTGTCTCCTATAAACACCTCCCTGTCTTCTATAACTGCCTTGATCTCTACAGCACATCTAATTTGGCCCCTTCCAATGTCCCCACACACCAAATTGTTCATTCCTATTGTTGTGGAGGCTTGTGTGAGTTTAGGGGGACATGCAGAACAGGAATAGATGAGCTTAAAAGGGTTATGTGAGTGGAGGGAGTAGCTATGGGAGTGTAAGGACCCAGGGAGAGGGCCTGAGCCCGCAGGAATGAGGACAAGGAAGAAGGTGGTTTGGGGTCAGGGCCACTGTGGAGAGGGAGGGGAGGTCCAGGATTCGAGAGATGCAGATTCCCACCTTGGAAGGGTAGTATATGGCTGCCCCGCCTAAAGGACAACACAAGAAGCAGGCGACATCTGGCATCATGGTGTCCTCGCTGGGTGACTCCTCAGACATGTTTTCAAACACCTGGAGGAGGGAGTAGGTTATGACTTAGTATGGCTTCTGGACTCTGACAGCCTTTCTGACCTCCTCCCTTTTTCATGCCAACACATCTCTCCCTGGCTTCTATAAATTCTTCACTGATCTCCTTGCAAACTCTCAGTGACTCCCTCTAACATCTCCCATATCCCCTCTGACATCTCCCTATCTCTTTTAATACCCCCCTGCCCCTAGCAACCCTCCACCTCACTCCCATGCCCTATAATCCGTCTCTGTTCTCTGGAGCCCTTTCCCTGTCTCCTGTAACCTCCTCCTTGTCTTCTGTAACTGGTCCTTACAGCATGTCTTCCTCGGCCTCTTTCACTGTCCCACAAAAATCCCTTACTGACTCTGATGACTCTCATTTGGCCTCTGTGGACCTCAACTGACCCACTGTCTCACTTTGTTCCCATTAACACCCTCACTGTCCCCCAAGCAACCTTTCCTTTGCCCCTATAAACCACTCTGCTAAGAAAACCTGGACTCAACAGTCACTTTTCATCTGTCAAACCTTCACTGTCCCCTTAAAAACCGTCATCCTATAAAACTTCTAATGTCTTTAATAGCTCTCTGTTTGTCCCATTTATAATATCATTCACTTTGTCCCTGTGAATCTGTCATAATCCTGTTATGACTCTAACTGTTCACCCATAAACTCCTCCCTTCTCCCCCTCCCCTCATAACCTATCACCTGGCTCCTCTGAGACCTCCTTTGAGCAACTGGAAACTCTGAGTCTTCTCCATGTCAATTCCTAGCCTCTTCTCTGTCCCCTTATAAAGGCCTGCCCTGTCTCCAACACCGTCTCTACCTCTAAAACCAGCTTGGTGATCCTCTGAACTCCTGCTCCCTTCACTAATTACAACCTCCCTGTTCTCCTAAACCGGTGTTCCCTGAATACTTCTCTACTTACAAAACTCTCTCTGTCCCCTTATGAAACATTCTTTGACCCCTATTCCCCCTAAGCCCTCTAACTCTCTTCCTATCACTCCACAAAGTCTCCCCCTGCCCCTTCAAACACCCCATTAGGGCATCTGGATCTGGTACTACCAAGGCTACATAGATCCTCTCTCTCACTCCAACCTACTAGGGATTACCATGGAGACCAGGTAGGCCCCGCCTCCTAGCCTGTCTTTCTACTTCTATTGGCTGATTGGAGATTATGTGTGATGGGGTGGCAGAAGCCAAACACTCACCTGACTGTGATGGGTCTGAGGGAGTTCAGGTTCTTCCTACCGTCTCTAGGGATTGATCAGTTCCGGAAGTGCCTTGCAGGGGTTGGGGGGAAGCATAGTTTGGGGCAGGAGTGATGTGAGCCGAGGAGTCTTGAGTTGCTTCAGGTGCCTTTAGGGGGGTCATTTAACAAATCAGAGTCAGGTTCTTCAGCAGCGGAGGGTGATCTTTGCAAAAATTAATATCTGTTTATGTCCCCTTTGATGAAGTGTCCATTCCAGTCTTTCTACCATGGATGAAAAATTGGGTTGTTTTTATTACAGTTAAGTCTAAGTGTTATTTATTTATTTTGGATACAAGTCTTTTCTCAGACATGTGATTTACAAATATTTTTAGTGGGTCTGTAGCTTATGGGCCCTCAACAAGGAGAGGGAAGTGGGTGGGAGGCACTGGAGATCCTTGAGTCTGCTGGTCCTGTCCCAGTCCACGATCACCACCTCATTGGAACTATCAAGAAGAAAGTGATGGAAATGCAGAGAGGGGAACAGGCCTCGAAGCAGAAGGACCAGTTACGTGAGAGCTGACCTGGGCTCAGATCAAGTCTCCCTGGAAGTAGGCTCTCCAGGTCTGTGGGGTTGGGTAGGGGTGACAGAAGCTGGGCTGCCATGGGTCGAGTGTGCTGGGCATTTGGAGAGAGGTGATTCACTCCAGGATTCCAGGGGATGGAAAGAGACTGAAGTGGCAAAGGAGGCTAGGTAATCCTCAGCCAGGGGCTGCCCCTGCATTTTCAACCTCTGTGTGGCTTGGGGCTTCTTGTCTGCTGCTGGCTTCACTGCCACTGCTGGGCATCCTGTGGTTGGGCTCCATCTCAGGGTCTGGGACAGTTCCCTGGCTCTGTCTGGGGGCATCATCCCAGAGGCCCCTACCTCCAGTTAGGACTAGTTTTGTCCAATGGATTGAGAGCAAAAATGATATATGTTACATTAAGGCCAAAGCTTTATTTTAAAAATTTCCTGTTTTATTATTTGACAAATATAATTGTATATATTTAAAATATACAATAGGGTGATTTGTTATGTGGATCTATAGTGAAATTGTTATCATAATTAATAATTAATAATTATTACCATAATTAAGTTAATTAGCACATACATCACCTCAAGATACCTCTTTATTTTTTTTTAAAGGAGTGAATGCTTAAGATTTCTCTCTTAGCAGATTTTAAGTACACAGTGCAGTATTGTTAACCACTGTTATGTTATGTATTAGACCCTCACACCTTATTCACCTTATAACTGAAATTTTCTACTTTTTTGTTTTTTACCAGCTTATCCCTTTCCCACCACCTTCCAGCCCCTAGAAACCACTCACTATTCTGCTTGTTTCTATGAGCACATTTTTTTGGATTCCACATATAAGTGATAACACACAGTATTTATCTTTTTCTGTTTGACTTATTTCACTTACAATAATACTCTCAAGGTCCATCCATGTTATGAATTTCATATTTCTCATGGTTTAATAATATTCCTTCATGTGTAGATACCAAATCTTCATTATCAATTCATTCATTATTGGACACTTGGGTTGTTTCCATATCTTGGCAATTGTGAAAAATAATGCAATGATCATGGAAATGCAGATATCTCTTTGAGACAGTGATTTTATTTCTTTTACATATATACACCAAAGTGGGATTGCTGCATCATGTGGTGGGCAATCAAAATTAATTTGTCAGTTATATTTTTGAGGAACTTCCATCCTGTTTTCCCTACTGGCTATCCAAACTTACATTCCACCAACAGTGTATGAGTGTTTACTTGCAGGCCAAAGATTTTAAAAAGCAGCTGGGAGTTACCACTTTTCTTACGCCTAGATTCAAAGGACTCTGAGCCCTTCAGAGGTGGTGGAGTCACCAAGTGGAAGGAGACTGGCTCCCTGAATTATATGTGGGCTACTAGATATGCCCACATTGGGAGGTTCTGTGAGTGTGAAATAAACTTCTATGTTGTGAGCTACTGATTTGGTGGGGTTTATTTGTTATAGCTGCTAGCATGACCCTAAACAATCTACCCTCTAGACCTCTTACCCACTAGCCCAGTGTATTACAAACTATTTGTGTTTGTGGAGTAGGACCTGTTTTTGATCTCTCCAATCTGTCCCAGACTGATCTTTGGTCTATACTCTGTTCAACAAGACAAATCTCCTGTCATATACTTAGATGTCATGACAATGTCAAATTGCTGTAAGTTTCAAAGCACCTGGTGGCAACTTCTGCAATTATCTTGTTGAAAATCATTAACAGTTGATGGACCAGTACTGGCACTATCTAGCTTATTACCCTGTTTTATTTTTCTCCATAGCATTTTCCATTCCATGTAATTATCTTGTTTATTTTGAGGTCTATTTATTTATGGTTTTCTTCCCACTAGAATGTAACCTCCATCAGAAAGAGCTCATTTATTTTGCTCTGTTGCTTTCCTAGTTCCTAGTTCCTAGTACAGAGCCTAGTACCTAGTAGGTGCTCAGAAAGTAGTTGGTGAAAAATGATTAAATCACAAGCAGTGGTAGTGGTGGGGAGAAGAAGCAACCATAGCTGTTATAGAAACTCTCCATAATCATACTTGACCTGAATTCTAACCAGTTCACTGACAGCTGCTTGACTCCCTGGTTTTCTGATAGACCTCAAGTATCCCAGGTTAGGTCTGGCCTCTTATAACCCACCTCCCTAGGTTTCCCCCATTAGAGATGGGACCACTCTATTGTCACTGTCTGGTGATACGTCTTTCACCCTGATTTATAAGTTCAGAGTGGGTAGGGGTAGTACTTAAGTGGTGACTGCTGTGTCCCCAGAGCCAGGTAGCACCGTCAGGGCCCTTGGTTGGCATAAATAAATCAATGGCACAAATGCATGCATGTGGGCAGAGGGGAGACTGTCCTGGGGGAAACAGTGCCCTACCCTGTCTCCCATGGTCTAAATCTCTATGGGGTCACAAGGTTGGCCTTGAGCTCTGGTCCAGTGTGATACCTGAGCTACTACTTCCTTCTCCCATCAACCACCTCAAGGTGCTGCCTCAGGTTAGCAACACTTGATATACCGGACATTTGGCCCAAATGGATACTTAGAGCCAAGGTAATAAACACCATTGCATATTTTGGCGGTTCTCTTTATGAGCTGGAGATGAGGTTACCGAGCAAAAGTGGCTATTATGAGTACAAGCCAGCTGTTGAGTGCAACAATGCATGCCACAATAATTCCAGCGAGTGCAAAACTGTAGACTTTCTGGGAGGTCTCCATTGCCTTGGCTCGTTCATTCCTACGGTTGTAGCGCCTGGTCTGCATTTGAGAGGAGAGTCAGAATTGGAATAGATGGGCTTAAAAGGGTTATTAGAGGGGAGCGAAGGCACTGTAAGGACTCAGGGTGGGATCTGAATCAACAGGAGGGAGAATATGGATACAGCTGTTTCAGGGTCAGGGCCAGGGCCAGGATGGAGAGGGAGGGGAGGGCGAAGATTGACAAATGTACGTTCCCACCTCAGAAGAATAGTACAAGGCTGCACTGCCCAAAGGGCAACACAGGAAATAGGCCAAGAGCGCCAGCAAGAGGTGGTCGCTGGGGGGCTTGTCAGATATACTTTCAGATTCCTAGGGGGATGGAGTTGGTTACGGTTCACTATGGCTTCTGGACTCTACCATTCCCATAACCTCCTCCCTTAACTGTCCTTGACTCTTATAAAATCTTCACTAACACCCTTGAAAACTCTCATTGACTCCTTCTGACTCACACCATATTCCCTCTAACCTTTCTGTTCACTTTAATACCTCCCGGAACCCCATAACTCCCAGACTTTCTCTTCTCCATGCCTCCAGGCCTTGTAATCCCTCTCTGTTCCCTGCAACCCTTTCCGTGTCTTCCATAACTGCCCTTCTGGTCCCTACAGCACATCCCACTTGGCCCCTTCCACTGTCGGCACAAAATCTCTTACTGACTCTGATGACTCTCACTTGGCCTCTGTGGGCCTCACCTGAAACACTGTCACACTTTCTTCCTATTAACACCCTCATCGTCTTCCAAGTAATTATCTTTTTACTCCTGTAAACTACCCTACTAAGACCCTCACTCAACACTTCAACACTCTCACTTTTCATCTGTCAAACCTTCACTGTCCCCTTAAAAACTTTCATCCTATAAAACTTCCAATGTCTTTAATAGCTCTCTGCTTGCCTGATTTATAATACCATCACTTTGTCCCTATCAATCTGTCATGGTCCTGTTATGACTCTAACTGTTCACCCATAAACCCCTCCCTTCTCCTCCTCCCCCCATAACTTTTACCTTTGAGCAACTAGAAACTCTAAGTCTTCTACATATCTACTCTGAACCTCTTCTCTGTCCCTTTATAAAGATGTGCCCTGTCTCCCACTTACACCTTTTCTACCTCTGAAACCAGCTTGATGATCCTTTGAACTCCTGCTCCCTTCACTAATTACAACCTCCCTGTTCTCTTAAACCTCTGTTCCCTGAATACTTCTCTACTTAAAAACTCTCTCTGCCCTCTTTTGAAACGTTCCTTGCCCTCTCATTTCCCTCACCCCCTCTAACTCTCTTCCTCTCACCTGTCGCACCATAAATTCTATCCCTGCCCCTCAATCCCTTAAGCACCTCCATTAGGGCATCTGGATCTGGCACTACCAAGGCTACATGGATCCTCTCCCTCACTCCAACCTGCCAGGGATTACCATGGTGACCAGGCAGGCCCCGCCTCTTATTCTATCTTTCTACTTCTATTGGCTGATTAGAAGATGTGTATGATTGGATATAGGAAGCCAGTACTCATGTGGCTGCTGAGTGGTCTGAAGCAGTTCAGGCTCTTCCTACTCTCTCTGGTGACTGATGAATTCTGGGAGTGCCTTGGGAGGAAAACACTTGGCGCAAGAGTGATGTGGGCTTAGGAGCTTTGGGTTTCTTCAGGGACCTTGAGAGGGGTCATTTAACAACTTGAGTCAGGTTCTGCAGCAATGGAGGCTGATCTTTGTGGAAATTGACAGCCTTTCATGTGCTTTTGGACAGCTATGTATCCTCTTTGATGAAGGGTGAGTTCCTTTCTTTCATCCAATTAAAAAATGGGTTGTTTTTATTATAGTTAAGTTTGAGGGTCATTTATCTGTTTTGGATGCCAGTCCTTTGTTAGATATGGGATTCAAAAGTCTTTTCTCTGGGGCTGTAGCTTCTCTTTCCATTTTCTAACAGTGTGCATTGCAGAGCAGAAGTCTTAAATTTTGATGGAGTCTAAATTATTATTTTTTCCTTTACAGAGGTGCTTTTGGTATCATGTTTGAGACTTTTGCTTAACCCAGGATCAGGAAGATTTTTTCCTATGTTTTCACCTTTGAAAGTTTGATAGATTTATACTTTACATTTAGATGTACAATCTATCTTGAGTTTATATTTGTGTAAGATGTGAAGTTTTAGTTGAGATTAGTTATGTTTGCATATGGTGGTCCATGTAATCTAACACCATTAAAAGAGACTGTTCTTTCTTGATAAGTTGCCTTTGGACTCTTTTCTTAATAAATTGGCCATATTTATGTGGGTGTCTATTTGCATTCCTTATCTGTTTTATTGACCTATGTGTTTATCTGTTTGCCAATATCATGCTGTCTTAATGATGTAACTTTGTGGTGATTCTTAAAATTGGGTAACATGAATACTCTAACTATAATCTTCTTTTTCAGAGCTTTTTTGTCAGTGCTTGTCTAGATCTACAAATCTTTTGTCTTTAATTAGGGCTTGCATTAGAATTTCCAAGCAAATTAAATGGATGCTAAGCTTTGCAATTCTGAACTGCGGGAGAATTGCATTTATTTAGTTCTTTTTTTTTTTTTTTTTTCCATCAGTGGCCTAGTTACACACACAGCTCACACACATAATAGGTTAGATTTATATCCAACTGCTTGCTTTTTTGGAGGCTGTTGAAAAATGGTATTTAAAAAAAAAGGTGGTTTCCGATTATTCGTTGCTAGCTTATGGAAATTTAATAGATTTTTGCATGTTGACATTGCAGCCTGCACCTTGCTGAACTCATGGTACCAATTCCAGGAGTTCAAATTTTATTTTAATATTGTAGTAGATTCCTTGGTAATTTCTACATAGACGGTCATGTCACCTGCAAATAAGGGTAGTTTTTGTTTCTTCCTTTACTATCTGTATGCCCTTTCCACTCTTCTCCCCCCACCGCCTTTCTGACTTAGCGAGCTGGTCAGGACTTCCAGTCTGCTGTGGAAGAGGAGTGGTGGGAGCGGACACCCCTGTCTTGTTGCATATATTGTGGGAGAAAGCCTTCCCTCTTTCACCACCACATGTGGTGGTAGCTGTAGGTTATCTATAGATGCCCTCTGTCAGGATGAGGAAGTTCCCTATTAGTTGTGGTTTGCTGAGTGTTTATGCTGAATGGATACTGACTTTTCTCAAGTGGCTTTTCTGCATGAATTGATCCTGTGGTTTTCCTTCTTTAGATAATAATATAGTGGATCACACTGACTGATTTGTAATATAGACCCAATTTTGCATTCTTGGGAGAAGCCTCAGTTGGTGATGGTGTATTCCATTTATATACTTCTGGTTTTGGTTTTTTAGTCTTTCTTTCAGAATTCTTCTATCTATATTCATAAGAGATAATGGTTTATTTTAAACCTAATTCTCTATCAAGACAGATAATTCCAGCTGTAATCAGACACATAGACACTGTCAGTGTGCCAGAGGGGAGAGAACGACTTTGTCCATCTCAGCTTTTTTGTTTGTTTTGTGTAATAAGGAGAGTTCTTCTCTAACATAACATCAAGTCATGGAATGCAGTTCCACAGACAGTACCGGAGGCCAGAAAACATCAGGCCAGCACAAGGCTTTGTGCTCAGTGTGGTAATTTGTGCTCAATTGTGGCTTTTTAAGGTTCCACATATAAGTGGTATCGCACAGTATTTGTCTTTCTCTGATTTACTTTACTCAGCATAATGCCCTCAAGTTCCATTCAAGTTGTTGCAAATGGCAGGATTCTTAGTTCTCATTAGTTTCTCAAATTAATAATTTTTATTTGTGTATGTATATCTCTGTCTCTATATCTATCTATCTATCTATCTATCTATCTATCTATCTATCTATCTATCTATCTATCTACCCTCCTCTTCATTCATTCATCCACTGTCAGACACAGGTTGCTTCCACATCTTGCCTATTGTGAAAAATGCTTACAGCAGATGGGAGTGCTGAAACCTCTTTGAGACAGTGGTTTTATTTCTGTTCGATATATAGCCCAAAGTGGGATTGCTGTACCCTATGGTAGTTCCATTTTTACTTTTCTGAGGAACCGCCATCCTATTTTCTAAAGTGGCTGCCATGTTTAATTTCCCACCAACAGTGTACAAGGGTTCCTTTGTAGACCCAGGATTTATAAAAAAGCAAGTGGGGTTTCTCAGTGTCTTCTACCTTGATTCAAAGGACTCTGAACCTTTTCGAGATGGTGGAGTCACCAAGTGGAAAGAGTGGATCCTGAATTATATGTGGGCCAGTAGAAATGCCCACATTCGGAGGTTCTGTGAGTGTGAAATAAAATTCTATGTTGTGAGTGACTGCTTTGGTGGGGTTTGTTTGTTATAGCTGCTAGCATGATCTTAACATACCTTCTAGACCTCTTGCCCATTAGCCTAGTGCATCTGAAGCTATTCATGGTTGTGGAGTAAGACCTGTTTTGTTTTTTTTTAATGTATATCTCTTTAGTTGGAGGAGGGTAATTAGGTTTGTATGTTTGTTTTTTTGTGTGTTTATTTAAATGGAAGTACTGTGATTGAACCAAGGACCTCCTGCATGCTGAGAATGTGCTCTACCACTGAGCTATACCCTCCCCCAGAAGACCTCTTTTTGATATCTCCAGTCTGTCATGGACTGATCTTTTTGGTCTATACCCTATTCAACAAGTCAGGACTCTTGCTGGATGCCATGACAATGTCAGACTGCTGTGTTTCTAAACACTTACTGGCAATTTCTGCACTTATCTTATTGCAGACCATTAACAGTTTGTGGACCAGTACTGGCACTGCCTTAGCTAATTACCCTGTTTTATCTTCTCCGTAGCATTTTCTATTCCATGCAATTACCTTGTTTGTTTAGAGGTCTATTTGTTTATGGCTTTCTTCCCACTAGAATATAAGGTTCATCAGAAAGAAGTCTTATTGATACAGCTCTTAAGCTTTCCTAGTTTCCAGTGCATTGTCTGGTACATCATAGGTGCTTGGAAAATATTCTTGAATAATGATTAACTCACAAACATTGGTGATGGGGTGGAGAGGAGGCATCCATAGCTGTTATAGAAGCTCTCTGCCATCATAACTTGACCAGAATTCTAACAGGTCTCTGATAGATGCTTGACTCCCTGGTTTTCTGACAGTCCACAATTAGCCCAGGTTAGGTCCTGCCTTTTGCAAGCATGTCCCCATGTTTCCCCATTAGAGGTAAAACCACTCTGTACTGTCGGTGTTTGGTGATCTATCTTCCATCCTGGTTTAAATGTTCTGAGGGGTGGAGTTGAATCTGAAGTGCTGACTGTTATGTCCCCAGAGTCAGGCAGCACAGTCAGGGCCCTTGGTTGACCTAAATAGATTTATGGCATGAATGCATGCATGTGGTCAGGAGGGGAGGACACCCTAGGGGAAGAGTGACCTCCCCTGTCTCCCATGTCCCAGTCTTGGTGGGGTCCAGAGTTGGTCTTGAGCTCTGGTCCAGTGGGGTGCCTGAGCTGAAACTTCCTTCCCCCATCAAGCATCTCAAGGTGCTGGCTCCGGCTGGCAACACCTTTTGCTCCCAACCGTGAAGCGATGGTGTCCCATTTGACCAAATGGATACTTAGAGTCACGGTAAGTTTAAACACTTGTATATTTTTGGTGTTTTTCCCATGAGCTAGACAGGAGGTTACATAGAAATTATAAATGCTAGGAGTGGAAGCAAGAGGAGGAGTGTGAACATGCAGATTATGCTGATGCATCCCACAACAACTGCTGAGAGTGCAAATAGGAAGGTTTTCCTGGAGGTCTCGGCAGCCAGTTCAGGTTCATCATTATCCAGGTGGGTCCGTGTCTGAGTTGGACGGGAGAGGCAGAGCAGGAATAGTTGGACTAAAAGGCTTATTGGATGAGGGTGAGTCATGGGTCTGTAGGGACCCAGGGTGGGATCTGAGCAAACAGGAGGGAGAACATGGATACATACAGTTGGTTTAAGGTCAGGGCCAGGATGGGAGGGGAAGGGTGGGGGAGGTTTGCCACATTTTGCATTCCCACCTTTAAACAGTAGTACAGGGCAGCACTGCCTAAGGGACAACACATCATGAGGGCCAAGATCGTCAGCAGGATGTGGTCTTCCGTGAGCTCCTCAGGCATAATTTCAAATGCCTTTGGGCAGAAAGTGGCTTATGTCTCAGTATGGCTTCTGGACTCTCTGATGTGCTTTCAACACAACACTCCTTGGCTCCTATAGAATCTTCACTGACACCTTTGAAAGCTCTGACTCCCTTTACCTCCCAGCACGTTCCCTCTAATCTCTCTGTATCCCCTTTAATACCTCTCTGTCCTCTAGAACTACCCCACTCTTTGTGCCGTATATTCCTTCTCTGTTCCCTGTAACCCTTTTCCCATCTCCTGTAACCTCTTCCCTGTCTTGCTGGTCCCTACAGCACGTCTCACTTGGCCCCTTCCACTGTCTCCACAAAAATGCCTTAATGACTCTGATGACTCTCACTTGGCCTCTGTGGACCTCACCTGACCCACTGTTACATTTTGTTCCTGTTAACACCCTTCTCATCCCCCATGCCACTTTCTCTTTGCTCCTGTAAACCACCGTACTAAAAAGACCCTCACTCAACAGTTCAACACTCTCACTTTTCCTCTGTCAAACCTTCACTTTCCCCTGAAAAACTTTCATCCTATAAAACTTCTAATGTCTTTAGTAGCTCACTGCTTATCCCATATATAATATCATTCACTTTGTCCCTATCAATCAATCATGGTCCTGTTTTGACTCTTAACTGTTCATCCATAAACTCCTACTTTCTCCCCCTTACACCCTATCCTCTCACTGGGCTCCTCTAAGACTTTCTTTGAGTAACTATAAACTCTGAGTCCTCTCATGTCCACTCCTTGTGTCTTCGCTGTCCTCTTATAAAAAGACCTGCCATCTCCCATTATCACCTTCTCTACCTCTGAAACCAGCTTGGCGATCCTTTGAACTCTTGCTGCCTCCACTAATTGCAACCTCCCTGTTCCTCTAAACCTCTGTTCCTTGAATACTTCTCTATTTACAAAACTCTCTCTGCCCCCTTTTGAAACATTCCTTGCCCTCTTTTCCCCCTATCTCTTCTCTCTTTCTCCCACCTGTCACCCCGTGAATTCCCTCCCTCCCGCTTCAAACCAGCATTAGGGCATCTGGATTTGGTACTACCAAGGCTACATGGATCCTCTTCCTCACTCCAACCTGCCAGGGATTACCATGGTGACCAGGCAGGCCCCGCCTCTTATTCTATCTTTCTACTTCTATTGGCTGATTAGAAGATGTGTATGATTGGATATAGGAAGGAAGCCAGTACTCACGTGGCTGCTGAGTGGTCTGAAGCAGTTCAGGCTCTTCCTACTCTCTCTGGTGACTGATGAATTCTGGGAGTGCCTTGGGAGGAAAACACTTGGCGCAAGAGTGATGTGGGCTTAGGAGCTTTGGGTTTCTTCAGGGACCTTGAGAGGGGTCATTTAACAACTTGAGTCAGGTTCTGCAGCAATGGAGGCTGATCTTTGTGGAAATTGACAGCCTTTCATGTGCTTTTGGACAGCTATGTATCCTCTTTGATGAAGGGTGAGTTCCTTTCTTTCATCCAATTAAAAAATGGGTTGTTTTTATTATAGTTAAGTTTGAGGGTCATTTATCTGTTTTGGATGCCAGTCCTTTGTTATATATGGGATTCAAAAGTCTTTTCTCTGGGGCTGTAGCTTCTCTTTCCATTTTCTAACAGTGTGCATTGCAGAGCAGAAGTCTTAAATTTTGATGGAGTCTAAATTATTATTTTTTCCTTTACAGAGGTGCTTTTGGTATCATGTCTGAGACTTTTGCTTAACCCAGGATCAGGAAGATTTTTTCCTATGTTTTCACCTTTGAAAGTTTGATAGATTTATACTTTACATTTAGATGTACAATCTATCTTGAGTTTATATTTGTGTAAGATGTGAAGTTTTAGTTGAGATTAGTTATGTTTGCATATGGTGGTCCATGTAATCTAACACTATTAAAAGAGATTGTTCTTTCTTGATAAATTGCCTTTGGACTCCTTTCTAAATAAATTGGCCATATTTATGTGGGTGTCTATCTGCATTCCTTATCTGTTTTATTGACCTATGTGTTTATCTGTTTGCCAATATCATGCTGTCTTAATGATGTAACTTTGTGGTGATTCTTAAAATTGGGTAACATGAATACTCTAACTATAATCTTCTTTTTCAGAGCTTTTTTGACAGTGCTTGTCTAGATCTACAAATCTTTTGTCTTTAATTAGGGCTTGCATTAGAATTTCCAAGCAAATTAAATGGATGCTAAGCTTTGCAATTCTGAACTGCGGGAGAATTGCATTTATTTAGTTCTTTTTTTTTTTTTTTCCATCAGTGGCCTAGTTACACACACAGCTCACACACATAATAGGTTAGATTTATATCCAACTGCTTGCTTTTTTGGAGGCTGTTGAAAAATGGTATTTAAAAAAAAAGGTGGTTTCCGATTATTCGTTGCTAGCTTATGGAAATTTAATAGATTTTTGCATGTTGACATTGCAGCCTGCACCTTGCTGAACTCATGGTACCAATTCCAGGAGTTCAAATTTTATTTTAATATTGTAGTAGATTCCTTGGTAATTTCTACATAGACGGTCATGTCACCTGCAAATAAGGGTAGTTTTTGTTTCTTCCTTTACTATCTGTATGCCCTTTCCACTCTTCTCCCCCCACCGCCTTTCTGACTTAGCGAGCTGGTCAGGACTTCCAGTCTGCTGTGGAAGAGGAGTGGTGGGAGCGGACACCCCTGTCTTGTTGCATATATTGTGGGAGAAAGCCTTCCCTCTTTCACCACCACATGTGGTGGTAGCTGTAGGTTATCTGTAGATGCCCTCTGTCAGGATGAGGAAGTTCCCTATTAGTTGTGGTTTGCTGAGTGTTTATGCTGAATGGATACTGACTTTTCTCAAGTGGCTTTTCTGCATGAATTGATCCTGTGGTTTTCCTTCTTTAGATAATAATATAGTGGATCACACTGACTGATTTGTAATATAGACCCAATTTTGCATTCTTGGGAGAAGCCTCAGTTGGTGATGGTGTATTCCATTTATATACTTCTGGTTTTGGTTTTTTAGTCTTTCTTTCAGAATTCTTCTATCTATATTCATAAGAGATAATGGTTTGTAGTGTTCTGTGCACAGTCTTTTCGTGGTTAGTATCACGTTTATTCTTGTCTAAGAAAATCATTTTGGAATATATCTACCTCTTCTTCTTTTTGCTAGAAGAGCTGTTTTCAGGTTGTGAGCAATGGATATGTTCATTCTCTTGGTTGTGGTAATGGTTTCATGGGTGAATACCTATGTCAAAACTTACTAGGTTGTGTACTTTAAATATCTGTAGTTTTGTCAATTATGCCATGATAAATCCTAAAAAATTTGTTAGTAAAGAGCAACAGAGTAATTTCTGGAAGTGAGGTGATACTAAAGGTAAGACTAAACTTTTTTCTTAAGGACTTCAAAAACGGAATGCCTGGAAATTGCACATTGAAGTTTACAGTTCAGAGATTTCCTGACCCAAGATGGTAAATGATCCATCCCCTATTTAAAAAACACACATAGTGACTCAGCATCCCAGCTACTTTTAAGAACAGTGTAGCTGACTTTATTAAAGCTGATTAACTCTCAGTGGACAGACATAAGAGGAATTCTAGCTGTAATCTGACACACTGAAAAGCACATGGACACTGGCAATGTGCCAGAGGGGAGAGAATGACTTTGTCCATCTCAGCTTTTTTGTTTGTTTTGTGTAATAAGGAGAAATCTTCTCTAACATAACATCAAGTCATGAAACGCAGTTCCACAGACAGTACCTGAGGCTGGAAAACATCAGGCCAGCACAAAGCTTTGTGCTCAGTGTGGTAATTTGTGCTCAATTGTGGCTTTTTAAGATTCCACATATAAGTGGTATCGCATAGTATTTGTCTTTCTCTGATTTACTTTACTCAGCATAATGCCCTCAAGTTCCATTCAAGTTGTTGCAAATGGCAGGATTCTTAGTTCTCATTAATTTCTCAAATTAATAATTTTTATTTGTGTATGTATATCTCTATCTCTACATCTATATCTATCTATATATGTACCCTCCTCTTTATTCATTCATCCACTGTCAGACACTTAGGTTGCTTCCACATCTTGCCTATTGTGAAAAATGCTTGCAGCTGATGGGAGTGCTGATACCTCCTTGAGACAGTGGTTTTATTCTTTTCGATATATAGCCAAAAGTGGGATTGCTGTATCCTATGGCAGTTCTATTTTTACTTTTCTGAGGAACCGCCATCCTATTTTCTAAAGTGGCTGCCATGTTTAATTTCCCACCAACAGTGTACAAGGGTTCCCTTGTAGACCCAGGATTTAAAAAAGCAAGTAGGGTTTCTCAGTGTCCTCTACCTTGATTCAAAGGACTCTGAACCTTTTTGAGATGGTGGAGTCACCAAGTGGAAGAAGAGTGGATCCTGAATTATATGTGGGCCAGTAGAAATGCCCACATTCGGAGGCTCTGTGAATGTGAAATACACTTCTATGTTGTGAGCGACTGCTTTGGTGGGGTTTATTTGTTATAGCTGCTAGCATGATCTTAACATACCTTCTAGACCTCTTACCCATTCCCCTAGTGCATCTGAAGGTGTTTGTGGTTGTGAAGGAGGACCCAGTTTTTATTTTTTTGAGGGGGCGGTAATTTGGTTTGTTTGTTTGTTTGTTTAATATATTTATTTAAATGGAGGTACTGGGGATTGATATGTCCAATCTGTCATGGACTGATCCTTTTGGTCTATATCCTATTCAACAAGACAAGACTCTTGTTGGATGCCATGACAATGTCAGACTGCTGTGTTTCTAAACACTTACTGGCAATTTCTACACTTATTGGGGACCATTAACAGTTGGTGAACCAGTACTGGGACTGCCTTAGCTAATTACCCTGTTTTATCTTCTCCGTAGCATTTTCTATTCCATGCAATTACCTTGTTTGTTTAGAGGTCTATTTGTTTATGGCTTTCTTCCCACTAGAATATAAGGTTCATCAGAAAGAAGTCTTATTGATACAGCTCTTAAGCTTTCCTAGTTTCCAGTGCATTGTCTGGTACATCATAGGTGCTTGGAAAATATTCTTGAATAATGATTAACTCACAAACATTGGTGATGGGGTGGAGAGGAGGCATCCATAGCTGTTATAGAAGCTCTCTGCCATCATAACTTGACCAGAATTCTAACAGGTCTCTGATAGATGCTTGACTCCCTGGTTTTCTGACAGTCCACAATTAGCCCAGGTTAGGTCCTGCCTTTTGCAAGCATGTCCCCATGTTTCCCCATTAGAGGTAAAACCACTCTGTACTGTCGGTGTTTGGTGATCTATCTTCCATCCTGGTTTAAATGTTCTGAGGGGTGGAGTTGAATCTGAAGTGCTGACTGTTATGTCCCCAGAGTCAGGCAGCACAGTCAGGGCCCTTGGTTGACCTAAATAGATTTATGGCATGAATGCATGCATGTGGTCAGGAGGGGAGGACACCCTAGGGGAAGAGTGACCTCCCCTGTCTCCCATGTCCCAGTCTTGGTGGGGTCCAGAGTTGGTCTTGAGCTCTGGTCCAGTGGGGTGCCTGAGCTGAAACTTCCTTCCCCCATCAAGCATCTCAAGGTGCTGGCTCCGGCTGGCAACACCTTTTGCTCCCAACCGTGAAGCGATGGTGTCCCATTTGACCAAATGGATACTTAGAGTCACGGTAAGTTTAAACACTTGTATATTTTTGGTGTTTTTCCCGTGAGCTGGAGAGTACGTTACCTAGCACTTGTGAATACTAGGATTCCAAGGGAGATGAAAACTGTGAAGATGGCAAGTATACAGATAGATCCCACAACAATTGCTGAGAGTGCAAATAGGAAGGTTTTCCTGGAGGTCTCGGCAGCCAGTTCAGGTTCATCATTATCCAGGTGGGTCCGTGTCTGAGTTGGACGGGAGAGGCAGAGCAGGAATAGTTGGACTAAAAGGCTTATTGGATGAGGGTGAGTCATGGGTCTGTAGGGACCCAGGGTGGGATCTGAGCAAACAGGAGGGAGAACATGGGTACAGGGCCAGGTTGGGATGGGAGATGTGGGAGAAGTATGCCACGTTTCAGATTCCCACCTGTAAACAGTAGTGCAGGGCACCACTGCCTAAGGGACAACACATCATGAGGGCCAAGATCGTCAGCAGGTGGTGGTCTTTGGGGGACTCCTCAGGCATAATTTCAAACGCCTGTGGGCAGGGAGTGGGTTATGTCTCAGTATGGCTTTTAGATTCTGACATCCCCTCTGACCTCTCAACACATCACTCCTGGGCTCCTATAGAATCTTCACTGGCACCTATGAAAACTCTGACTCCCTTTACCTCCCACCACAATCCCTCTATTCTGTCTGTATCCCCTTTAATACCTCTCTGTCCTCTAGAACTGCCCCAGGCCCCCCTCTTTGTGCCGTATATTCCCTCTCTGTTCCCTGTAACCCTTTCCCTGTCTCCTGTAACCTCTTGCCTGTCTTGCTGACCCCTGCAGCACGTCTCACTTGGCCCCTTCCACTGTCCCCACAAAAAATCCCTTACTGATTCTGATGACGGTCACTTCTCCTCTGTGGACCTCAACTGATCCATTGTCACGTTTTGTTCCTGTTAACACCCTTCGCATCCCCCATGCTACTTTCTCTTTTGCTCCTATAAACCACCCTATTAAGAAGACCCTCACTCAACACTTCAACACTCTCACTTTTCATCTGTGAAACCTTCACTGTCCCCTTAAAAATCTTTACCCTATAAAACTTCTAATGTCTTTAATAGTTCTCTGCTTGTCCCATTTATAATATCATTCACTTTGTCCCTGTGAATCTGTCATGGTCGTGTTTTGACTCTAACTGTTTATCCATAAACTCCTCCCTTCTCCTCCTCCCCCCATAACCTATCCCCTGGCTCCTCTAAGACCTTCTTTGAGTAACTATAAACTCTGAGTCCTCTCCATGTCCACTCCTAGTGTCTTCACTGTCCTCTTATTAAGACCTGCCATCTCCCATTAACACCTTCTCTACCTCTGAAACCAGCTTGGTGATCCTTTGAACTCCTGCTCCCTCCACTAATTGCAACCTCCCTGTTCTCCTAAACCGGTGTTCCCTGAATACTTCTCTACTTACAAAACTCTCTCTGCCTCCTTGTGAAACCCTCCTTGCCCTCTCATTTCCCCCTACCTTCTCTAACTGTCTTTCTCCCCCTGCTGGCATCCTATAAATTCTCTCCCTGCCCCTTCAAACCGCAGTCCTCCACCACTAGGGCATCTCGATCTGGTACTACCAATGCTGTTATGGATCCTCTCCCTCACTCCAACCTGCCAGGGATTACCATGGTGACCAGGCAGGCCCCGCCTCTTATTCTATCTTTCTACTTCTATTGGCTGATTGGAGGATGTTTGTGGTTGGATAGGGGAAGCCAGTACTCACGTGGCTGCTGAGTGGTCTGAAGCAGTTCAGGCTCTTCCTACTCTCTGGTGATTGATGATTTTCGGGAATGACTTGGAGAAAGGCACCTCTTGGTGCAAGAGTGATGTGGACCTAGGAGTCTGGGTTTCTTCAGGCGCCTTGAGAGGCGTCATTAAACAAGTTGGATTCAGATTCTTCATTAGCAGACAGTGATTTTTGTGAAAATTAACAGCTTTTTATGTGCTTATTTATCACCCTTTGATGAAGTGTCAGTTCAAGTCTTTTTCCCATAAAGAAAAAATTAAGTTGTTTTTATTACAATTAAGTTTGAGGGCCATTCATTTCTTTTGGATATAAGTCCTTTGTCAGATATGTGATTTACAAATATTTTTTCTGGGTCTGTAGCTTATATGTTCATTTTCTAACAATGTCCATTGCAGAGCAAAAGTTTGTAATTCTGATGGAGTCTGAATTACATTTTTTTTTCTTTTATGGAAGTGTGTTTTGTATCATGTCTAAGATTCTTGCTTAACTGAGGGTCAGGAAGATCTTCTCCTATGTTTTATTCTAAAAGTTTGATTTACAATTTACATTAAGATCTATGATCTATCTTGAGTTTATACTTGTAAGGTGTAAAGTTTTAGTTTAGTTGAGATTAATTATGATTTACATATTGTGGTCCAATGAAACACTAAAAACCTTTCTTTGATAAACTGCCTTTGGACTCTTTTCTCAGTAAATTGGCCCTATTCATTGTGATCCTATTCCTGCAGTCCTTATTTTGTTGACCCATGTGCTTATCCATTTGCCAATACTACAGTGTCTTGCTAATGTAACTTTGTAGTGATTCTTAAAATTGGGTAACATAAAGACCCCAACTTCATACTTTTTCAGAATTGTTTTGACTATGCTTGTCTAGATTTACAAATCTTGTTTTTCTAACAGGAGTTGCATTAGAATTGGGAGAGATGTTGTGCCTTCCAATTCGCTACTGTGGAAAGGCTGTCCGTTTATTTAGGGTTTCTTTGATGTCTTTCAGCAGCAGCTGTAGTTACATGCACTGCTTGTACATGTGTTATTTTAGATTTACTCCAAACCACTTGCTTATTTGGGGGCTGTTGAAAATGGTGCGATTTTTTCATTTTGGTTTTTGATTGTTCATTGCTAGCATATGGAAATACAATAGATTTTTGCATGTTGATATTGCAACGTGCATCTTGCTAAACTCATGTTATCAATTCTCTCTCTCTGTGTGTGTGTGTGTGTGTGTGTGTATTCCTTGGAATTTTCTACATAGACAGTCATGTCATCTGCAAGTAAGGGTAGTTTTTATTTCTTCCTTTACTATCTGTATGCTCTTCCACCCCACCCCTTTCTGACTTAGCGAGCTGATTAGGACTTCCAGTCTGCTGCGGAAGAGGAGTGGTGGGAGTGGACATCCCTGTCTTGTTGCGTATATTGCGGGAGAAAGCCTTCCGTCTTTCACCACCACATGTGGTTGTAGCTGTAGGTTATCCGTAGATGCCCTCTGTTAGGATGAGGAAGTTCCCTGTTAGTTCTGGTTTGTTGAGTGTTTATGGTGAATGGATATTGACTTCCCTCAAGTGCCTTTTCTGCATCAATTGATTGTATGGTTTGCTTTCTTTAGACAGTAAATATAGTGGGTTACATTGATTGATTTTCTATTGTTGAACTAGCTTTGCATTCTTGGGAGAATCCCCAATTGGTGGTGGTGTATTCTACTTGTACACTTCTTTTTGGTTTTCTAGTATTTCACTGAGATATTTTTCTATCTATATTCATGAGAGATATTGATCTGGACATAGTCTCTCTCTGATTTTGAAATCAAGACAATGCTGGCATGCTAAGCCTGCAGTCTACCATTTGAGCTATTCCCTCCCCTCCCAGATAGGATTTAAATTTTTTTTATTTAAGTATAGTTGATTTACAATAAATATTATAGTTTCAGGTGCACAATATATCGATTCAAAATTTTTATAGATTATATTCCATTTAAAGTTACTATAAAATATTGGTTATCTTCCCTGTGCTGTAAATATATCCCTGCACCTTTTAAAAATTTTATACCCAGTAGTTTGTACCTCTTAATCCCATACCCCTATCTTAACCTCTCTGCCTTCTTTCTTCCCACTGTAACCACCATTAGTTTGTTCATTATATCTGTAAGTCTGTTTCTGTTTTGTTATATTCACTTGATTGTTTTATTTTTTAGATTCCACATGTAAGTGATAACATAGAGTATTTGTCTTTTTCTGTCTGATGTATTTCACTAAGCATAATACCCTCCAATTCCATCCATGTTGTTGCAAATGGCAGAATTTCATTCTTTTTTATGGCTGAGTATTATTCCATTATATATATATATATTTATATTTATGTCCATATCTATGTATATATCTCACATCTTGTTTATCCAGTCAACTGTTAATGGACGCTTAGGTTGCTTCCATATCTTGCCTATTGTAAATAAATCTGCTATGAACATTGGGTGCGTGTATCTTTTTGTCTTAGTGTTTTGGTTTTCTTTGGATATATACCCAGGAGTGGTTGGGGCCAAGAGGGTCCTGAGGCTGGTATCTGCAGACTGGTAGGTGGGGCCAGGGCCTGGGGTATCGGGTGCTGGTGCCCACCCACTGGTGAGTGAAGCTGGGTCCTGGGGTCTCTGACTGCTGGGCCCAGGGGTCCCCGAGCTATTTTTGGACTGCTGGTGGGCAGAACTGGATCCCAGGCTATCCTGGGGCTGGTGCCTGCCCACTAGTGTGGGCCAGGTCCTGGGCCCTTTGGTGGACCGGGCTATGTGTCAGGGTGGCTGTGGGCTCAGTGGGTCTTAAGGCAGGCTGCCTGCTGGTGGGTATGGCTATGTCTATGAAGGGCTAGTTGCTTGACCTGAGGCATTCCAGTATCAGTGGGTACAGACTGGTGGGCAGGGGGAGTGGGTGGTTCTGGTGCTAATAAGCTAGAAGGAGGATTTCAAAATGTTGCTTGTCAGCACTAGTGTTCCTATGGTAGAAGAACACCCCCAAATGGCTGTTGGCAATGTCTGTGTCCCCAGGGTGAGCTCCAGTTGCCTCCTACCTCTCCAGGAGGCTCACCAAGATCAGCAAGTGGGTCTGATCCAGGCTCCTTTCAAATTACTGCTTTTGCCTTGGGCCCCAGAGTGCGTGAGGTTTTGTGTGCCCTTTAAGTCTCTATTTTCCACAGCACTTTGGCTCTCCCCAAAGTAAGCCAAACATTCTGGGGGCTCCTCTTCCTGGCGCAGGACCACCGGGTGGGGAGTCCAGTGTGGGGTTTGGACCTCTTGCTTCTTGGGGAGAACCTCTGTAATTATCCTCCTGTTTGTGGGTGGCCCACCTGGGTGTATGAGCTTGACTATTCCACAGCTCCATCCCTCCGACCTGCCTTCTTGTGGTTCTTTCTTTATATCTCTAGTTGTAGGAGATCTTTTCTGCTAGATTCTGGTCTTTCTCATCAATAGTTGCATTGAAAATGGTTGTAATTTTGGTGTTCCTGTGGGAGGAGGTGTGCTCAGGGCCCTCCTAGTCTGCAATTTTTGCCATGCTCCCAGATAGAATTTTAAAAGTAGAGCTTGGCAAGCAGATTTGATATCTCATCCAGGAAAGAAAAGCCATGAAAATTCCTAGAAATTTTTGAGAAATGAAGACTTGACCTACCAGAGAGAATATAAAGCTAAAAAACTGTATTACTTCCAAATTGATTTGGCTCAGAAATAAACTCTAGGAATAGTCACACTTTTATCTGGAAAGTTTTTGTGTGGCAAAGGTAGCATTTAATGTCAATGGGAAAGTATGAACAAATTAATGATTTTTTTTTACTGGATATCCAATTAGACTATCTTTACCTACAATACAAAAAATAACTAAATGGATATTATTTTGTTGTATTAAAAATTCATCATAAAATTTTTATAATAAAATATCATTGGGAAATTACTTTAAAAAAATCAAGGTTGATGGGGTAGTCTAGAGCAGACACTTGAAAACTATGTGGTATATAGATCATGATAGGTTTGCATTCTTCTACCCCATTCATGATATGTAGAATTATGTTTCTTAGAATCTGGTTAACATGTCCAATAGTTCTCCTAGTTTCTTAGATTTATTTTAAATTTATAATGTATTTTCTTTCATTTTTCCTCAATCATAATAACTCTACACTGCCTTGGGAAAGTTACTTAAATTCTTTTAAATTTCTGCATGCAAAAGTAATTTTTAATGTACTGTGAAATATCTGAAAAGTGCTCCATGAATAGGAAATGTACCTTTTGGCTTGTGTTAGAACTATTTCTAAAACATCTGCAACTTAATAAAGAACACTAAAATTTTAAAAAGTTAATCATAAAATCACATATAAAACATTGGAAGAAAGTATAGGAAAGTGTTTTTAAGTTTTCTCAAATAAAATATAAAACTCAGAAGGAATAAAAGTGAATTTTAATCAATTTGACTTGATAAGAGTTAAAAATATCTCTGTGAAACACAGGCATAAGTAATGTTAAAATACACGACAAACTATTTGCACCACATTTAACAGAAAAAAGACTAAGGTCCTTGACATAATAAAAAGGGCATGTAACTATAGAAAATGGGGAAAGGATATCACAAACAATTTAGAAAAGAAACAGAAAAGATGAGTAAACTTTGAAAAAGATGTTTGTCTCTGTTCGGGCTGCCATAACAAAAGACCATAGACTCGTGTGTCTTAAACAACAGAAATTAATTTTCTCACAGATCTGGAGACTGGAAGTCTGTCATCACACTGCCAGCATAGTTGGGTTCTGGTGAGAGCTCTCTTCTTGGCTTGTAGGTGGCCGCCTTCTCACTGTGTTCTCAAATGGTGGAGAGAAAAGGAGCAAGCTCTCACGTGTTTCTTCTTATAAGGGCACTAATCCCACCAGGATTACACCATCCTCATGACCTCATCTCATCCTAGTTACCTCTTAAAAGCCCTGTCTCCAAATATCATCATACTAGGGGCTAGTGTTACAACATATCAATTTTGTGGGGACACAATTCAGTGCATAGCAATGCTCAAACTCCTTGTGAGAGAAATGCAAATTAAAGCAATAAAGAGCTATAATTTCTCACTCATCAAACTGGCAAAAATTCAGAGGACTGATGATCTGGCGTGCTGACAAGAAGACAAGAACGATTCTTTCAGACCCTGGGGCTGGAAGTGTGACTTGGTGAAGCCTTTGCAGGAGTCATCACAGCATACAAAGTCCTGATCCCTCAAGCCTGCAGTCCCGCTTCTTGGACTCTGTTCTATGGTAGTGCTTGCTCACTTGCACAGAGAAGCATGCTTGTGGATGTTCTTTGCAGGATTGTTTGTGGCAGCCAAAAGACAGAAATAATCTTTATATCCAACCAGAGGGTCCTATTAGTAAATTTTGCAATCCCTGACATGGCTCCAGAGGCAGTTATTAGAAAGAGGGAGAGAAAATCAGAGTATAGGTTATCTTTTGTGGAGAAGGAATTGGGAAAGGGCACAGGGGTCTTCTGGTCTCTGCCTTGTTTCAGGTGCAGGTTACATGGGTATGCTGTTTGTGAAGTTCATTTGTATACACATATGATTGGTATACTCTTATGCACTTCAACAAAAATATTTTTAAAGTAAGGGACTCAGTATACTCTTGATTTAAATGAGACTCAGATTCTCAAACTCTTCATTTAAATGAGAAATCTAGGTCTATCATAGGTTCTGAGGGAGTATTTCTTGGGTGGGAGGAGTACAGGTTTTCTCTTTTTAATTCACATACCTGAGAATTGTGAGAAAAGAGGGACAATGCCTGCAGTCTCCTTCTGATGTAAAGAAATTCAAAAGCACGTCTTTCTTTCAGGAAATAAGGATGTCAATTCAAGTATTGTTAAGAGAGTAATAGCAATCAGTAAGATAACTCATCAAAATTGAAGACTGTAAGAGGTTAAGAATCATAGGTCATAGGTCATAGGACATGGGAGTAATGTTGCAGTCTGACTGTCTTAAAGTTTGTTAACGTTTTCTGGGGTTAGATATAAAATTTGCGAGGCCAATTCATGGTGTAGAACAGAATCTGCTTTCCCAAAGCTGCTTATTCTTTTGAGATTGTCCCTCTTCTCCTGCTCGGAGTTCTCTCCCCAGAAGGAAGAAGGGCTCAAGGGTTCATGCCAGTGCTGGAGTCCCATGCGCTCTCATTGAGGGAGAAAAGGCAGGTCTGAGAACCTGGCAGTTTACCCTCTGGACCAGAGGGAGATAATCGACAATTAGAATACAGTGCATTAGGTGTTGAAAATCTTCAGTATTAACACGAAAGTACTTTCAAGACCCAGCAGTAAGCAGGAAAAAAAGTGTGATACCAATGTGTTTGGACGTGTAGGCACATGGAAATGCAGATAAAGGTAACTAGAAAGAGTTACAATAAAATATTGACACTGATTACCTTTGAGAGGGGGAAATTGATGCCAGGACTAGCCATGAAGTGAGCTCCTCTTCTCTTCATACTCCTATTATTATTTGATTTTTTTTTTTTTTTGGTGAGAATATATTTGAGTGAAAGTTGTGCAAAATTAAAAAAAAAAAATCCCAAGGAAATAAAGAAGTTTAACGATCCAAGGGAAAAAGAGAATAAAAAATGACCTGGCCTGTCTGACCATGGGAAATTCTGGTGAGAGCAGTTACAGAGACTTCTGGAGAGTTTGGGAACAATTAGTGAAGCGGTACAGAGATAACTGAGCAAACAGAACGAACAGAAAGAAGAGGAAGAGAAGGGAGAGGAAAATAAAAGGAAGAGAAAAAAGTCTGAAGGAGTGCAGGCAGATGAGTTGCTTGGCTTCTGAGTTCAAAAATGAGTTCACAAAGAGTATGTAAGCACCATAAACCACCGAGCGCAGTAATCCTCACACAGCCATAATGAAATGTAAGCCCGATAAACTGAGTTAAAAATTGTAATCTCATTCTGTGGGAAGCAGGGTGGAGAGGGAAGAATGGGTAGGTGTTAAATCTGCATGTTTCATTATAGTAATTCAACCCATGATGTCTCAAGATATAAGAATATACATTTCTGTTTTGTTTTAAATATTTACATGGTGGTAGATACCAGATGAATGCCTGAGAGTGGAATACAGGTTGGGGGAAGTCAGGGAGCTGAAACAGAGAAGACCAGTTGGCTTTCCCAGTCTTGTTAACACAATGTGACTTTTTTGGATTTGGCTGTTCATGCTGACACGGGCCATCCTGACTTGCCAGGCTTTGCGGCTGAGTGTGGCAGGCTCAGTTTGGGCTGGTCGGGGGAGGGACAGGGATGGCTGACTATCCAGATGCACTAACACAGTGGACAAGCAAGCATAATCCCATTTCCAGACACACCTGTAATGTGGAGCATTATGCCACAAACAAGTATAATCTGTGCAGATATCCAGGGTCATGGAGGGAAAAGAAACAGCATTTTACAAGCTAAGGTTAAGGTTAACCATGGAGTAGCACCTTTGTTCTTTCCTTCACTCGTTATTTTCCATAAACCTTCCAAGATGGTTCTCTTGTTGGGTATGAAATTAAAGCTGTAAACCCAGATGTCTAAGAAATGTAACTCTATTTTCCTGCATCAGCCCTGGTTAGGGTGGATTAAGTTGTGGAAACAGGCGGACCATACATGACACGGCATACAACACAATAGCTTATTTCCTGCTCAATCGTGGGAGGCGACTGGGGAAAGGGTGACTATCCCTAGAATGATTCAGGGTCTGAGTCTGATTGGAGCTGTTCCATCCCCACAACATCTGGCCTTCAGATCACCATAATTATCGCTTGCACAGTTAGCTAGGGAAGGTGGAAAATGGGGGAGTGCCTGTGGGAGGTGGGTTAAGGCCAGGGTTGTTTGTCGCACACATCACTTCTGATCACATTCCATGAAACCAAAGACAATCTCCTGGCCACAAGGGAGAGCTGTGGAGTGCTCTCAGGAAGACAAGGAGATGAGCATTGGGAAAGAGTTAGCAGCCTTTTCCACAGCTACTCGACTTAATTTCTACTGATAGCCCCATTCAAGCTGATTGAGCAAACTTAATTCTGCTAAGTCTAGGGTTTCTGGGTTTGAATTTGGGGTTGTCCATGAAGCTAGGGCCCCGGAAAGAACCTCTGAGTGTTTGTTGTCCATAAAATCAGCCTAAATCTCTGTTTTCATTTGTTCTGAATGGCTCCTGTGTTATCCCTGGTTCCCCTCTGATAGTCTTCCTCACCCTAACACTTCATCTCCTCCTCACCAAACTGGAACATGAGATAGTCTGCTTGGCTATCAGAGGCCATTGCTTCCTAGACCTCCACACCATACAGCATATTTTCCTTGAGAAAAGCCTCTCTAGGATTTATATGTGAAGTGGGAATACAAGTGTTACCTGGGGTCTTTGACACTCTGCCCCTTCCTGACATGCAGGCTGTAGGGACATTCTTAAGGTTATGCCAGCATCTGATCTTTCTCTACTTTCCCTTTTCCATGAATAGGGGGCAACTTCCATTTCAGGATTGAGGGAGAGATGGTCTTCATCAGCTCTTCTTCCAAATCTATTATTCATTTATTGAGGTCTTGAAGGCGTTGGTGGTATAGTGGTGAGCATAGCTGCTTTGCATTTATTGAGGTTTTTTCATTCTTCCCCTAGAAGACTTTTAACCTCAAAAGCTGGAGGAGGGTTCTGTTTTCCTATCCCTGCTCTGAGACACTAGAACCCTAGAATTACAGCTTAAATAAGCCTAAAGAACATTGATCCGAATTTCTAAATATGGCAATTATTATGCCCATTTTACAAAGGAACCAGATTCAAGAAAATCATCTTGTTCAAGGATATACAATTTTTAAGTGTCAGAGGTGGGGTGTAACCCCACATCTGCTTGATTTCTGTGTCTGCTAGCTTCACCACTAGGTCATTCAGATTTTCATATGATCTGGGAGATACACAGCCCTAGAGAAACACAGACACTGACTCAGAAGCACACACATGCACACCCAGCGGAAGCTGAAACATGCCCTTCAATTTTATTGGTTGAAATAAATATTTTTCTGAAAGGGCAGCCCAGTATCAAGGAGCTTAGGGCATCTAGGGCATGAAAGTGAGGGTCCCCAGGGTGGTTGATGACAGATCTGGAGGCCTAGAGGATGAAGTAGTATGGTGTTTCTGGGCTAGTGGTTTGCTTGGCTGTTGAGTTCCTTGGCTAGTAGGCTTCCTGGCTAGGGATGTCTCAGCTGTTGGTTTCTTGCATGGTGGCTGATTTGTCTGGTTAATGTCTTTTTGGGTAGGTACTGTTGGAGTGGGTGAACCCATTGGCTACTGAGCCTGGCCTTCACATAAATAGGACACAGTAATAAATGATGCCTAAACCGATGAGTATGGCGAATACATCCAACCAACCAGTTCGGCCTGAGTTGATATAAGCCTTGTCCCAATTGCTCTTCTTGTTGGCCTCTTCGGTCTGTAGGAATGGGAACTTTAGATATGGAATTCTGAGCCCAGCCTTGTGACACCCTTGGGGAAAGGCTGGACACCTTCAGTCACTGAGGGAAAATCCCTACCCACATCCCAGGACAGGATCAGATGCAGCGGGGGCAGGTAGAGGATAGGACAGGCCATGGCTTAGGCATTGGTTTACCTTTCTACTGAAGAGGATTGCTGGTATTCCCAGGGGAGGGAAAAGCAGTGCAGCCACGATGGTCATATAAAAATAATCTGGGGCGTAAAATGCCAGTTCTTCAGGTGACTGTGTAGGCTCTTGTGCCGCACTGGGTGGGACCTCTGGGGCTGGTGGGGCACCTGGAGCTGGTGGGGCGCCTGAAGCTGGTGGGGCGCCTGGAGCTGGTGGGGCGCCTGGAGCTGGTGGGGCGCCTGAAGCTGGTGGGGCGCCTGGAGCTGGTGGGGCGTCTGGAGCAGGAGGGGCCTCTGGGGCAGGTTTTGGGGGCATGATTTTTCCACTCCAAAAGACTCGAAGGATCTTAAAAACAGAGCCAAACCCACTACACCTCCGCTAGTTCTAATCAGAATCGCCAAGATCCAAACCGTCAAAGGCCAGTACTTAACAATGGAGAAACCAGCCCAAGTCCTGATTGGCTGCCCACGTAAGGGGGCGTGGTCCAACTGCTCTGCTCCTCCAGGACTCGGAGGGTGCTCCATCCTCTCTCAGGACATTGACTCTGCCCACGCTGATAGGAATTGGTTGGAAGTCATAAGGTTGAATCCTGGCTCCTCTTTCCTGAAGACCCTATCCACGGAGAGGGCAGGAGCGCGGTACCAGGGACGCCTCCCAAGAGTTGCATGAGCGAGGAAGTAGACAAGCCGACTGAGAAAGCTAGGAGGCTTACAAACCAAAGGGAACGGAAATGAAAATGTCAGTAACAGAGTATAAAATATTAAATTAAGAAAGAATTCTAGTCCATTCTGACAGGAAGAAAGAAAGAAAAAAGGGTGAAAGGGGGTAACATCTTTCTTATAGTAAAATGCCATCTAATAAATGTCGATGGAATGATGGAAATGGAAAATTGCCATTGTGGTAGGCAGAATCTAAGATGGCCCCAAGATTCCTGCTCCCTGGTGTATATACACCTCCGAGTTATTCCTTCAAGTACTAATCTATGTGCCGCTGTGAAGGAATTCTACAGATGTAGTTAAGGTCCCCAGTCAGTTAATGTTAAGATAGGAGGAATATCCCCAGAGGGTCTAACCTGATCAGTGGAGTTCTTAAGAGGGACGACTTTACTGGCAAAAAACGATTCTAGGCAGGAGGTGGATTAGAGGCAAGGGAGAGCCTCCATTGCTGGCTTTAAGATGAAGGGCGTCACATGGCAAGGAATGCAGGCAGCCTTGAGATAAGAGTGGCTCCCAGATGAAAGCCAGCAAGGAGTTGGGGGCTTTAAGTCTACAACAGTAGGGATCTGAATCCTTTCATAACCAAATTCATTTGGAAGAGGGTCTTCGCTCCAAAATGAGAACACAGGCCAATACCTTGATTTCAGCCTTGTGAGAACCTGAGTAGAGAACTCAGCCATTGTAACCTACAGAACTCTGAGTTAATGTTATGGGCATTTGTTATGCATCGTTAGAAAATTAGCAACCATTCAAACACCATAGTAATTACTGACTCTGGTAAGAACCATCAATGGATGCTAAACCTCTGGGTTTTAACATAGGTCCCTTGGCTTGTGATTTTAGGGAAACAGAGGATGTGATGATCCAATTTTCAGGGAGTTGTAAGTGGGTAGGAGGAGGTAACACAGTGAAGCCCAGAAATATATACTCCAACATGGTTTGTCAAAGACATAACTGTATTCAAGCACAGTCAGGGACCCGGAAGCAGCAACAAGAACAACAGCAACACACACAATCCGGAAATCAGAAAATTCTTCATGGCATGTGCTGGGAAAAGCAGTCCCACCTGGATAGACTTTCAGCCTCCTCTTTCCACATAACAATGGGCCTTGGGTTGGAATACTTCCTTACCAAGATATAAAGAGCCCATACAACCTGCAGAGCCTACCACCTTGTGTGGGACTATCTTTCCCTGTTTCAGGTTCAGTGTGGATTCCTTTGTTCTTCTTGAGTATATGGATCAATAGCTTTCAGACACACACCCCAGCTTTTAGTATTTCAGACTCCAGGAGGAAGGGATCAGAGTCCGCCTGCTGCAGGACAAGAGTTCATGTAGGCCAACTGTACCCACTAGCTGTGTGGGACAGATGCCCACTGATGGAGCTGACCTTGCTCTGCCTCTTGTCTATGAGAGTAGAAGTGTTGTTCCATCCAGTGTTTGACTGTATTCTGTTTTCCTTGGTGACTCCTATACCAAGATGTAGTAGGCAGAGAGGTTTGGACTTCCATTTCTGGTGGTCGGCATCGTGATGATCTTTGCCAATGTGGGGATAGCAGTTAGACTCCTCTCCCGGCATTGGTAACCAGTGCATGATGTTGTGCTCGACAGAATGAATTGGTTCAGATCACTTCAAGGGTCAAAGTGGAAATTCCAAAGCAAAAATTATGAGGTGGGGGAGGGGGACAGAACTCAAAGATGGGTAGAATGAAGAATATAGATTGGTTTCTAGCAAGTCCCTTGGATGGTGGGAACCTTGGTTTGGTGGGGTGCAGGGGGGGTGGGGATCCTCTTGAATAGCGAGTCTCTTGTCCGAGGTGGCTTTGGGATGGTGACTTGTCTGGGTTCTGTGTGCCTGGGCTCATGCATCCCTTGTCTGGTGAATCCTTTGACTTGAATGACCCTTAGCTGGTGTGTCCCTCGGCTGGAGGGCCACCTAACCAACAAGAAACTGAATGTAGAAACTACATTTATGTGCAGTTTAGTGACAGGAAACTCGGGAAGAGCATTTGACATGAGTATTTCTGCTATGTGGCAGTTTGCTTCCTAGCTGGCTTTCTTGATCTATAGGGTGCTGGTGGTTGTTGGAAGGAATGTGTGAGTTTATAGAGTGAATTGAGGGAACTATTTAGGATCTCCAAAAAGGTGATGGGGCCTGAACAACTTCCACCTCCAGTGCTCAGTGGTGAGCAGAAGTAGGTGCAGGAATGGAGAAGGGGTTGTATACACTGCAGGTTAGGTCTTGGGCAGTGGAGACAGTGCCCCATCTTCACAGTATAGACAACGGCTGGGATTCCCAAGGGGAAGTTTATGATGACTAAAGGCAGTGGACAGATTTGATGAATACTCCCTCTCTACCATGTACCTGTTGCTTCTTGTTTTTTTCTTCTTTCACTCACTCTTTTCCTTTTTATTTTTTGGCCCTTCTTTCTGTATGTAGTAGCTTTCTTGGCTTGGACTCTTGGATTTCAATTTCCAGAAAGTAAAGGATTTGGTGAGAATCCTTAGTTGGGAAGGGACAAGCCTACCTCCTCCTGACTCCTAGTCAACTACAAGACTGAAGGCATCATCTGCTTTTCCATTATTGAGATAGTCAAGCCCTGCCCCTCCCTTTACTTTCAACAGCTGACTAGTTCATCAAACAGACATGCTGACCTCTCACCTAAATAAGCTTAGAGAATCTACCCTCTGATAGGCTTTGTCTTCAGGGGCAAGTCTGTACAGGTGTTGGTTCCCAAGAAATCTCCTCCAGCACCCTTGGTGCCAACTTTCCAGAGTGCCTTGTGGCTCCGGAGAGTGGGAGAGGGAAGAAGACACCTGGCCCAGAGTTAGGAAAGAGCCAGGACAGGTCTCAGAAAGGAGGGCAGGGACAGAGCATCAAGACCTGAGATGTGTCCTCTGGATTTAAGAGGATAGTTGCCTTTGGTGAGGGGAACTTCATAGTCAGTGGGGTCAGGTTCTATCATGCAATGACTCAAATGGTTTGCAAGAACAGGGACAGTGTAGGCAGAATGTAGATATTGCTTTCCGAAATTTTATAGGTGAAGGAGAAACAAGAGGCAGTGAAACAGCTGAGAAGAATGTGGGCCCCAATGCCTGATTTCAGAGAGCCATGGATTGAGTGTGAGATGTGGAAGTGGAAATGATATAGATTCTCTTTTCAGGAAGTTTGTCTATGAAGGGCCAAGAAAGGGAGGACTAGGGTAGGATTATGGGAGTGAGAGTAATTTTTTTTTTAAGATGGGTGAGACGTGAGCATATGCAACTGGGATGGAGATTCTGAAAAGATGGTAGCATGGTCCCATGTTCTGACTCTCCTTTTGTCTCTGGAATTTAAAATGATCAAACAAATAAACCCAGGTAACAGATAAATGTGAACTGAATCAACACTCCTGAACCTTGGAACCAGACTACCTAAGTCCAAATCTCTGCCACGCCACTGACTTGCTGTGCCACTTCTTGCATGTCAGTTAGTCTCTCTGTGCATCTGTTTTCTCATCTTTAAAATGGGGATAATACTAGTTTCTCCCTCATTCTGTCATGAGGATTAAGTAAGTTAATGTATATAAAAAGCTTAGAACTGTGCCTGGCACTCAGATTCAGTCTGGAAGTGAGACCCACACAGTATTTGTTGAACCAATCAGGAGTTCAAGCTGGGAAGAACAACAGAAAGGGCAAATAACTGTAACCCAGACCCCTTATTCATTGACTCAATTGAGAGGGCAGGAAGAAAGGGGATTGGCTAGGTAACACCCCTTACATACACTGAACCAATCAGGAGCCAGGTCTGGGCACATGAGACACGCCTATGTGGGAGCAGCCAGTCATAATGAAATGGTGGTCAGTAGAGAAACCACACCCAGTGACTCAAATCCCCAAGACTGCTTCAGGGACTGAGAGGAAAAGGGAAGTCCTAGGGACATCAACTAGGTTTGTGATGGGTTATTAGAAAAGGATGGGGGAGTTTAAGTGTGTCTATGTGGAATAGGTAGGGAGAATTTAGAGGAAGAGAGCAGTTAGGGGGTGAGGGAAACATAGATGGGGTAATGGGAGTGGTTAGGAGAGGACAGAGGGGGGTTGAATTGTCTTATAGGGCCATCAAGGCTGTTATGTAGGAACATGGAGGTGTGGTGGGTTCTGGCTTGGGGTAGTGTCCCCTGGTTTGGGGCAGTCTCCGTTTTAAGTGCCTTTCTAGGCAGAGGGGTTGTTTAAGGAGGTCCTCATTTCTTGGGAACTCAAATGTTCCCTCTCTGGGTCCCATTTCCCCTGTCTGCAGATTGCCCTCCTCAAGCCAAGGTCCATGGCTACTGGGACTGATCCCAGGGACCTAGAGTCCAAGGTTGCTCCAGTGCAGCAGGTTATCCCAATGCAGAACGTCTACCCGATGCAGCGAGTCATCCTGATGTCCTTGGATCCCCCAGAAAAGGATTATTTGGTTCTCGCCATCATTTCCATCTTCTTCTTCATTCTGCTGGCAATACCAGCCCTCTTGTTCTCCATTAAGGTGGGCACCACCCAGCTACCACCAACTCCCATTTTCCCCAGGTCCACCTCCTCGGTCCCATCCCACCTCCCTACTCTCCCTGGGTCCTTCTCTTTTTTCTCCTGGGGGATTTACTCCCTCCCTCTTCACCATCTTGCTGCCCTTGCTTCTCCCCAGGGCCCCCAAACCTCGTTCCTCCTCCTCCTGTGTTCTACCCACATCCACATGCCCTCATCCTGGCTCCCTTCTTCCTTCCTTTTTCCCCTGAGGGGCTGAACCTTGCCCTTAGCTCCCTCACACCGCTATTCCTATCTTGCACTCTCTACCTCTTCCCAGGGATGCCCCTCCTCCACCTCCCTCCTCCTTGGAAATACTTCCACCAGCTTGCCTTCATCCCCACAGACCCGTGAAGCCAACCTCCTTGGGAATCAGAGGAAAGCACGGATAAATTCCAGACTGGCCTTGGGCTTCAGTATCTCAAGCATCCTGGTGGGCTCCTCTGTGATCATTTGCTCCATTGTAGTCAGAGCCTTGAAGCAGAAAGTATGAGATCATCTTGAAAGCTCACTTCCCTCAGAGAGTGATGGACTGTACCTCCTAGGTCCTCTTGGAGCCTTTGAACTTGAACATCAGTAACTTACCTGTACTGGGGGAAGTCTCCCCTCCATCAGATTTTTAAGTGCAACGGAGTCAATGAGGAAGTTTCTGCTTTCTATCATCTACTGTATGTATGTGTATGTGCACATGTGTTCACATGCCCCTGTGTGTCCACTACACTGAGTACCATGGGGCTTATTCATATATTCAGTGAACATTTATTGGGCAACCATTCTACTGTGCTAGTGATTCAGATAGATGAGGTATTTGCCTCCATAATACTTACACTCTATATTCAGAGGGCACAGGAAAAAGTAAAATATGAAGCAATAAGATAGTTCTGGGTCAGTGTTCTCTAATAGAACATTCAGCCAATGATAAAAATGCTCTATAATCCACTCTGTCCAATACGGTACCCACTAGCCACATATGGCCGTATGCCGTTCAAGAAATGTGGCTAGTGGAACTGAAGAACTCAATTTTTATGTAAATTAATTATAAATAATTTAAGTTAATTTTGCCACATGTGGTTAGTGGCTACTGTCCTGGGCAGCACAGTTCGAGGTAGTGGTCAACATTATGAAAAAGAATAAAATTGGAGAAGGAGGAAGAAGGACTTAATGACAGAGTGGTGAAGGAAAGCCCTCACTGGGGAGCTAATATCTGGGCTGTGGCCTGAAGTGAGAGAAAGGAAGAAAGCCACAGAAAAATCTGGAAGAGGGTTCTAAGCAGAATAGCAAGTGCAAAGTCCCTGAGGCAGGAAGGAGCCTGGCTTGTTCCGGGAGGAAAAAGAAGACTTATGGGGCTGGAGTGTAGTGATGGGAGTGCTGCAAAGTAAGCTCAGAGGGTGGGCAGAAGGCAGATCACAGAGAGCCTAGAAAAAAGGTCACAGGGAGAAGGTTGGATTTTTAAATGTGAATTGAAACCATTGGAGGTATTAAACAGGGAGAACACAGGCTCTGGTTTCTGTTTTAAACAGATTGAGTTCCATGCCTAAATTGAATGTAGAAGATCTCTAAATAGGTTCTGGTACCAACTTCAATTTTGGGGGTGTGGTCTCTACACCAACAAACAATTCTCAGACACCAACTGGCTGTCCTACAATTCAACTCAATTCTGATACTATCTATCTGGATGTCACATCAGCTTCCACAAGTTGAGGGCTCAGTCTACAAGGCTGCCCTACTCCCCACCACTCCAGATGCCAGTTGCAAGCCTACATTGTTACCTGGGCTTCTGACCAATCAGCCACAGATTAAAACCACAATGGGATACCACTGTATACCCAAAGAATAGCTAAATTTGATGTCAACAAGTTTTGACAAGAATGTAGGAATCCATCTGTATTCGTTATTTGCAAATAACAGAGAAGAAAACCCATTCTTTGACAGAACAAGAAGCACAGGGTAGTGTTGTCCTGAAACAAATAGACTGCCAGATATTTCTCCAGCAAAGATAGGTTTATTCAGGGTCAGTAGAGAATTGCAGTTGGGGTCTGCAACCATGGTGAGGCATGTGCAAGTTTCCAAAATGCAAGGGAAGGGTAATGCTTTTATAGAGGAGAAAAGGAAGTTGGGAAGGCGATAGTAAACAAAGAGCCCATGGCTTTTCATTGATTAAGTCCTTGCCAGGAAAGAGGAGTCTGCTCTTCCCATTGGGCTCTGCTATTGACACAGGGCACGAGAGCGCCCCCTTCTGGTCTCTTAGCTCTATTGAATTGAGGTTTCTTTTAATCTATATTTTACAGTAGGCAGGTTCCAGACACATGCACCAGGCACAAGCACCTAGCTCTGTTTTCAGCTTTTCTCCTAGTCTTGTCCTTATGTCTGATTTTGTGGACAAAGCAGACATTAGACTGTAATCCAAGGGAATTTCACCAGCTGAGTGAGCCCCTGGAGGGAGCGTGAGGCGGCGCAGAGCCCTCGCAGTTCGTTTCTATTTGTTGACACTCCACCAAGCAATGGGTCTGCTCAGGGTTGTACGTCAAACCCTTAGTGAGATGGAGCACTGGGAATGATGGTCTCCCTGGGATGTAGCCCACTGGCCAAGAGCCACATGACCACCAGCCATGGGATCCACCAAGCAAGAAGTACACCAGCCAAGGAACCCTCTGCCATGGAAGGGGTTCTCGGTCTTAACAGCCTATGTTGGTGATTTCGCTGGTACAAGGTGAGAACTGTTGGGCGGCGTGATTTCTGCCTGCACAACCCCTGCCCCTTCCAACTTCCATGCTTCCAGAGACTGAGGAGGGTGACTGCCTGACATGTGAAGGGCATTGCTGAGTCCATCATCTTGGGAGACAGACGTACATGCACAGACAGATAGAGACATACTCAGATCCCACATGGCTTGTTCCTGGCTGACGTTTCCCAGAGACTTCTCTATGCCAGATGCACCCCCTTCCATGCCCAAATCCCACCACAGCCAACGGACCCAGGGGTCAGGGCCCTGCCCCATTCCTTCTAAGAATGGAACTGTCAGGCTCTGTCCTCAGGCAAGGCAGAAATCTTCTGCCTTCCACTCTCCATTCTGCTTAGGGCACCTGGAGCAAGTCCACAACCTAAATCAGATTCTGTCCCTCCCTGGCTTAAACCCTCCCTGTTCCTGTGGCTCTTGGCCTCAAACCCAGATACCTCCCCCAGGTGTCCAGCTCTCTCCTCCTGCCTCTCCACACTCTAGCTGCACAGTACTTGTTTCTGGAACACATGACTCTCCTTTCCACCTCAGGACCTTTGCACTTGTACCCACCCCCCGCCTGGAACTGCCCAGATCTTCTCATGGCTGGCCCCTCATCCAAGGTCTCAGCTTGCATGTCCTCTCCCCAGACAGACCTTCCCTGACCCCCTCACTCCCCACCTCATCTTATGTCACCCTTCTGGTTCTCTCTCCCTTGTGTCCTAGTTACTCCCCATAGTCTTGGATCCTTTCTGAAATCACTTGTTTGTTTATTTAGGTTTTCACCCTCCCTTTCCCCATCATACCCATGGACTGTGAACTCGAAGAGGGCTCTGATTTTGTCTCTCTTGGTTGTTACTTGGCCCTAAAGAGCCGAGCACTGCCCGGTGCACTGTAGGCTCCCACTACTTTCATGTTAAAAAAAAAAATTACATCCTGCTCTTTGACTTATGGAACCTATCAAAGAATCAGTCCAGAATTTACCAATCTGCACTTGAAGCCTGCCCACTTCATTCACTGAACCAATCATGAGTTCAAACTGGGACCGACAATAACAAAAAGGCAAGTAGCTGAAACCGCACCTCTTTATTCATTGAATCAGTCAGGAGGACAGGCAGAAGTTGGGGGGTATGTGTTTAAGTAATGCTTCTTAATACATTGAGCCAATTGGAAACTGGGTCTAAATGCTTGAAACACCGCCCTCCCTGCCTCCTCCGTGTCAGAGCAGCCAATCACTGAATTGGTGACCAACAGGGGCCACGCCCCTGTGACTCAACTCCAGGGCAGCCCCAGGGTTAGGATGCGAGGACAGCTGTGGCATTAACTGGGTTTGTGGATGGTGAAATAGTGGGAAGTTTGAGGGGACAGAGAGGGGCTCAGGAGAGGACAGCCAGAGCTAAAAATGGGATAGAAAGGGGGTTAATGGATGTCTGAGTGTCCAGGAGGGAATTGTAGGGTCCCAGGAAAGTGGTTTGTGGGGAAGGATGGCAAGGAGGCTGGAAGTTAGAAGGGACTCAGAAAAGGTTATGGGAGACAAAGAGAAGGTTACACGGGAAAAGGAAGGGGCATGTGGAAAGGGAGGCTCTTGTGGGACAGGGAGAGGGTTAGGAAAGGAACAGGGGGAGGTTATGGGGCCTCAGGAAGGGGCTGTGGGGGAGACAGGGAGGGATTTATACAAAGAAATGGAAGGGCTTACTGGGTCAGGGCACATCTAGGACAGAGGAAGAGTTATAGGAGGGGGTCCCGGGGGTCAAGAAAGAGTTATGGGGAACAGGGAGTTGTAGCAGGCAGGAAAAGGTTATGGGAAGAGGGATGGGTTATGGGACAGGGAGCTGTTAGGACGGTGTTACAGGACCTGGGAGAAGGGGAAGCGGGACTAGGACAGAGTTACAGGATGGGGAATATGAGGCACAGATTGCAGAAGGGATTACAGAAGTGACAGAGAAGGTTACAGGGCTGCAGAGAGTCAGTAACATCTAAAGCAGTGGTTCTTAAAGCGCGGTCCCCAGCCTGCAGCAGCAGCTTCACCTGGGAACTTGTTAGAAATGCGCGTTCTTGAGCCCTGCCCCAGACCTGTGGAACCAGCAACTCTGCGGATGGGGTTCAGCTATCAGTTTTCATCCAGGTGACCCTGTTGTATGCTCAAGTTTGAGCATCACTGGGCTAAAGTGACCATTTAATATAACATCCAAACTGAGCACTTTTTAGACTGAAAGGGGAGCCTTCAATAATTTGGTAGGACCAGGCTTAGCTAACCGGACAGCACAGGCAAACCAGGATGTAGCACATTATTGGAGAGCAGGAATGGGTTTAGGGAGCCAGAAGAAGCATGCAGTTTCTAAGTTACTTGGAGGGTATTGTAAGGCCAGCGAGGGTGTTATATAGAGTCACTGGGATGTCATAAGGTCTGTTTTCCCATGGCGGTGGCCAGGGTCATTGTGGGGTGAGCCCTCACCTCAGCGCCCTCCTGTTGGTGGGTTTAGTTCTATGCGTCCCCGTTAGTCAGCATCTGCTGACCATCCTTGGTCCATGTGCAGACCCCATCCCCTCTGCTGGAGTCCGTGGCTGCTGTGGCTGATGTCTGGGCCCCAGAGTTCAAGATCACTGTGATGCAACCCATCTCTAAGACAGCCTTCAACATTCTTGTAAAGGGCTACATGCTGCTCTCCATTTTGTTCAGTTTTCTGCTTCTTCCTACTGGGAATACCTGCCATCGTGTTCTCCTGCTTGGGGGGTGGGGATTAACCATAGTCCTCCCTCTGTGGAACCCCGCCACCCCTGCCCCCTTTCCCCTTCTGCAGGTGCCCCAGGACCCACCCCCTGCCCAGCTCCCACTCCTTTCTAGTTACTAGCCCCGCCCGTTCTCCATCCCACTCTCCCTCCACCAACACTCTGAGAGCGATACATATGATGCCTTCTGTGTGATTGTGTATGTGTTTATGTGGTTGGGTTATGCCCTGTGTACTAACAGCTCCTATAAAAATCCTTGCAAGGGAACAACAACAACAACAACAACAAAAACTATCTTCTTTCTTTTTCCAGTTTTATTGAGGTAAAATTGACAAATAAAATTGTAAGGTATTTAAAGGGTACAATGTGATGATTTGCTGTGCACAGCATTATGAAAGGATTTCTCCATTCATCACCTCACATATTTATTTACATTTTTTTGTGTGTATGTGAGAATATTTATGTTCGACTCTCTTACCAAATTTCAGTTATACGATATAGTATTATCAACTAGGGACTATCTTCTAATCAGAAATAATTGAAACCAGAAGACAATAGAATGACATTTTCAAAGTACTGAAAAAGAGCTGTTCCCCTCTCCTGCTCCTGATTGGCTGGAAAACCAAGGGGGAGGAGCCTAGGAATTCATCCTAGCCAGCTGCTGGTCCAGCCCCATCATTATTTTGCCCTCCTTTCATGATTGGCTGACATCCACAGGGGGTGTGTCCTGGACAGTTTCACCATCCTAATTATGCTGGCCCTGCCCCATCCCCTTTGTCTTTCTGTATCAATTGGCTGACAGTCATACTGGCTTCCTTTCCTGATTAGGTTGGTCCAGTCCCACTTCTGTTTTTTTTGAGGGGGATAATTAGGTTTATTTATTTATTAAATTAATTTATTTAATGGAGGTACTGAGGATTGAACCTAGGGCCTCGTGCATGCTAAGCACACACTCTACCACTGAGCTATACTTTCCCTCTCCACCCCATCAACCTGTCTTACTTCTTGGTTCTCCTTTTCTAATTGGCTGGAAGTTGGAAAAAGCTGTGACACAAGACGTCCCATCTCCTTACCAACCACCAACCCCCTTCCCAAATGTTGGCTCCCAGATTGGACGACTGGATCAGGAGACCTGTATCCCTCATCCCTGGCTTTTGAACCCCATTCTGAGCTTTGCATATGTCTCCATCCAAGAATACCTTTTCTAACTCCAATTTTCTCAAGCTTCCCTGCCAGGGATGGGGAGTGGGGAGTGGGGAGTTGGCCTGTCCTAATCATAAAATAACAACCCTTGAGATGTCACAGTTTCTATAAAAAATCTGTGTGATTTTGACTCCTGCAACCGTGGCTTCGTTCAGCAAATAATGGACTATCAGCTGTGTGCCAGGCTCCATGCTGGGCACTTGGGGCACTGAGACACACAAGACACTGCTGAACATGTGCTCCTTCATGAGGCTTCCTTTTTCTTTGCTTCCCGATCTCCCTACCCCACCCCCATGTCCTGGTTCTCACACCTCTCAGGCTGTGCTTTCATCTTCTTTGATAGCGTGGCTGCCACAGCTGTGCCCTGGCCCTGCCCTCCCCTCCTTGCTCTTCCTCCAACCCTTGCCAGAAGCTGTCTCACTTTCCATAGCCTCATTTTAAGTTTCTACACTAACAACACCCTCATCTCCGGTCCCAATGCCAGCCTCTCCCGTAAGCTCCAAGACCCAGTTGTCTCACCACCTCCCGGTCAAAAAGCTTGTCACGTGGTAGATGCTCAATAAATGTTCCGTAAATTATTGAATGGAGGATGGTTTTAATGTGAGGCCTTTTTGTCAAATGGGGCCTGGTGTGATGTGGTGTATTTTCAGGTCTGTGAGGACTTTCCAGCCAGGCTGCCTGGGTTCAAATCCTGGCTCTGCCACCGACTAGCTGTGTATCTCTGGCCAAGTCATTTAACCTCTCCATGCCTCAGTTTCTTCATAGTAAAATAGGAATAAGAACCGTACTTTCCTCGTAAGGCTGTTATGAAGATGAAACAAGCTCACACATAGAAGCACTGAAGACAGGGCTGAGTGCAGTAAGTTCTCAGTGAGTGTCTGTTGTCATCGTGGGCTTCCTGTCATTGTGTCTATGTGTGTCTGTCCCTCTGTTTTAGGTTAGGGACATGTGACTTTGGTCAACAAAGAACATCACCCGAAGGCAGGACCATGTGTCCATGTCAGTGTTTGTGGCTACAATGGCTGCTGCATGCTATTGAGTATCCCAAGGACCCTGAGGTTTATTCATCCAACAAAAGTTTGTGTGCTCACTATTTGCTATTCTAGGCACTATGGATACATCAGTCAGAAAAAAAAAAAATCCAGGCAAAAAAATCCTTGCCCTCATGGAGCTTACATCCTATCAGGGAATTCAGAAATACACAGGCAGGGGTGGGGGTAGAGCTCAGCAGTAGAGCGCATGCTCAGCACATACACAATCCTGGGTTCAATCCCCAGTACCTCCGTTAAAAAAAAAATTGAAAATGCTACACAATTATAAAAACAAGAAACACACAAGAAACCCAATAAATAAGAAAAATTGCATAGGTTAGAAAATGAGAAGTGCTATAGGGGGAGAAGTAGAGAAGGTAATGGAAGGGGAGAGGGTGGGAGGGAGACTGCGGGTTACAGTTTTAATTGGGTTAGTCAAGAAGGTCTCAGTAGGAAGACAACAGTTGTATAAAGACCCAATGGAGGGAGAGAGGGAGCCATGCATACATCTCGGGGAAGAGCATTCCAGGACGAGAAAACAACAAATGCAAAGGCCAGCAGGTAGGACTTGGGTCCTGCTGTCTGAGGCACAGTAGGGAGGCCAGTGTGGCTGGCACGGACCCAGCACGTGGAGGGAGAAGGAGGTGAGGTGAGGGTGGCAACAGGGCAGCTCCCTAGGGATTTGGGTCCTAACGTGAGGACTTGGCTTTCAGCGGAAGTGAAGTGAAGCCCTGGAGAGGGCTCTGAGCCAGAGGGCCCTGATCAGACTCGGGTTCACAGGCTCCCTCTGGCTGTGTGTGGGGAGCAGATTGTGAGGGCGGGGATGGGAGCAGGGAGATGAGAAGGAGGCTGCTGTGAGAGCCCAGGCAGGACGGGATGAAGGTTGAACCAGAGTGAGAGCAGAAAAGGGAGAGACAGTTGGAATTGGGATATGATTTTAAGATCCCAGGAGAGGAAGCCTAGCAAAGCCAGCCTGAGGACAGTGGACCTTTCCACATCTGGACAAAGGTGGGAGAGAAGTCAAACACAGGAGACTTGGCTGCCAGCTTCGCCAGGGGGGCGACCTTGCTCTTCACTTGTGGACCCACTGCCTGCTCTTCCGCCAGCTTGAAGAGGAGGGAGAAACCAGGTGCCTACTTGCAGGGCCTCTAGCTCCAATCTTCCCAGGGTCTGGAGGTGGGGGTTTTGGTGGGGGAAGGGTGACCTGCCCAGGAAGAGAAGGGCATTGCTGAGTCCACTATCTTATCAGAGAGACCAAACACATACAGAAAGTCAAGGTCACAATGAATTTTTTCACTCAGCAAACACTCCCTGAGACCAGCCTGGGCCAGCTCTGGGATGGGTGATGCAGAGTACAGAGTGGCTGGTGACTGGGACATCCTGGATCCTGTCCTCAGGAGTCTAGGGGTGGGAAATGAAGTGTTACCAAATAGCGACAGTCTGGAGTGGTCAGGTTTGTGAAGGAGGAATTACAGGTCAGAGTGGTCAGGGCTGAGACAGGGAAGCCTAGGGGTTTGTGGGAGCCCAGGGGAGGTACCTGACCCAGCCTGCTGGGTGGTCCAGGAAGATCTCCTGGAGGAAGGGATGTCTGCTCTGCAGCCGAGAAGATGAGGGGTAGTTGAATGTGGGGAGAATGTAGCGTGATTGTTTCAGGCAGAGGAAACTTTGTGGGCCAGGGTCTCCAAATGATAATTTTAACAGACATCCTCAAGCACAAAAAGGGCAAGTGGCACGTGGGGAGGAGGCAGGACAGCCAGGGGTCTGATCTCAGCAGGCCTGTAGGATGCTGAGTCCCTGAGAGTATGCGTGCTCATGATTCTAGGAGACTCTTGTACAAATTCCTCTGAAAACCCACTCGAATGTTCACCATCTAGTTAATAATCTGTCCTCTGCTCTCTCTTTCACAGGAAAGAAATTTTCAGTTCTGACCACTAAGTGCTCTCTAAAAAGCCGTAGGGATCTGAATGCCCCCGGCTCAGAGAAATCTAGCACTACTGTGCTAAATGGATCGTGTCACGCTTGCAACCTTCTGGTGAGAAGTCTTTGCCCTAAGTCGTGCTGGGAGTTGCCCGTCCCCTCCCCACATGGCACAGTCTGCCCAGGCTCTGCTCCAGGTGCCAACGTTGGTGCCCCTCCCGCTCTGTCCAGATCCTGCCTGTGGGCAACACCTCCCAGACAGGGTTAGGGTTGCTTGGACACACAGTGAAAGAAAAGTGCACAAGCAAAGACCCCCACCCCCACCCCACAAAGACACAGAACTTGAGTAGTATCTAAAGGCTGTGTCATCAGGGGGACTGGTAAAATTGTTGAACTGTCAACATGGCTGGGCACTGACACAGTGAGAATGGACCTGGCCATGGGGCCGGAGCAGGGTCGTTGGGCTGGGTGTGGGAAGTCTGGGGACTCAGGTGGTGGCCATGTTTCCATTACTTGAATCACCAGTCCAGCTGAGCACTAGCCATGGCTGTGACGGTGTTTTGAGTAGAAAATAAATGGATCGAAGGCTAGCCCTCTGGTCATTCCCTAAGCCTTTTGACAGTCACCAATGTCCACCCCATTCCGGATCACTTAAAGACTAAAAAATGAAGCCTGCCCTGAATTGAGGCTCGGAGGAGAACACACATCACCGCTGTGCTCCTGCCAACAGGGCACAACCTGAATCCAATCATGAGGACCTATCAATAAACCCAAATAAAGGGAAACAACAAAATAATGGATACTCTTCTGAAATGTCAAGGTCTTGGAAGACAAGGAAAGACGGGGGAAATGTCATAGATGGGAGGAGACTAAGAAGCCAGGACAACTAAATGTCAAGTGCGGTCCTGGATTGGATCCTGGACCAAGAAAAGGACATGAGAGGGAAAACTGGGGAAATTCAAATAAATTCTCTAGATCTGTTAATAATGTCATATCAATGTTAATTTCCTGAATTTGATCATTGTACTGTGGTTACGTAAGAGAGTGTCCTTATTCATAGGAGACACACGCCTAACTATTTAAGGGTAAACAAGCATCCTGTCTCCAACTTACTCTCAAATGATTCAGGCAAAACTTTAAAAAACCTATCTATCTATCTGTCTGTCTATCTATCTATCTATCTATCAAGCATAGATGTGGTAAAATCACTAAATTTAGGTGAAGGGTAGGCAGATGTTCTTTTTACTATCCCGTAACTTGTAGGTCTGAAATACTTAAAACATTGAAAATGAACACAAAACAATAAAACTAAGAAATGAGAAAAACAAATGAGGCAGGGACTGAAGGACAGTTCCTGAGTTTTGACAGGTCTGCACAGTATCACAGGTCAGCCGTCCCTGCCAGTGATGGTGCCTTGGTCTCTCCATCTGTGACTTAGGCTGTGGGCTTCTCTAATTTGCACAGACACGACCCCATATCTGCCCGGGCTCTGGATACACCAGAGGAGTTTCCAATGACTGAGATTTTCCTGAGGGTCTCCAGGTTTGTTAGTGAATATTCCTGACCAATGGGTGAGATGAATCCTGTTCAACATCCGACAGTGACTACTGAGCATCTCCTATGTGTCTGAGGGCACAGTTCTGGGTGCTGTGCATATAGCAGCAAACACAAGCAAGTCCCAGTCTTCCTTCTAGTAGGACAAGATTGACACCAAACAAGTGTCAGGTTGGGATAAGGGGTGTGAGTAAAGCAGGGTAAGGGGATGGAGCCTGATGAGGTGCAGTATTACAAGTGAGGACACCCTGAACATATGGACGTATGAACTGAGACCTGGCGATGAGAAAAAGCCATGCTGATATCTAAGGAAGACAGTACCAGGCAGAAGGAACTGCAAGTACAAGGGCCCCGGGGCAGGAATGACCTTGGCCTGTACAAAGCATAGCAAGGCCAGTTGCCAGTGGATCTGTAGCAGAGACCAAGCAGGGAGAGGTGAACCGAGGCCAGATCTTGCAGGAACGATTTTGGAGTTTATTTTAAGTGAGAAGGGAAGTCCTTGGAGGGTTGTAAGCAGTGGAGTGACACAGCTGTTTTACACACGTGGCTCATAGAGAAGCCTCAGCACATGGACTCATGGTAAGGGCAGTGAGGGTGACTTCGGCCCTGCCTTCTCTCTTGCAGTTTCCTGCAGCAGGTTGGGGACAGCCAGGTGGGGTGGGGGTGGGGCCTCCTGCTGTTCCACAGCTTCAGCTTTCCCAGGTGACCTACCCCAGAGGGAAGGACATCACCAAGGCAATTATCTTATCGGATCTGCCCACTTTTGCCCCTGGAGACACATCCACCCTGTGAGGCCCAAGCAAGAGGTATCAAGATACCCACCATTCCACCAGGCCAGCCCCTCCCTGCTGCCTGTGGAGGTCCCTCCCTAGGGGTTCGGAGGGGGTCTTCAGACCTCCAACCTGGCACCAAGCACCAAGCTTGAGCCAGGCCTCTTAGACACATCCTTTCCCCACTTTGCACCTTGGTTTCCCCATCTGAGCAGGTTGGGTTGGGGACGAGGGCACGGTTGAGGGCTGTGATGGCTCTGTCTGGAGTGTGGAGTGCCTCTGGGGTCCTCCGAGCCTCCTATTCCTGCTCTGCACAAAGGAATCATAGTGTCGCCTTCAGAGGGGTTTGTTGCAAGGACCCATGAGGTCACACACGTGCAGTCCCCGGACATGCTTGGCGCTGCTGCTGTTTGGGTGTTTTCTCTGGTGGTACCCTGTAAGAACCAGGCTCCTGGGGTCAAACCTAGGCTGGAATCCTGTCCTGGAGACTGAATCATCTCAACCTTAGGCCAAGTCCTTAACCTCTCTGCACCTCGGTTTCCTCATCTGTACTATGGGGGCTAAAAAGAGAAGGTAACTGTAAGGCTGTTGTGAGGAGCTAAGGAAACATTCCAGCAAACACACAGGGCAGACCCAGCGCAGAGTAAGTGCTCGCTGGTCGGCAGCTGTTACAGCGACCTCTGTGGGCGCCCTCCCCGCCAGGTGTCTGATGCCTGCTCTGAGGCTTAAAAGAGGACACTGCAGCCATCTGCCTGGTTCTGAGTCCTGACTCTTTCACATCGTAGCTTGCAAGTGACTTCACCGCTCCAGGCCACAGTCTCCCCATCTGTAATGGGGGTAGGGGGTAAGAGTGGTACCCACCTCCAAGGGTAGTTGTGAGGTTAAATAAGTTAATAGATGACAGGCTTTGGCACAATGCCAGGCACATAATGAGCACCATGTGTTTGCTATTCCTGTTGTTGTTAGTATGGCTACTCCCAGTGGTTCCCTGATCTCAGTGGCAGGTTGTGATGGGGTCCAGGCAGGCTGGGAATGCCCAAGCTGCCCAGGCCTGGAGGTCACCCCAAGGAGCCCCGTAATCAGCTGTAATCAGGCCCGCCCTGCTCCACCTCCTCCCTCCCTGGGTATATCAGGGCTGGTCCAGACCCCAGGCTCTGTCTCGGCAAAGCAGGGCGGCTGTACCGGGCACCATGGGGAAGGCAGTGAGTGGGATCAGAGGTCCAGGGGTGGAGGTTGAAGGCAGGGGTTCCAGTGAGATCTGATGCCTTCCCCATCTGACCCCAGGAGAATTACGAGCTGTACCAGGTGGAGCTGGGTCCAGGGCCTGGTGGAGACATGGCAGCCAAGATGAGCAAGAAGAAGGCAGGAGGTGGAGGAGGCAAGAGGAAGGAGAAGCTGGAGAACATGAAGAAGGAGATGGAGATTGTGAGCCCAGGGCAGGGGGCTGGGCGGGGGGCTGGGCAGGGGGCTAGACAAGACTGAGCAAGGGCGGGGGTGGGGACCCACGAGAGCCAGACAGCGAGTGTCCTGCCCCCACCATACAGAATGACCACCAGCTGTCAGTGGCAGAGCTGGAACAGAAATACCAGACCAGCGCCACCAAGGTGAGCTGGGGCAGAGGGAGGGGTGGGTGCAGAGGAAAGAGAGAGACAGAGAGAGAGAGAGAGAAGGGAAAAATGCATTGGAGAGAAAAGGCAAAACAGAAAGAGACAGTAAGAGAAGCAAACAAAAAGAGATAGAAGGAGAGATGGAGGCAGAGACAGCAGGAAGAAAGAGACAGAGAGAAAGATGGGAGAGAAGAAAGAGACACGAAGGAGGGAAGGGGAAAGGGGAGGGAACAGAGACAAAGATGGAGAGAGAAATGAAGGTGGAGGAGAGGGAGAGGGAAGGGGGAGGGGAAGGAGATGGAGACAGAAGAGCGACCCACCGAGGAGTGTATGATGAGAGAGCCCTCAGTGGCCACCGCGTCCCCACCCCACCCCGCCCCGTCCCCAGGGCCTGTCTGCCAGCCTGGCTGCGGAGCTGCTGCTGCGAGATGGGCCCAACGCGCTGAAGCCGCCGCGGGGCACCCCCGAGTACGTCAAGTTCGCTCGGCAGCTGGCGGGCGGTCTGCAGTGCCTCATGTGGGTGGCTGCAGCCATCTGCCTCATTGCCTTCGCCATCCAGGCCAGCGAGGGTGACCTCACCACGGATGACAACGTGAGTGGAGGGTGCTGGGGGCCTGACGTCGGACACAGGGACCTGGGGGGCAGAGGACAGTGAGCATGGGACTCAGGACATGAGTGACATAGATGGGGATATAGAGACATGGAAATGCAGCTCTAAGACATCGTGGGGGGCAAAGGACATTGGGATACGGAATAAGCTCAAGGACAGAGGTGATGGGGGACACAGGAGAGAATGTGTCTCAGAGATGGAAGACATTGGTAGAGATCTAAAACCACTTAGGATATGAGACTTAAGAAACAGAGTACATGAGGACATGGGACTAACCAAAGACAGAGGGCATAGGGTACACTGGGACTCAGACATGGGTCACAAGGGCAAGGGAACACAAGACTCAGGGCACAGTGCATGGAGAGACATGAGATATTAGACACGAAAGCACAGACACGTAGAGACTAGTGAGAGGCAGGGCAAGAGGACACTGGATATATGACATAGGGGCTTAGGGACATGTGACATTGAACAAGGGTTTGAAAAGTCATAGGACTTGTGACACAGGATGGAGACTCAAGGATACACAGACCTGAGAAGGCATCGGACATAGGGACTTGGAATTTGGAACAGGGGGCACGGATCGTGGAGGACACCGAATATGAAGCATGAGACCAGCAGCCCACATGGAAAGGGGGACGTGAGGGCCAGGAACTGTATGGGCACAGGGGACACAGAGGATGGCACACAGATTATGAAAACACAGAATATGAAACTTGGAACACAGGGACTGTAGGACATGGGAATGTGAGACAGAGGACGGGGGGGGGGGAATGCAAGACCTGTGGGCACAGGAAAAGGGAACATGGACCACCAAGGTGCATAGTGACACCGGGCACAAGTCATAGGACATGGAGACACAGGGGCCAGAGAATATGGCATGTATGGACACAAGGACACAAGACACCGAGAATGCAGGCAGTTGGATGTGGGATATGGGGACAGGGACACCAGTCACAGGAAACAGTGCCAGAGGCTTCCTAGTAGAGTGGGGAAAACCATGGAGGTGACCCGGGAGGGGAACCACCAGGGGACCAGAGAGCAAACGGGTGGCCTCGTGCAGGGAGCTCCCAGCCCCTAGTCATAACCCAGCCCCCTCTCCCCCCAGCTGTACCTGGCACTGGCCCTCATTGCTGTGGTTGTGGTCACCGGCTGCTTCGGCTACTATCAGGAGTTTAAGAGCACCAACATCATTGCCAGCTTCAAGAACCTTGTGCCCCAGGTGGGTCCCCAGCCCGCGGCCCCTTCAGGTTCCAAGTCTCCACGCTGGTGCAGGCAGGCTCCTGGCCTCTCTCTGGGGCCCTTCCCACCAGGCCCAAGCAGCCCTTCAGCCCTGGCCTCCATTTCTCCCCACAGGTCCTCACCTCTCCTCCCCTTCCTACCTCCCCATGGCACTCAGCAACTTCCACCCCCACCCCTCGCCCTCCTCAACTCTGGTGCCCTTGCCCCACAGCAAGCCACTGTGATCCGAGACGGGGACAAGTTCCAGATCAATGCCGATCAGCTCGTGGTGGGCGACCTGGTGGAGATGAAAGGCGGGGATCGAGTGCCAGCTGACATCCGCATCCTCCAGGCCCAGGGCTGCAAGGTGGACAACTCCTCACTGACCGGAGAGTCTGAGCCGCAGACCCGCTCGCCTGAGTGCACACATGAGAGCCCCCTGGAGACCCGCAACATCGCCTTCTTCTCCACCATGTGCCTTGAGGGTCCGTGAGATCCCCGCCCGCCTGCCCAGCTGACCACATTGCCACCACCCCCCATTACTGCCTCCACTTCCCCTCCTCTGCTTCCTTCTGAGACCCACTGCCTCCCCACTTCAGTGACTGCCACCTATTGGGGTCACACTGCCTCTCTAGCTCCCACCATTTTACCCCTTTCCCAGGTCCCACTGCCTCCACTGCCTTCCATGACTGCCCCTCCTTCAGTTCACACTGCCATGCACGCCCCCAGTGCTGCCCACCCAGCCCTGAGTCTCCCTCTTGGCCCCACCGCAGGCACAGCACAAGGCCTGGTGGTGAACACAGGTGACCGCACCATCATCGGGCGCATCGCAACACTGGCCTCGGGAGTAGAAAATGAGAAGACACCCATTGCTATCGAAATTGAACATTTTGTGGACATCATCGCAGGCCTGGCCATCCTCTTTGGGGGCACATTTTTTGTGGTGGCCATGTGCATCGGCTACACCTTCCTGCGAGCCATGGTCTTCTTCATGGCCATCGTGGTAGCCTACGTGCCTGAGGGGCTGCTGGCCACTGTCACGGTGAGTCAGGGAAGCAGAAGAGGGATGCAGGGAGCTCAGAGGCCTGCCAGCCTGTCTCTCCATTCATCCAGGCTTCCGTTCAACAGCTCCCTAAATGTCTATCTATCCATTCACCTCCCATCCATCCATCCTCCTTCCCATCACCTATCCTCCCCCCACCCCTAAACCAACCTCTCCATCTTTCCCCTTTATTCAGCAAACACTGACCCAGGCGACTCTGACCAAGTCCTGTGCCAGACACTGAGGTCTCAGAGATGAACAGGCAGGGACTTTGACAGGAGAAGACTGAGGTCTGGTTTTGAAAGGCTGTGAGTGGCTTTCAACAGTCAGCACCCAGCCTGAGGCCCGACCAAGGGAGTCCCAGGGAATGTTAGTTTTCTCATTTCGATTATGTTGACAAGAGAATTTATAGAACTTCTGCTAGGGCAGCTTAGAGAGGGGCCTGGCTACGTTTATCTGGGCAGATTGGGGAGGCATCCCAAGTAGTAAGCACAGGCTGGACAGAAGCTTGGAGGCAAGAAAAAGCCTGATTTGGGCAGAGGAATGCAGCATACACAGTGCTGTGGCTAGGGTGAAGGATCCCCAGTGCTGTGAAAGGAGGAAAGCAAGTCTTCGTCCTCGAGCCTGCATTTCTCATCTTTCCCCCAGGTCTGCCTGTCCCTGACAGCCAAGCGACTAGCCAGCAAGAACTGTGTAGTCAAGAACCTGGAAGCAGTGGAGACCCTGGGCTCCACGTCAGTGATCTGTTCTGACAAGACAGGGACCCTTACTCAGAACCGCATGACTGTGTCCCATCTGTGGTTCGACAACCACATCCACTCCGCAGACACCACGGAAGACCAGTCAGGTGTGGGGTGGGAGGAGACAGGCCCTGGGCCAGGATCTGGTAGAGGGTGGAGTCCTGGATGGGAGCTCCGAGGTTACTGAAGGGAGCCTGGGAAGGGCTTTGCCTTAATGGAGAGGGAGCTCCATTCGATCTGGGAAAGGGCCAGGTCGTGGGTCCTGGGTCCAGGGAGAGGGATCAGCTCCAGGTCTGTGAAGGGGCTTGGTATCGCTCATAGGAGACTTTTACCGAGTCTGGAGGGAAGGCTGCGTCCCGGGGTAAGAGGGGTTAGGGTCCCACCCAGGTCTGGGGCTGGGATCCAATCCTGAATTTAGGGGGATGGGCTCGGTTCTGATATGGGAAAGCCTCCTCGCGGCCCCAGCCTGGACGCTTGACCTCTAGGGCAGACGTTTGATCAGTCCTCGGAGACGTGGCGGGCACTGTGCCGCGTGCTCACCCTATGCAACCGCGCTGCCTTCAAGTCCGGCCAGGACGCGGTGCCCGTGCCCAAGGTGAGAGCCCCGGGTGACTCGGGGGATCCCAAGAGCCTGGTACAGCCAGGATCGCCCCTGACCCTGGCCCTCTTTCCCAGCGCATCGTGATAGGAGACGCGTCCGAGACTGCGCTGCTCAAGTTCTCGGAGCTGACGCTGGGCAACTCCATGGGCTACCGCGAGCGCTTCCCCAAAGTCTGCGAGATCCCTTTCAATTCCACCAACAAGTTCCAGGTGTGCACCTGCCGCGGCCCCAGCCCAGTCCACAGCAAGCCCCGCCCACTATGGGCCCCTCCCACATTCAGCGCGGGCCTTCGGCTCGGCTTCGCTCTCAGTCCCCTCCCTCTCCACAGCCAAACCCCACCCACATCTCCTGTCCCGCCCACAGCCGAAGCCCACCGAGAGCTAGGGCGCTCCTCCGGCTCTCAGCTGTCAGGCCCTCGGTGGGAAGACGCTCCCAAACCAAAACCAGCCCCAGCTCAACTCCGGCCCTAATTCTGCCCATTCCCCACGCCCAGGCCCCTACCTCCGCCCCCAGGCCGGCCCCAATCCTCAGCCCCCAACAAGGACCTACCCAGCAAGCAAGCCCCTCACCCTGCATGGCCACCTGCCCCTCCCAAGGCTCTACGGGCAGCGCTGTCAGCCAAGCCCCGCCCCTCTCCCTTGACCTCGCCTACAACACCGCCTCCTCTCCCGCCCGCAGCTGTCCATCCACACACTGGAGGACCCACGCGACCCGAGGCACGTGCTTGTGATGAAGGGCGCCCCCGAGCGCGTGCTGGAGCGCTGTAGCTCCATCCTCATCAAGGGCCAGGAGCTGCCACTGGATGAGCAATGGCGCGAGGCCTTCCAGACTGCCTACCTCAGCCTGGGAGGCCTGGGTGAACGCGTCCTGGGTGAGATCCCCAAGCCAGCCGAGAGGGTGAACCCGTGTACAAGGAGGAGCTAGCACAGACCCTGCCCAGTGTTCATAGCCCAGCCTTGACCCTAATCTTACCCATCATTGGTTGACAGCTGACCCGCCCCAATCTGCACATTCATCTTTGACTTTCCATATCTCAGTCCTGAGCCCTGTCAGTTCCTACCTTGATTCAACCCATCCCAACCTGTGCTCACCTGGACCTTACCTATCCCAACCTGACCTGTGAACCCTTGATTTTTCCTAACTCTTGCCCCAACTGATCATCCACCTTTGCTTTCACCTCTGCCTTTCAGCGTCCTCCTTGTGATTCGTTGACCTTCCCCAGTCCCTGCCTCAACTCAAAACTTTCCCCAAGACTTTTCCTGGTCCTGACTCCTGACACTCCTCTCCCAGTTTTTGTCTTGACTCCTTAAACATCCCTAACCCTTGCCTTAACCCTGGAAGGCGCAAACCTGTGGTCCAGTTCTGCATCTTTACTTGGTGTGTGACATCTGGCAAGAAATGTCCCTTCTCTAAACCTGAGTTTCTTCATCTGCAAGATGAGGTTGCTAATAGCCTCACGGAGTGGTTGTGAGGATGGATTCAGATACAGTTGTTCCTCCAGCATCCACAGGAATTGATTCCGGAACACCCACCACACTCCCCCACACCCTCACTCTACAGATACCAAAATCTGTGGTTGTTCAAATCTCTTATATGAAATGGTATAGTATTTGCATACAACTTTCTAATACCTAATACAATGTAAATGCTATGTAAGTGGTTGCCGGTGAGTGGCAAATTTGTTTTACTTTTTGAAATTTTCTGGAATTTTTTTCCAAATATTTTTGATCACAGTTGATTAAATCCATGGATGTGGAATCCAACCCCAGAGGGCCGACTGTAATGTGAATAAAGGATTCAGCACAGGATCAGGCATCCATAGGTGCTGGGTGTGAGGCACCTGGTTATCTTACTCATCAGCTGCCCTTGGTATGGAAGAGCCCACCCAGGATTCCTCTCTGACTTCCTTGTTTTCTGGTCAGGCTTCTGTCAGCTCTACCTGAATGAGAAGGACTACCCGCATGGCTATGCCTTCGACGTGGAGGCCATGAACTTTCCAACCAGTGGCCTGTGCTTTGCGGGACTCGTATCCATGATAGATCCACCTCGGGCCACTGTCCCTGACGCTGTGCTCAAGTGCCGCACAGCAGGCATCCGGGTATGCCACTGGGGAGAGGACCAGGCAGGGTGAGGACAGAGGATGGCAGTATTTGGGGATGAGGCACCCTGTGACAGAAACCCACCTGAAAATTGCTTGAACCACAAAAGCTATCTTGGTTCAAGAATTGAAAAGTTCTGGGGAATGAAGCTTCAGGTATAGCTGGATCCATGAGTGCAATGTCATTAAGAATTTGCCTTTCTCCACATCACAGCTCTGCTGGTTTTATTCTCAAGCAGTCCCTCCATTTAGGTGGATAAAGATGACCACCCTCCAGTAGCTCCAACTTACATCCCACCTCTTTAGCCACCCCCCACCCCAAGAAAAGAGTGCCTCTTTTGCAGTTGTATGAGATTGGGTCACATGTTCATCCCTGAACCAATCTCTGTGGCTAGGGTATGTCCACTGGGGAGGACAGTGAGAGTGGGCTGTCCTGAAGAGGTCAAGGGTCTGATGGTTCCCCCCACAGGTGATCATGGTGACGGGTGACCACCCCATCACAGCCAAGGCCATTGCAGCCAGCGTGGGCATCATTTCAGAAGGCAGTGAGACGGTGGAGGACATCGCTGCTCGCCTCCGTGTGCCTGTGGACCAGGTTAATCGGAAGTAAGCCCCCTTCAGCCCTCCCTGTGATTCTTCCCACACCCCATAGAGACTGAGGTTCCAGTGATCACTTCCTACCTCCTTCTCTAGGGATGCCCGTGCCTGTGTGATCAATGGCATGCAGCTGAAGGACATGGACCCATCAGAGCTGGTAGAAGCACTGCGTACCCACCCTGAGATGGTGTTTGCTCGTACCAGTCCCCAGCAGAAGCTGGTGATTGTGGAGAGCTGCCAGCGACTGGTGCGACCCTGCTCATGAAGCCAGGCAGGTGGGCTAGGCTGGCCCTGGGTTGCTCTCTCACTGACCACCCACCCACCTGTACCCACTGTTTGCAGGGTGCAATTGTGGCTGTGACAGGAGATGGTGTAAATGACTCCCCAGCCCTGAAGAAGGCAGACATCGGTGTGGCCATGGGCATTGCCGGCTCGGACGCTGCCAAAAATGCAGCCGACATGATCCTGCTGGATGACAACTTTGCCTCCATTGTGACAGGCGTGGAGCAGGGTCCGGGCCGGTCAGAGATGGGGGCAGGCAGTGTGGGCACAGGAGGAAGGGGGCTGCGAGAAGGCTGAGGTCCCTGCTGTACCCCCACAGGCCGGCTGATCTTTGACAACCTGAAAAAGTCCATCGCCTACACATTGACCAAGAACATCCCTGAACTGACACCGTACCTCATTTACATCACTGTCAGCGTGCCCCTGCCCCTCGGGTGCATCACCATCCTCTTCATAGAACTCTGTACCGACATCGTGAGTTTACAGTCCTGATGGCCCCACCCACACAGTGCCCAGAGACATATGCCCACAGGCACGTATGATGGACAGAGACCATTACGGACACAGTGATACAGACAGCCAGATGGGGACACACAGGCAGGTAGGAAGGTTGCCACGGACAGAATTACAGACATGGACACACAGGTGGACACTCAGGTAGGTATGGGCCGACTCATGGACACATGTGGACTCAGATATGGACACTTAAACAGAGATTTTAACAGACATAGAAATATGGCTAAACTTGGATCACAGACAGACATCCCCCAACAGACATGGACAGATAAAGAGTATCAGATAGACCCCAAGGCAGACAGACAGGAAAGAGCCACAGACACAGCCATGAATGCAGCCAGATGCACGGCCATGTCACAATGTATTTATTCAACAATGCTTACATGGTGTCTACTCTGGGCCAGTCACACATTTATTACTTTTTTCCTCATAACTACACTATGAGATGAACTTTATCTGTTTATCATCCCCATTTTACTGGTGAGATAATTGAGGCATAGACCAGTTGAACGGCTTGTCCCATGTCACAGCTGGGATTCAAGCCCAGGCAGTCGGTACACTCTGCTGCCACTCTGGTCACAAACAGACGTGGTGGGGGAGGGGGAGGAGGACACAGGTAGAGAGAGACAGAGACAGGGACACAGAGACACAGTCACAGAGAAAGAGACTAGAGATGGGAATAGAAAGAAGAGAGTAGGGGACAGAAAGAGAGTGCAGCAGGGAAACAGGCCGAGACCAGAGGACCCCAGAGAAGAAACAGACAGACAGGAAGGGGAACGGGAGGAAGGGAGGGAGGAAGGCAGAGAAAGAGAACACATAATAGCTGAGATAAATGCAGATGTTCTGATGGAGATGGACACCAGGACAGATGTGGACACACATGTGGACTGGACATGCCAGCATTCCTGACAAAGGCCAGCTGGACTCAGGCTGTCCAGGCAGGTGTGGCTTTGTGGTCCTTGTGGGTCCTGCCTAACCTCAGTTCTGTCCCTGCCCTCTACTGTGGGTAGGGGGGCTCCAGGGTGTCTGGACAGGGGCCCAGGCAAACCCTCAACCCTGGTTCCTTCCCCTTGTGCCCAGTTCCCGTCTGTGTCCCTGGCATATGAGAAGGCCGAGAGTGACATCATGCACCTGCGTCCACGGAACCCGAAGCGTGACCGATTGGTCAACGAGCCCCTGGCTGCCTACTCCTACTTCCAGATCGGTGTGCACCCAGGGAGGCTGGGCTCTCTGGCAGGGCTGCATGGGGCTTTAACTGGGGCTCTGGCTTGTTCTGGATCTCAGTGCCTGTGTTTGACCCTGGTTCTCTGTCATTCTCTGAGACATGATTGTCTCTATGGTCTCTCGTGTCCCTTCCTGTCTTTGGCTTCATTCTCCAGACCTGGTCTCAGGATCAATGCCTCCTGTCTTTTGGGGGCTCTCTGGGTGTGTCTCTGTCCCTGACCCTCATGTCCCTGTTGCACTCTCTTGGAGTCCTTTTCTCTGTATCTCTTCCTCCATGTCTGTCACTATTTGTGTTCTTGTCTGTCTCCATGCCAGTTTCTGTGCTCCTGTCTCTGTGTGTGTGTCCCTGACCCTGCCTCTCTGTGTCTCCATCTCTGTCTCCCTGTGTCTCCCTGCCTGTCTCTCAGGTGCCATCCAGTCATTTGCCGGCTTCACTGACTACTTCACGGCCATGGCCCAGGAGGGCTGGTTCCCATTGCTGTGTGTGGGGCTGCGGCCACAGTGGGAGGACCACCACCTACAAGATCTGCAGGACAGCTATGGCCAGGAGTGGGTGAGCCCCTACCCTGCCCCATTCCATGAGTTCCTCGTTTCCAATGCCACCCACCTTGAATGTGGCCCACACTCACTCCTCCACGTGTGATTAAGCTCAGCCAGAGCCTCCCAGACACCCAGGCTCTCTGCCAGCTCTGGGGTAAGGGGCCCTCGAGCTCCAAACTCCTGCTTCTGATGCCCCCGGCTGCAGATGGGTCCTCTCTGCCCTGCCAGCAACAGATCTCTGGTGTCAGATACTCTAGGGGTGGAACCTGTGTTTTAACCAGCTCTTCTGGGGATTCTGATGTGTGTTGAAGTTTGAATACCACCAATCTACTTCATAGGATTATTGGGAAGATTAAATAATACGTGTGAAACACTTGGTACCTGGAGCATAGTAAGTGTTCCTTACATAGCTAGCTGGTATATATAAAAATAGTTATATTGAAGAAATGGACTGAATAGTGGCTGCCCTTTTTAAATGAGGCATGTGCCTTTTTCCTCAAAGGACCACCTGGCCCACTTCATTCGTTTTTGCCATCTGCCAGGGCCTTGGAGTCACTGAACTTGGCAAATCCTGCCTCAGGATTCTGATTCCCTTCACAGGTGCCTCCTTTCTGGTGCCCAGGGAATTCTACATCCCTCTTTCCATTATGAAAGCAATTGGCCCAACCCACTGATTGCCCAGGCACTGACATCCAAGCTCTGCTAGACCAAGTTTCTAGGTCCCACACTCTGGAGTCCTGCAAACCTGGCAGATCCTGCATCTCTGTTCTCCCTGCACCCCAGCCTCAGAACATTTAGGGGTTCATGGCCCCAGGCCCCGAGAGGCTCTCTGCCTGGGCTCAGGCTGCTTTTGTTCCCTCCTGGCCCACAGACGTTCCGGCAGCGCCTGTACCAGCAGTATACCTGCTACACCGTGTTCTTCATCAGCATCGAGATGTGCCAGATTGCCGACGTCCTTATCCGCAAGACACGCCGCCTCTCTGCCTTCCAGCAGGGCTTCTTCAGGTGTCCCAGGCTGGGCCCAGCCCCAGCCCCAGCCCCACCCCATCCTGCCCTCCAAGCCCTGGTCCCAGCTCCCAGCAGATCCTGACCAGGGCTTACTGCAGCCGGCAAACACCAGTACTGGATGCCGGTGCCACGTGCTAAGATATCTTATCGACAGCTGGCCAACAGCTTCCACCATGGGCCTCTCAACTGGCCCCTCGATGTTGCATCAACTAAAGGGGTGATGCTGACAGGGCCGGCGTCCACTGTTGGAGAGGTTTGGGCTATGCCAGTGTTAAATGTTTAGAACATCTCCCTGCTGATGACATCTGACTTCCTTTGACTCAGTACCCTGATTTCCATCTGGTCCCCATGGCCTATCTTTGTCCTGAGACTGTCAGCCTGAGCCTGTCCCATCCTGCTCCACCTGCAGGAACAGGATCCTGGTTATTGCCATCGTGTTCCAGGTCTGCATTGGCTGCTTCCTATGCTACTGCCCCGGAATGCCCAACATCTTCAACTTCATGCCCATTCGGTGAGGTGTTGTGGGCTGTGAGAAGAGGGGTGGGCATGCAGGACACAGACGTGGGGATAGCTTTTACCTTGCCGTCTCGCCTGTGCCTTCAGGTACCAGTGGTGGCTGGTCCCCATGCCCTATGGCATCCTAATCTTCGTCTATGATGAGATCCGGAAACTTGGAGTCCGCTGTTGCCCAGGGAGTGAGTGTGGAGACCTGGGGTCTGGGGGTGGAGGGCTGGAACATTCTCAGAGCAGCCCTGACCTTTGATTTTCAATATTTGACCTCCAAGCCCTTGACCCTCCGTATCAAACCACCCCTGATCCATAAGCTCTGAGTCCCTGGCTCCCACCCCTGACCCGAATCCCCCCAGCACTGAGTCTCCTTTCTCTCTCTCTCCCAGGCTGGTGGGACCAGGAACTCTATTATTAGAGGGACCGCTGCCTCCAAGCCATCTTTGCACACACAGCAGTGGGGGCGGGGGTGGGGGGCACAAGGGACCCTCTGGACAGCTACCAAACATCTAAGCAGTCAAGAGCCCCAGCCCCACCTGTGTCTGCTCTTGCAGCCCATGGCAACTCAACCTTGAAGGGACCCTCCCCACTCCCCCTCCCCATCCTCAAGGGGCCCTCCTGGAGGAGCAGTCCCTAGACTCAGTCCTCTGGGCTGGCCTCAGGGAAGCCCCCACCAGAGGGGGAGGGGGCTTTGATGGGGAATGGGAGCTAGCAGCTCCTATGAGGTGGGTCTCTCCTTGGGACTCCAGGCCAGTAAGAGGGCTGCCTGGGGGCTCTTCTTTAAGAACACACTCATGTCTGTGATAGTAATAAACCAGCTCACACTGACTGTTTTTATTTGGTGTCGGGCATCATCTTAAGTGTTTTTTCATGAGCCTCTTTTGTCTGCCAGAATCCTGCAACTTAGGGGCTCTGTTCCAGGCTGTATCTCCAGTTCCTAGAACACAGTCTGGCACACAGTGGCTACTCAGTAAATGTTCCTTAGAGGAATGAATTCCCATTTCTTTGCCTAGGGTTACAGCATTTCAAGGCGAGCTGAATGTGACCACAGGCACCCTTCAGTATGGTGTCTTTAACCACCCCACTAGCTAACACCACCTCTGGGCTCTCCTTTCTCAGCACCCACTCTCCCTCTTTCCATCTCACGCAGCCCCCACCCTCTACCCTTCTCAGATGTCTCCACTCTGATTCCGCTTGCTCATGCCTTTGCAGCTGCACAGGGAGCCCCATCACCGGTCAGTCCCGACCCACTCCTGGAGGCTAAAGTCACAGGACCCCTGCTCACTACCCTCTCACCTAAAGTTAACCCTCCAACTACTGGAAACTCCCCTGTCCACACTGCCCCCAACTTTGCCAATCCTTTTCCCGGTCCCCTTTCTTGCCCCTCTTCCTCCTTCTTTGACAAGAGTCTCTGTGGCTGGACCCCAAGCTTCTCCTTCCTCTTCAGCAAGTCTCCCCACTCCCACCACCACTGGCCTGTTCTGCCTCTGTGGTGATGCCCACAGCTGTCTCCAGCCTACCCTGCATGTCCATGGGGACCCACACTGGTCTCTCCATCATCCTCCAAACCTGATCCCACCTACTGTCCCATCAGTGTGCTTCCTTCTCCCTGGGAAACAGTCCTCAGAGAGCTTACAACCCCAAACTTGTGTTACCCTGGACTCCTCCCTTACCTGTCATTTTCCTACCATCCATCACCCACCCCCACCCCATCCAGTGAAATAAAAACATAGACCACTGGTCACCACATCTCCACTCTGCTTCTAACCACCCTTCTACCTGTGCCAGCCCTGCCCTGCCCTGGTCCAGGCCTGGCCTTCTGGCCTCAGTCTCCCCATCTACACAGCAGCCATGGAGATCCTCCTAAAGCCAGAACTGACCATCCTTCCTCTGCCTAGAACTTTCCATGGTTCCCCACTGGCCCTAGTCAACTCTCCAGCCCAGCCTCAGAGCCTTCTGTGATCTGGCCCCTGTAGTCTCACAAGCCCCCTTGAACTCATTCCCACCAGTTCTTATGTTTCACTGGAAAGCCTAGGCCCCCTTTCTGACCTAAAGGCCCTGGACTCTGCCCTATTAATTCATCCTTTATGTCTCAGCTCACACATCCTCTCCTCCAGGGGAGACACAGTTCTCTCTTCCCATCAAAGCCCTGGTCATTGAGTCTAGCTCATCAGTCCTACCACTCCGACTGGGCTTCACCCATCACAATAGGGCCTGTGGGATCCCCACTACAGCCCCAACCACTCTGTTCTGTCTCCCTGAGCCCCACGAAAGCTGGGACTGTTTCAGACAGGTGGCCCCAGCAGGGAGCCTGGATCAGAGTCCCTGCTCAGCAGATAGTTGTTGAATAGTCATTTCTGCAAACTTCACTGTCCCAATGTGCACTAAGGTCTAGGTGGGGCACGGGATGGAGGAAAGCAATGCTATTACATATCCACCCACATGGGCTGGGGGAGCACCCATCTACTCCATTTTCATATCAAAGTCAAGGTGGCCTAACCATCACTCACTACTCCACTCCCAAGACACCTGTGGACCCTGTCTTGACTAGGAGCACTGAGGAGGGAGAGGGGTCAGATCGTCGTTGCCCCACCTGAGGGTAAATGCTCCCTCTGACAACACTGAGACTCATAGCAGGGCTGAACAGAGCTGTGCTTGGTGCTGTCCTAGGCCCAGGGGTAAAAACATTATGGCAGGACCCCAACAGCCTAGTGGAGGGAGGGGGCCCATGCCCTATTCCATGCCCTGGGGGATCCCACTGGGACCACCAGGGCTGGAGAGCACCTTCCAGGCTGGTAGGATCTGCATCAAGATGGAGCTGAAGCATGACATTCTTCTAACCCATTCCCCTCAGGGAGGGGAGAGAAAGGGGCAGGAAGCTGGCCCTACCAGACCTGCGAAGGGCTGGGGTGAGGAGGGTGGCATCCAGGACAACATTCAAATTGGTGGGCTCAACTGCTCTGCTACCAGGGGCAGCTGTCTCTGTTCTCTACCCTAAGACAACTCTGGCCAGGATTTAATCTGAGGGCCAAAGAACTGAGTCAGGGCACTGAGGACTTCAGAATTACCAAACAGGCCCTCAAGGGCAAAACCAAGGGTCAAGCGGTTGGACTACTGCTGTGCAAGATGGAGCCCTAGATGGCTGCAAGCAAGGTAGGGTGAGCTAGTAAGACAGGGTTTCAGATAGATCCCCTTGGCTGCCATATAAAAGGTGGATGTGGGGCAGTTTGGGGCTAGGATCTAGGAGGTGACCAGCCAGGGAAGGGCCATGTGGGAGAGCACCAGGTTAAGGCTGTGAGGAGGAGCCCCCAAGAACTGTCTCTTGGGCTGTAGCTCCGCACTATCACCTATTCCCTGAGGGCCCTGGTCTCTGCCTCTGCTCCAAGACTGTCTTCTCTGAGCCCTTAGTCAACTTTGGGAAAACAAGGAGCCGTGGAACTGGTCTAGAAACACAGGACAAATCAGTGCTGGCTAGTTTTGCAGCTTGTCTACCTGGCTCCAAAGCCAAAACAAGGGCTTCTGGGACCCAGGTGAGCATAGTATTGGTAGACAGTTCCAGAGAGAGATAAAGGCAGAAACAACTTTCCAAACACTGTTTACTTCACTGAAACCTGGAGATAGGGAAAAGGTGTGTGAAAGTCTGGGACACAAAGCCTAGGAGTGCACATTGACAACAGAGACATACAGAGCCAGGGTGCTGAGGGCCAGCAGTCCTGTCACCACCGCTCGGGCCAGCAGTGCCGTCCAGCTGCCCAGGGAACAGAGGTGGACGAAGGTCCTGTGAGGAAACATCACAATGAGGGAGGGAGAATAGAAAATTCAACCCATTTGGACCCAGCCTCGAACCCCACCCAGCTCACTCCATGACAAAGGCCTTGTAGACGCTAAGGAACATCAGTAGGAGGACTGCCGGCCGGAAAGTGTGGTACAGGTCGTAGCGTGTTATCATCCACACCTGGGCAGATGCGACGATGTAATGGACCTGGAGGAAGGCAGGAGGTCAGGGCCAGGCCTCAGGAGTATAACCACCAGCAAAAAGGTGTGTGTGGGAAAGCAGAATTGCGTACCAGACTGATGTTGGAGTCAATGCTCATCTGGATGTATTTCCAGTCAAACTCAATGCCCCGAGCTCCAACCCAGAGGGGGATGCAGCTGAGGAAGGCAAAGGGAGGGATTCTCCAGTACCCAGACACCCTCAGCACCCAAAATCTGAGCCCCCACCCTCCAGCACCCCCCTGGAACCCAGGTGTCCTTTCTCAGGAATCTGGGCTCCAGGATGCTGCACACACCGGGACATAATGAGCTCAGCGGTGGCCCAGCCCAGGGCAGCAACCATGATCTTGTATTCCCCCTTGCCGGCATTCCGGGACATGACAAGGTTTAGGCCTATCAGGTCTGCCACATCCACGCTGGCCTTCATGAACTCCTGTGGGTCAGGTTGAGGCTTCAGTAAGCACGGGGGCCAGGGGGCCCCACTCCTGCGCTCCCTCCCCCTTCCTTGCCCCACTCACCCCAATGAAATCATAGATGCCGCCTTCCCAGGTGGGAAAGAAAGTGGCCAGGAACAGCATCTGAGACCAGAAAACAGAGAGGTCACCTTAAGGTGAGGGAGATCAACCACGTGGGTTTTATGGGAAGTTAGTGTGTATGTGGAAAGCAGAACACTGAGGTTCTGTGGGGCCACGTAGAAGAGGGACCAAAGCATGGGGGAAAGACGGCAGGAGCAGGGGAGATTGTGGGTAGAGGCTTGGCAGTTTGGGTTCTGTGGTGAGCCCAGCAGGGTATGAGGGTCAGGCCTGGAGGTGCCAGGGCTGGATATCTACCACGGCTGTGGTAGCAGTGCCGGTGGGGCCTTGGGGGTTAGTTGGCGGCTCTTAACAGTATCCAAACCCCTCTTAACCATACAACTGAATGTTCTCAATTTTACTAAACGTACAATATAGAAGTTGCTTGGGGACCTCTCCTCAGGTTCCAGCCCTTCCAAGCTCGGCTCCCGCAGGTATTTTGGAGTGACCCCGCGCCTAGTGCCCCACCTAGGGGGTCTGGGCAGCGAGGGGGGGCGGAGCCCCGGGTCTGGCAAGCCCTCGCCTGGTACAGCTGGCGCCCTCACCTTACACAGCTGCACGAAGAGGTAGGTGACCCCGGCCTGGACGCACTTCCAGAAGGCGTTGTACTCTGACCTGCAGGAGCGGGCGGTGAGGGGTGGGCCCGGCCCGCACCGCCCCCCCACCGCCCCGCAGCTGCCGGGCACTCACAGGCCGCTGCACTTGTAGGTGATGAAGTAGGGGAAGTAGGCCAGGGCGAAGCAGTTTCCGAAGTGGAACAGCGTCATAGCGCCGGCCGCCCGGCCCGCCGGAGCGCGCCTCTCAGCCTTGGCGGCCTGGCGCCCACCTGCCTCCACCGCGGCCCGCGCGGCCTTCTGGGAGCAGGAGTCCGCGGCGCCGGCGCGATGACGTCACGGGGCTCCGCCGCGGCGCCGAGGGCGGCCCGCAGTCTTGGGCCCCGTGCCCCGCGCCCCGCGGGAGCCGGGCTCGGGATCCAGGCTCCCAGGCCGAACGCGCGGGTCGAGCGAGCAAGTGCGGCGCAGAGACACGGGGCGCAACTGTGAGCACTCTGGGTTTTTATTTCACCGTTGGCCCAGCGGCGCAGGCCCCTCGCGCGGGACGCCCACCTTTCTGGGGGGAAGCCGGGGCAGCTGAGGGCAGGGACAGGAGGGACAGGTTCTGGCCCGGGAGCATAGGGTAGCAGAGGCGGTCCAGCCCGCTTCACTTGTCTCGGTTGAACATGTAGCGGAGGAGGTCCACCACCCGATGACTGTAGCCATATTCGTTGTCGTACCTGGGGAGGGAGGGAGGGGCGTCAGGGGATGCCTCCTGACCCCCTAGTCTCCCCCAGTGTCCTCTGATCTCTTCATTTCCCCTTACCAGGAAATGAGCTTGACGAAGTTGTCGTTGAGCGCGATGCCGGCCTTAGCATCGAAGATAGACGAATGGGTATCGCCAATAAAGTCCGTGGACACGACCTGGGGGTCAGAATTTCAAAGATAATAGTGAGTTACAGAGCAAGGACCTCCGGGAGCTCAAGCTCTGACTCTTGGGCACAATGTCTATCCATTTATCTATAGTATGTAATAGAGCCCGACTGTGTCCAGGTTCTAGGGGACAGGGTATGAGGAAGACACAGGGGATTTGCAGGGGGGCGGGGTAGGGCTGCGGGCACTGGCCAAGGGGCACAGACCACAAACAGCCTCTGATGCTCCACCAATGGAGATCACTTCCTGGGAATAATGCACTTGGAATGGGTCAGCAAGGAGGCCCTCCCTGAGAAGAGGCAGTGAGTCTGGCTCTGGTTGGCTGGGAGGATCTCGTCAACTCCAGCCTTCAGCATAGTCTAAGCTGGAGGGAGCTCAGCACAGAGGCCCTGGGGGTTTGGCCCTAGCATGGTGGGAGGGCCACAGGAAGGTTTTAAGCAGTGGGGTTGATGTGATCTGATTTCTTGAAGAGAACCTAGCAGCTGTGTGAGGGTGGACCTTCAGGACCTGAAACGGAGACAGCACCAAGGTGGACATACAGAGATGGCACTACTGGGAGCAAAGGGATGGTGACATCCATTCCTCACAGGGAGGGCTTCTGGCCATGGCCTGCCCCGAGCAAGTACTGACAAGTGGGAGCCCTTGTCACTAAGCTTGCATTGAGCACCTGATGTGTGCCAGGCCCTAGGAAGACAGCTGGAGCTACAGAAGTGAAAAGAGAGTCCCGAAGTCCCTTCTTTCTCAGAGTGCACATGCTAGCAGGGCCAACAGTGACTCAGAAATGATGTTTCAGATAAGGAGAAGGGCCACAAAAAGAACATCTCTCTGAGGTGCGAGGCTGAAGTAGCGACTTGGAGGAGGGGAGGGCAGACTATGTGGCCACCTGGGGAGAAGCTTTCCAGGCCAAAGGGGCAGCAATTGTGAAGACCCCGAGGCAGGGAGATCTGACCTTCCCAGCCCTGCAGTTCCTTGGCAAGTGGAAAATCACGCTCCCTCCCCAGAGGTCTCCTTCCAGGGTCCCCTCGCCTTAGCCCCTACCTCATCCTCAGTGTAGGCAAGGATGCCATCCATGGGCCCTTTGGCTGCTTCTTTTATGGCCTCCTTGATGGCTGAGTACTGGGTAGGCTGGGCCAGGCGACAGGTCAGGTCCACAACAGACACATCTGGGGTTGGCACTCTGAATGCCATTCCTGTCAGCTTCCTGGAGAATCCCACATCAGGGGTGGGAATCAGAACCCAGGGAATTCTCCATCATCTGCCTTTGTCTCTGCTTTCCCCTCAGTAGACACCTCAAGGATTAGGGGCCCGTCCAGTCCTCCTGGGGTATGTCCCCTACCCTGGTTGCACCCTTGTGCCCTCCTACCCTTTGAGGTCTGGGATGACATTGCCCACAGCCTTGGCAGCCCCTGTGGAGGCTGGGATGATGTTCTGGTGGGCGCCTCGCCCATCTCGCCAGGCCTTCTTCGATGGACCATCCACTGTCTTCTGGGTGGCAGTGTAGGAATGGACTGTGGTCTTGGGGAAGAAGAGAGCCGAGGTGAGGCCTTCTGGCTCCTAAGCTCCTATGCCTCTTTCCCAGGCCCAGGGTGGTGACCCAGGGGTGGAGGTTGGCAGGGCCACCACCACCAGTCAGGAGGGGCACATGCAGGCAGGGTCCAGCTTTTGTGAGTTGCACAGAGTTTTAAAAGACTTCATCACTGGTGGACCTCTCCTCCCCAAACCAGTGTCTCCCTATTAACTCCACATACCAAGTCCTGGGAAGAAGAGGTACAGTTTCCCAGCCACCCCTTCTGCCCACCTTGCCCCAACTCACCATCAGCCCTTCCACAATCCCAAATCGCTCGTGGATGACCTTGGCGAGGGGTGCCAGGCAGTTGGTGGTGCAGGATGCGTTGCTGAAACAGCCCAGATGTGCGATTGCACTGTGAGGCAAGTCATAGGGCCACCCCTCCCTGCTACCTGGCTTTCAGGGTTTGCACTCAGGCTTGGTTTTGTGAAAAGTTGGGATGGGGATGAGGGATCACTGGGGATGCCTGCAGACTGAAGGAAGCACTGCAGCTGGGGGAAGCTCCCCAAGCGTGTTCTCCAGAAGTCCTGCATTTCTAGCAGATGGTTTTTGGGCAGTGTTAACAAGATGGCTGTTAAGACTTTGAGAAGGAGAAGTGGACTGATGTGCAAAAAGCACCAGGGGCCGATTGGGAGTGGGAGTGGGAAGGATGAATCAGACCATTCCCCAGCGCAAGCTGGCCTGTCCTCCGGGCACCACCCACACACTGCAGAATGCTGCTGCCCATTACCTGACAATTTTCATGGAGCCTGGGTTATAGTCCTTTTCGTTCACCCCCATGACAAACATGGGTGCATCCGGAGAGGGTGCACAGATGACCACACGCAGGGCACCTGCCTCGATGTGGGGCTAGGGAAGGAGCACAGGCGTCATGAGGTGCTTCCAGTGCCACACCCCCCAACCAGCCCTGGGCACGTCTCCCCCACTTACTGAAGTTTCCTCTAAGGACAGGTACACGCCTGTGGCCTCCACCACAAAGGGGCTCCCGACAGACTTCCAGGGGATATCTTTGGGCTGCTTGCTGTGGAGAGGTGGCAGCGCCGTGGTCAGTCTCTCCCCTGCAGGGCCTTGCCTTCATAGTCCGTGGCTTTCATAGTCATTTGAAAGGCTGACACCTTCCTTCCTCGCCGTCTGTCCCCTGCCCCCCACACACACCTAGCTACCCCAGATGGGTTCAGCCCTGCGGGTCTTGCCTTTCATCACAACCCCTTTGCTAGGTCACTTCTCTTTTCTTGGCTGTACCACTCCAGCTATGCCTGGGTACAAGCTGCCACCTCCCCAGCTCAGGCCTCAACCCTACCCAGGGAACCATCTTGACTACTCCCAGCCAGGTCAGGCCCTTTCTACATATGCTGCCCAGAATGCAGACCACGGGAGGGCGAGGCCCGCCCTGCCGCTCCTGGCGGCCTCATCATAGCCCTCCTAGCCCCTCTTGTCTTTACTGCCCAGCTCCTACAACAGGGGTCCTGCTGCCAGAGGCCGGGTGAGTCCCTGAAGACAGACTCCACACCCAGAGAATGGTACACTCAGGGAGACTGAAGCCTTGAGGAAGCCCTTGGGCCAGCAGTGGCCAGTGGTTTATACTGGAAAGGTGAAGGAGGTTTGCTGTTTCCTGTTTTAGAAATAAACATTTTTACTTGATATCAAATGTTTGTGTTTGAGACATATTGAAGGGAGGGTATCGCTCAGTGGTAGAGTGCATGCTGAGCATGCACGAGGTCCTGGGTTCAATCCCCAAGACCTCCATGGAGAAAGTAAATAAATAAGTAAACAAACAAACCAACCTCACTACCTACGCCTGCAAAAAAAAAAAAAAAATCCTGAAACATATTAAACATCTAGTATTGCTGTTTTCCACTTGGCTTTAGCAAATGAACAATAAGTGAATAAACTGTATACTGGCTTTTTCCCTCACAGGGTTTAGCACAACTGCAATATTTGCTTTTGTGACTATTTGTTAGTGTCTGTCTCATCTTCTGGACCACTCCATGGCAGCAGGGCTGGGTCTGCTCCCTCCAGAGGGGTTCAATCACTACTTCTGGAGTTTTTTTTTTTTTTTTTCATTAGCCATCCTGCACATGTTACTGAACACCTGCCGTGTGCCCACGTTCTAAGTGCTTTACCTGTATTGAACTCATTTGACCTTGATGACCTGAGGAGTTAGTATTGTTAACATTGGCATTTTTCAGAGGAGCCAGGGCAGAGGTGGAGAGGAGGAGGCAGAGTGGGCTGGGTGCGCAGGTGGGCTGGCCCCAAGGCCTATGCATGAGCAGCCCCCTCTCTTCTCCCTGGGCCACCACACATGGTTCTTCTCACTCCCTGTTCGTCTGCTCTCAGGTCCCAGTTTTCATCATCTGACCCAACTAGCTCTTCTCTGATGCATCCCATTTCCTGCCTTCCAAGTAGGGGGAAGGCTTTTCAGCAGGTTCCTCTGTAGCAGTTGAGCGGGCATGGGGCAAAGAGTCAGCCCCAGGAGGCCCCAGCCCCTTCCCCTGGGCTGTCAGGGGCCCTGGCCTCCTGCCGGGGCCTGTTTGGAGGATTCTCTTCATTCATCAAGGAAGTGCTGAGTCTACCCAGAGGCAGGCCTGCGCCTTGCGGGTGCCAGAGCAACACTGGTGCCGCAAACTGACAGGGCCCTCCCTGCCAGGAGGCTTGGCCTTGTGGGAAAATGTCCTTCCTGGTGCTCCCCACATACCTCCAGCCCTGCTCCCTGCCACGGTTGTGGTCAGTATCGCCAGCATCCTCATCCAGTACACAAGGAACCCGAGGCTCAGGGAAGTTCATTCCCTTGCCCAGGGTCACCTGACTAGAAAGAGTGGAGCAGGGTAAAGTACACACACAGTGCAGCTTGTGCTGACTGCCTGGAGGACACCTGCATGCTGTGGGGGAGAGGGGCAAGGGGCCGCTGCAGTCCCCAAAGAAGGCAGCACCTGAGAGGGGCACACACTGAGGGAAGCTGTGTAGGGATGGGGCAGAGTGGGGAGAATGCCCTGGGTGGCAGGAATGCTGGTGCCCAGGCTGAGGAAGCAAAGGACACAGTATGTCTGAGTAGTGACTGCTGTGCTGGAACTTGGCATTGTTTTTGGAGTCGTGATTTCAGATTTGGGTCCAGCAGTTTCTCCCGTTCTCACTGACTCTCCAGACCCTGCCTCCACCCATACCTGACCAGCTCGCCACAAACAAGTAATGGGGCGGAGGGTGGACCTGCTGGGAGTAGTGCTGGGACGACGGCAGATCTCGCCTGGGGCTGGAGAAAGCTCCCGAGCACATGTGTGCGAGCGTGCGTAAGATCGGAGGCAGCCACAGAGCCAGCAGTGGCGGATATACATTGGAAAGATAAAGTCAGGTTACGATTTCCCCTTTTATACATTTTTTTGGTATCATGAAAATGTTCCTATTTGAAGCATATTAAACATCTAATGTTATTGCTTTTAACTTACAGATTCTAAACATATCTTTAAATGAAGGAGGAGTTTTTCAGTGAGAACAATGTCGAGTGAGTCCTAAAAAGAGGTGTTGGTGCAGGGTCCCAGGAGGTTGATGGCCAGTGTGGCTGAGGTGACATGGAGAGGCTGGGGAATGGGGCATGTGGTTCGTGGGGGGCCCCGTCAGCAGCTGGGGTTTATTTGTGGGAGGCCACTGGAGAATTTAAACAGGGGAGTAACCAGACCCAGTTGATGTTTTAAAAGGCCTCTGTGGCTGCTCCATGGGAACCGAGTAGAAGGAGCTGGCTGGATAGCAATGCCGTTTCCTGGGCAGGGAGGTGAATAGATTTAAGGGTTGAAAGATAATCAGGAGTTGAATTTTAGACAAGTGGAGTTGATATGCCTGTGAGAAAACATGCACGTGTGTGTTGAAGCATTTTGAGTACACTGGGGCATTTTTCTAGATTAGTGCATCTTAACAATTCTAGGGATCAAGAACTTCTCTGAGGCCCCTTTTCCAAACCAGTACCCAGAGGTGTGTGCACACAATTTAGGGGGGTTATGAAGCCCACGTGAAAGGCTGGAATCCCATTCCGGTCATCCTGACACCCCCTGCGGCAGTACGTTACAGGCTTGCATCAGACAGCACCCTTACCTCTGGAAGACACTGATTTCATTGTTATCCACGACCAGCTGTCCATTCCTGTATTCCACACTCCCCTTGTATTGGCCGTGGGTGGAGTCATACTTAAACATGTACACCTGCAGGAGACAGAATGGCTCCTAGTCTTGGGGGTGGGGGGGAAATGAGCATCCCCAGGTAGTCCCCACCTTGGTGAAAGTTCCACATTGCAGCTGGGAGCCTTCCACAGAGCTCCCGTGAACCTGCTCCCCACCCAGGTCCCACTCTTCCCCATCCCACCCTTTGTCTGCTGCTCACCATGTATTCTGGGTCAATGAATGGGTCATTCACTGCGACCACCTTAACGCCCTTCTCCATGCAGGCACGCAGCACCAGGCGGCCAATGCGTCCAAATCTGTCCAGGGACAAGGGTTGTGGGGGTTGTCCTCAGAACTCTCAGCCAGCAGGCAGAGGGGAGGACAGAAGAGAAGAGGGTAATGGAAAGGAGGCCCATTCAATGGGACTGGGTGGAATTTCTCAGTCTGAGGGAAGAAGGCAACGAGCTCTGCATGGGCCACTGTCATCCTGCCCAGGTGGCCTTGCCAGCCTTGTCAGTGTTTTTTGTGCTTCCTCTCTCTGTCCATTCTCCACCCCTATTCATGACCTTTTAGCTTGATGGGTCGTGTAGAACTTCAGGTCAGATTAAATCTCTTGGCCTGAAAACCTCCACAGCTCTCTGTCAGTAAAATCAGATCCAGACTCTTACTGTGGCCTACCAGGGCCCTGCTGGCTCTCCACCGCCCTCCCCGCTTCTGCCTTGCTTGTGCCACACCAGCCATGCTGACTTCCTGCCTGTCCTTAGAACACTGAGCTGCCACCTACACCCCAGAGCCATTGCTTGCTGCACAGCTGTCACTCAGGCCTCACTCCAGTGTCCCCTCCCAGAGGCCTTGCCTGACTCCCCAGCTAGCACTGCCCTCTCCGGTCTGCCTATACCCCTGAGTTCCATACTGCTCATCACCGAGCTGTCATGTTCCTTATTTGCTGTCTTCCCACCAGAATGTGAGCGGAGGGTGGAGCCCTGTCTACCTTTTCCCGTGTTTCTCTCAGATGCGCGGGGTGAAAGCACTGGTGAGAAATGTGGAGATGCCCTAGTCAGTAATGGACAAGAGGCTGGGCCCTAAAGCTTCAGGAATGGCTCAGGGGCCAGGGACAACTCACCCATTGATGCCGACGGTCAGCTTCCGAGCCACAGAAACCTTCTTAGGTGGAAGAGGTGGAATTTCCTCCTTGATTTGCTGGGGCTGGGGCTGGGGCTGGGGCTCGGGCTGGGGCTGGAGCTGGGGCTGGGGCTCTGCCTCAACCCTGGGCTCAGGTGGGGGTGGTGCTCTGGTCACTGTTGGGAGTGGGGGAGAGAGGCCACGAGCTGTACCATCATCACAGTGACAGAATGAACCATCTTTGCCTCCTAGAACCTGTTGCTGGCTCCTGGCCCTAGTGGCCAACCATCTAGCCCAGTGTGTCCTGTACCTACCTGATCCATAGAATGAGCAGGGGGTGGGCTTGCTTTAAAATATCAATGCCAGGGCCTCTTCCCTGGAGATCCCAACTCACTGGGTATGTATTTTAACAACTGCTCTGTGCCTCAGTTTCCTCCTCTGTAAAATGGAGGTGATAATAGTGCTCCCAGAGGGTCACTGTGAGGGTTAAATGAGGTAATATATGTAATCTTATGATGGAGTCTAGGAAACATTCCATATACATTAGTATTTCAAAGATCAGTTCCCAGACTTGTCTGATAATTGATCTAGCCTAGTGGTTCCCAAGCTGTTCTGGTAAGAATCACCAGGGAGGCCTCTTTCTAGGGAATCTGGCTCAGTGGGTCTGTACTGAGGCCCAGGAATCCTCTTTCTAACAAGCACTCCAGGTGATTCTTACCTTTACAAAGTGTAGGGAGCAGGTCTGTCATAAAAAATGGAAACCCGTATCAGCCTCTGCCTCTCCAGACACACACTTCCCCTTCCATCCTGCGTTGAAAACCACCTGTGCTTGAAGCTATGCTACCTGGGCTACAGATGAGGGCTTGAAGAGAGGAGGAGAGATGTGGTGGAGACTGCAGTCAGGGGGCCTGGCTGGCAAGAGGGTTTCAAGCTGGGGATCAGGCCTGGGTGTCCACCCCAGCTCAGCCACCTGCCAGCTGTGTGGTTGTGGGCAAGTTAATGAACCTCTCTGGCCTATTTCCTGGTGTCACATCCAACCCTCCACCTGGGGGCTACAGTGAGGACTCAGTGAGATTTCAAGGCCCAGATGGTGCTGATTTTAATAGAAAGGAGAAAGCCTGACATTAGGAGTATTCCTGAAGAAAAGGAGAGGGAAGGGTTGGAGAGAGGCTGGAGAGTGAAGGTAGGAGTCGTGTTTAGCACCAGAATCGGCATCTGGGAGGGAGTGGGGTTAGGAGCTGGTTGTCAGCTGGCCTGTCTCTTTCCCTGACCTCTCCAGGCTGCCACAGGCCTTGTGGCCTGAGGCTGGGCTGTGAGTGTTTCCAGTGACACTATAGGTTCACAAAAGTATTAGTTTTTATTGGTGGTAGCAACCTTGTGGTTACTGGTGACCTTAAGAATGTATTCCTTGGGGTTCTGTTTCTGCTATCATGAAAAGGGGAGATCTGTCTCTATGGGTTAAGAGTGGGGATCTGAGCCCTCAGTGACTTTTCAAAAGGAAACTCAGGTGGTCCTCCTCTCTTGACTTCCCCCAGCCTCCCTTCTCCCCTCTGCTCCAGGGTAGGGTACGGGGGCTGGAGGAGAGCTGCTGCTCTGGGAAGGAAGGGCCCAGAGGAGCTTCAGTGATGAAGCATCACCTGGTCGGTGAAACACGGGTGCAGGCGTGCTCTCTACCAATTATAGTGATGCTCCCATTTCCTGGGTGCCACCACTGTCTAGGTGCTGTGCTGAGAGCTCTTCACCTGCATCAGCTCACTGAATCCTCTGAGGCATGCCCTATAAACCTACTTTACAGAGGGGAAACCGAGGCCGGAGGCCACTGAGCCAGTGATGAGCAGGGAGGGGATTCAAGACCCACAACCGTTAACCTGCCTGCTGCTGCGGCTTCCGGAACTTCCCGGACTCTGGAGCCCTGACCGAGCCCAAGCACGCCCACCCCTGCGGTGCGTAGACTTCCCACCTGCCTCGCCTGCCTGCCTCCACTGAGGCCGCCGAAGGCTTGGGTTTGTCTGGCAGGAGTGTGTGTGCGCACCTCTGGCAGGGGGAGGCAGGGCTGCCCTGTGGCTGAGAGCAGGGACTCCGAGTCCCAGCTCCACTATTCCCGCGCTGAGACCCAGGGACATGCTTTGTGTCCTCTTACCTCTGGTGGCCGCTCTGTAAAATGGGAACACTAAACGCTGGCCTGCGAGGTTTCATTGAACGCATACCTGTAAAGAGCTCGGCGCGGCCCTGGGCGCAAGCGTCCTCGCTGTGTGCAATCCAGAGAGGACAAAGTCTACCAGCCCTCAAGCGACCCATTCGCGCTGCTACCCAGCAGCAGCATTTTATGTGAAATCTCGCTCCCGAGGTTCTTCACCGCCCGGAGACTGTCCTCATAGGTGCCTCCTAGTAAACCTGGCTCCAATCTCCGTCCCGCCCCGGCTTCTATCCTTCCTCGCAAAGCCCGCCCTCGGGGCGGGGTCCCGGTCCCCTCCACCAATTCCATAGAGAACATTTTGCCCCAAACCGGGTGGTAAGGAGGGTGAAGCAGGAGGGATCGAGGGCAGGGGCTCCAGGGGGAAGAGTCCCGGCGGGCTGGCCGGCGGCTGCCCGCCCCGCGCCTCCTGCCCGGCTCCTGGCGGGAGGATACCACTGGTGCGCACGCTCGCCGGCGGGGCGCGCATCTGGGGACAGGTGGTCCCCGACCGCCCTTCTAACCGTCCCCGGGGTCACTCCGCCGCCTCCCTCACCCGGGCATGGCTGTCGCAGTAGCTGGACAACGGTGACATTGGTGAGGACGATGTCGCGTTTCGACATGGCCTCCTAAGATTTCATGGCCCGGCCGCCCCGGCACCCGGCGCGTTGTTACTGCAAGACCGGTATTTCTTGCTGTGGCGTCACTGTGCCCAGTGACGTCACAGAGGCGGCTGTGCGAAGGCGTGTCCCAGTCGAGGCGTGTGACGTCTGCATGCCGTGCACCACAGTTCCAAGGCGACCACTGGTATCAGGAATGGAATCCAACTTTTTATGCTGATCCTCAAAGCCCTTTCTCTGTCTCTGTCTCTTCTTAGGCACACTGGCCCCGTGCTGTTCTCCACCCTCCTCAGGAGTTACCCTAGCTGTTTCCTTTTGCCTGGAAGCCCTGCCAATGCCTTTCCTTCGCTGCCTCTTGCGTTCCTTCAGGAGCCACCCTTTAAGAGAGGCCCTCTGGACTCCCCATTTAAAATTCTCTCCTCTCTCAGTCACTCTCTGCCATCATCCCCACTCCCTCCATCTACCCATCTTCCAGGAAGCCTCATCTGACTTCCCATCCTGGGTTAGATGTTTCAATGTGCAAAACTACTCTAGGGTTACACTCTATATTTTGATTTTCCTCACAGCATGTGTCTCTCTCTAAAAACCATCTTGTTTATTTGTTTTCTTGCCCATTGCCTCTGCCCACCAGACTGTAAGCTCTGGGAGGACAGAGTGCTTGTCTGCCTTCATCACTTTTATATCCTGTTGACTAGAAGAATATTTGGCACTTAAAAAGTTGTTTGCTCAGTAAATACTACCAGAGTGAGTAAATAAATGTCACCTCCCGAGGTTTCTTCTCATCTCTAGTCTTAGAGTAACCCTCAAGTCCTGTCTGATATCCCCCAGCACCCTGTTCTTTTCCTCATGGCTTTTCAGGTAGTTTGCTGTGATCTTGGTTTACTTGTTCAGTGCCTCCCTTTTGAGCTGTCTTTTCCGTTTAGTTCGCCATTGGGCCTCCAGCCCCTTGAACTGTGTCTGACACCAAGCAGGCTTTCCATGAACATTTGGGGAAGAACAGATGGGCAGATGGCTCTCTTTCACCAAGGCACTGGGGTGGGGGCTTGCGTGCACACCTGTGACTCACAAGAAGTCACCTTCACTTGCAGCGCCAGTTGACACACAACTGTGACCAAGATTTAGGGGGTGTGGGGGTTTGGGCCAAGAAGGAGTCATCATCCCAGAGAGAGGTGTGGAAGCAAGAATGGGCAGAATGACAACCTCTTCCTTCCCCAAACCTCCATGGGCACTCAGTTTGCTAGGACCCTGCCACAGATAAGCGTGAGGCCCTCCTGCTCGCATGGCCCGGGAGAGGTGGAACAGAAAAGAGGTTGAGCGTATAGATGGGGAGATTGGAATGAACCAAGACCAAAAACCAGATACTAAGTAAACAAAGAGGGACAAACCTAACATGTATAATCAAGGTGTGGGGAAAGAGTGCGCAAATAAAACCAGGACTGCAAAGGGACCAATTTGGTACAACTTTACAATCACTGGTATGAAAAGATAGATGCAATCAAAATTTTTGTAGAAAATCTGAAGCATCAAAACTGGTGCAAAAAGAAATGGCAAATCTGAGTAGGCCAATAACAAGAGAAGAAACAGAGAGTTAAGATCTATCCTTCCAAAGGCTGATTCAGATCTGGACGATTTTATGGGCAAGATCTGCTGAAGAATGGGGAACAAATATTTGCCATCCTGTAGGAACTGTTGCAGATCCTGACCAGAGCTGGGAAGCCCAGTGGCAGCTCCTGTGCAGAGTGACTCTGAGTCAGGCACTTGCTCTGAGGCCCTGCAAGGTGACAGGCACGCTGTGTGTACACATGTGGCATGCTTCTCAGGAGTGCTCTGGGGACCTGTGATAGATCAGCAGTGGAAACCGCCTTGACGTACTGAGGAAACCCGCACCGCCACGTGACCAAAACCAGCAGAGGATGGCAAGGAAAGGACAACTCCAGATTCATCTCGTGTATGGAGATGGATGCCAAAATCCTGAATCAAATCACGGCAAATGGGAGTGAAGCACTGAGGAGAGGGACCGAGGCTGACAGAGGATGGTAGGACGGGGCAGAGAGATGGGTGGGAGAGAGAAGCAGAGGACATTTCCAGAGGAGAAACCCCACCTCTCAATCTTGGTGCAGATTAGAATTCTGAAGCTCACCACTCACCCTTCTCCACCCAGCAACCTCCTGGCACAGGGAACTCCCTCATTCAGGTGCTGGACAGGGGCACAAAAGCCACTGCTGAGGTTGCCCAGGGATTTGGCTTTGTCGCTGGAGCATGAAACTGGGAAACAAGCTTGGAGAGGTGGCACAATTAGTCACCCTCTGCAGGCAGAGCCTAGAGAAGGCAAAAGGTCCTTGGTTCTCTGGGTCCGGGATGCCTGATTCTGGGTGGAACCAGGGTCTAGGGTGGAACCCTGGGTCCTCCAAGGGGAATGGGCCTTGTCGCCCTTGTTTGAGCAAAGCCTGAAAACACGTGCAGATTCCTGCCCCACCTGGGCACCCACATACATAACTCTGCCACCCCATTCACTCACACCCTGCGCATTCCTTCTACGTGGCCTTCCTACCAGCAGTCCCACCTCCACCCCACCTCCCAGTCTTTCCTCTTGGCACCAAAACCCCAGTATCTTTCACCCCTGCACCCAACTGTACCCACACACTGGCCCTCATCCTTCTGGTCTCAGCCTCCCTCCAAACTAGCTCTAGATAGTTTGGCTGCAGCAGACCGCCCTCCCACCCTCTGCGCATCCCTCTGCAGCCCCTCTCCACACTGAGGCCAAACCCTCAGCTGTTTCTCTCTTCAGCCCCTGCCAATATGTTAACCAGTTGGGGCTTCAGGTTGGGACTTAGGAGGCCTCAGTGGGGAGGAGGGCAGGAAGGATGAGCTCCTGGCCCTCAGCCCAGGTTCTGGCTGACAGTCTCCTGCCACCCCGAGTCTTCGGCCCCTCCCCATGGCTGCCTCAACCGGCTTTTCAGGAGACACTGCGTCCTGTCCCAGCTCATGGCAGTCAGCCCCCTGCCCTTGCCCCAGGGCTGGGAGGCAGGATGAGAATGTGATCCTGGCTCTAAAATCTGCACCCTTCACCATGGGACCCTATGCTACTCTGGGGATCCAGGTGACCTTCCCTCCAGCCCCCTTTAGACTCAGGCTCAGGCCTGAACTGTCTTCCCCTGGCTTCTAATCTATCTGTTTGTTCATCCTAGAAATATTTCCTGAACCCCAGGCAATATTCTAGAAGCTGAGGATATAGCAGTGACCAACACAGACTAAGGCCCCATCCTCTGAAAGTTTATAATCTGATAGGTGAGACAGACAGTAAAAGAAGATAATTTGGGATTGTGGTAAGAGCTATTAAAACTGAAGGATGGTATTACAGAGTATATATGGTGTATGGCCAGGGAGGGAAGGGTTTTTGTTTCTGTTTCTGTTTCTGTTTCTGTTTCTGTTTTTGTTTTTGTTTTTGTTTTTGTTTTTGTTTTTGTTTTTGTTTTAGAAGGTGATATTTGAACCAAGAAGAAAATGAGGGGGAACCCACCTTGTGAAGATCTGCATTCTACATTCCAGGCAGAGAGAACAGCAAGTGAAAAGGCCATGAGGCCATGAATGAGCTGGGTATGTTTGAAGACCAGGGAGGAGACCTGTGTGGCTGGAGCACAGTAAATGCGGGGGGGTGGGGTCAACAAGAATGAAAAGAGTAAGGTCTGGGGAAAAAAAGATCAAGGCCTGGCGACTCCCTCAACTCCCCGGGGGTGCTCTCCTCCCTCTGACTGTGCCTCCCATCTTTCCAGTCTCTTACTGCTGGGGAAGCTGAATCCTGGGAGGCATGAGGATCCTGAAGAACCAGGCCTGGGCCCCAGGGACGAAGGGTGATTGAAGGTAGGGTGGAATTGGGAGAGAGGAGGCCTAGAGAGTGGGTGAGGAATGAAAAGAGGAGGTGGTTGGAAGGGCAGACATCTGGGCTCTGGGGTGGAGGGCCTGAGCCTGATAAGGAGCAAAGATGCCACGTGAGTCTTCTCCATTCATGACTCACCCTCTCTTCCTCCTCCTCCTCTTCATTGTTCAACCCCAAATCTCCCTGGGAAATACCTCCCTGACTGGGGATCAAGTCAGTGCCTCCCAGGGGTAACTGAGTCATGAGGGGTGGAGAAGAGGAAGGCAGGCATAGGATAAATAGCAGCTTTGCCTCCCTGGCTCCTCTCTGCACCCTCCCCACTTCCCCAACAATATGCATCTTGCCAGTGTGGTCAGCTCCTGCTCCCTCCTGCTGCTGTTGGGAGCCCTGCCTGGATGGGCGGTCAAGGATGATCCCATTGAGAAGGTCATTGAAGGGATCAACCGAGGGCTGAGCAATGCAGAGAGAGAGGTGGGCAAGGCCCTGGAAGGCATCAATAATGGAATCACTCAAGCTGGAAGGGAAGTGGAGAAAGTTTTTAATGGACTTAGCAGCATGGGAAACCAAGCCGGCAAGGAGCTGGACAAGGGCATCCAGGGGCTCAACCACGGCTTCGACAAGGTAGCCCATGGGCTCAACAGTGGCGTCGGACAAGCAGGAAAGGAAGCAGAGAAGTTTGCCCATGGGGTCAACAACGCTGCTGGACAGGTTGGGAAGGAGGCAGACAAAGTGATTCATGGGGTCCATCATGGGGTCAACCAGGCGGGAAGTGAGGCAGGGAGGTTTGGTCAGGGCATCCACCATGCCACTGGGCAGGCTGGGGAGGAGGGAGAGAAGTTTGGTCAGGGCATCCACCATGCCGCTGGGCAGGCTGGGGAGGAGGGAGAGAAGTTTGGTCAGGGCATCCACCATGCCGCTGGGCAGGCTGGGGAGGAGGGAGAGAAGTTTGGCCAGGGCATCCACCATGCCGCTGGGAAGGCTGGGAAGGAGGCAGAGAAGTTTGGCCAGGGCATCCACCATGCCGCTGGGCAGGCTGGGAAGGAGGCAGAGAAGTTTGGCCAGGGCATCCACCATGCCGCTGGGCAGGCTGGGAAGGAGGCAGAGAAGTTTGGCCAGGGCATCCACCATGCCGCTGGGCAGGCTGGGAAGGAGGCAGAGAAGTTTGGCCAGGGCATCCACCATGCCGCTGGGCAGGCTGGGAAGGAGGCAGAGAAGTTTGGTCAGGGCATCCACCATGCCGCTGGGCAGGCTGGGAAGGAGGCAGAGAAGTTTGGTCAGGGCATCCACCATGCCGCTGGGCAGGCTGGGGAGGAGGCAGAGAAGTTTGGCCAGGGCATCCACCATGCCGCTGGGCAGGCTGGGGAGGAGGCAGAGAAGTTTGGCCAGGGCATCCACCATGCCGCTGGGCAGGCTGGGAAGGAGGCAGAGAAGTTTGGTCAGGGCATCCACCATGCCGCTGGGCAGGCTGGGAAGGAGGCAGAGAAGTTTGGTCAGGGCATCCACCATGCCGCTGGGCAGGCTGGGAAGGAGGCAGAGAAGTTTGGTCAGGGCATCCACCATGCCGCTGAGCAGGCTGGGAAAGACGGAGACAAAATAGTCCAAAGTGTTCATCCTGGGGTCAAGCAGGCCGGAAAGGAGGCAGAGAAGTTTGGCCAAGGGGTCAACCACGCTGCTGGCCAGGCTGGAAAGGAAGCGGAGAAACTTGGCCAAGGTGTCCACCATGCTGCTGGCCAGGCCGGGAAGGAGGAGGACAGGTTGCCGCAGAATGTTCATAATGGGGTCAACCAAGCCGGCAAGGAGGCCAAACAGCCGCTGAATGTAGGTGAACAAGGGTGGGGTAATGGGGATAAGGGTGTTGGGAGAGGGAGAGGTTAAACCCTTGGGACATTTGGGGAGCCTAGGTAGTCAACATTTGGTGACAGAAGCTTGGGCAGCTATGGAAGTGTGTCCTCTTTCTCCGTCTCCATGTCCCTTAAAAAGGAGCTGGTGGTTAGCCGGTCAGACAGACTAAGCCATCTTCTTCGCAAAGCCCTGTCAGAGAGTGTGGACGGGCCCCAGCCCTGCTTCAGGGTGCTGTCTTCCTCATTAATGACATCTAAGGGGAGGAACACGCAGCCTCTCCTGGGAACAGGAAGAAGTTGCCGAGGCCAGGATCTATTACACTGCAGACAGAATGAGTGTTGAGAAAACCCAGAGCATCAGAGGAAGCTTGAGGAATAGCTTTTGGAGATAAGCCCTATTCTGTTAATTTTCCTGAGAAGCCTCTGAGGTAGCCAGGGTGAGGCTGCTGACTCTTTGATTCTCAGATAAGGAAACAGAAGCTCAGTGGGGTTTAAGGGTTTGCCAAGGTCACGGGGTAAGCACTCAGCTTTGGCCAATCCCAAGTCAGGGTTCTTTTTCTTCCTCTATGCTGCTCCATCAGAAGAGGCCTTCTGGAGGATTCCTGATCCCCACTTAGGTAGAGGGAACAGATCCCAGAGGCCAGGAGAGGCTGACTCCTGCTGGCCTCAGTTCCCCATCCTCCACTCTCCATGAGGAGTCTCTGGGACACCATCTCTCCAGGTCTCAAGCCCATAGCCACATGGGCTGCCAGCCAGGGAGCCAGGGATGGGTGGGTGGGGAGGAAAGAATTATGGAGAAAGTGTGCAGAGTAAGGGAGGGAGCTCTGAGTCAGATGGCAGGACTCACCAAACAGAGACCAGAGAGGGAGGTTTGTTTGGGGATCCGAGGCCGGCAGCAGCAGTGCGGTGGGGGAGGCCTTGCTCAGTGCCTGGGGACAGGATTAAGGAGAGGATCAACCCGAGTTAGGGATCAGGCTAGAGTGTGTGTAGAAGGGGTAGCTCTGAGGTCAGGGCTGAGGTGAAACCCTGTCCAGGTATTCATGTGGCTCCTCTGGGCTCCCTCTCCAGGCAGGCCCCTTCTCAGCAACTGAGAACATCTCATAACTAAAATCAAAGGGAATCAAGGGAAGACGAGTCAGTAGGGGCAGACATCCTTCCTGGCTTCTCCTCCCACCTCTCACAGAATTCCCACAGCAACATGGGCTCTGAGTTTTCTTTCTGGACCTTTCTGGTAGCCTATGCCTCCTGCCCCAGCCCCAGCCGGCCCCCAGGGAAAAGGGACTTGGGAGACCCTCAAGGGCTGAGGGGTTGTAATGAATCCAGGCTTCGTCCACAGGGCGGTCATCCAGGCGGATCCACAGGCCAGCACGGAGGGGTCGCAACCACGACCTTAACATCTGGAGTAAGTCTCCCGAGCACAGCGCGGACTTGGAGGTGGGAGGAGGGGAGGCTCTCCTCGGATGGTGGTGGGACAGACGCTGGGACTGACCCTCTTGTCCTTGAACTTCAGGCTTCGGTCAACAAGCCCTTCATCGACTTTCCAACTCTGTGGAAGGTGAGTGTCCACATTGCTACTTCCTGCTTGGGAGATGCTCTCATGTCTCCTTCCCGTCGCCTGTTGCCAGACAACTGCACTGTAGACAGACTCTCAGCCTCTGCGGAGACCATCCAACCCATTTCCCAGCTCTGGCCTTCCTGCTTCACTGCTCTTGGCCCTGCACATCCTGCTGTCACCTTTTGGGCACTTTCTGTCCCCTCCCTCCCTGAGGCAGAAAAAATCTCCAGGGGCCCGTGTGCATCTAGGAGCCAGGGAGGGAGGGGCTGCTGAAACCCTCCCCTCCCTGTGCCCGGCATCTCCCCTCTACATCTCCCCCCAGACTCCCTCCTTACCCTGTGGACCCTCTGCTGCCCTGGCCCTGCTACCTGGCGGCAGAGTGCTGGGTGGCGGGAAACTGTAGCTCCGTCCTCCCCCTGGTTGGCCCCCCAACCCCTCTCCAGGATAAAGGCTCCTGTAAGATCCCGGTCCCCTCTCTAGGCCCAAAGTCAAGTCCTAGTTCTTTTCTTTGCATGCAGTATATTCAGCTGCCTGAGACTGGGGCAGAAGGGTGAGGCTGCGTAACAACCCTAAGGACAGTGCCTGGAACCCAAGGCCACATCCTTGTTTATTCCTGGGCTATAGAGGTGGCAGGAGAGCCTCTCAGGCAGAGCAGACAAGGCTTCTCAGTTCCTACAGAGGCCCCCGGCACCTCCACCTGGGAGGGCTGGCTCCCTGTTCTTCCTTCATACAGGTACCACCTTGCTTAAGATAGTCCCCAGAAAATAGGTGACCCCAGAGCCAGAGTGGCCAACCTCCCTGTCATTCTCTACAGGGTGTGAGGGCAGAGGGCTTGTGGCTATGTGCCCTGCATTCCCTCCCTCTCTCCTTCTCTCTTCCAGAGCGTCACCAACATCATTCCCTAAACTGATGAACTGGCCATGTTGAACAGACTGACATTCCTGTTGTCACATCATCTGAAGTGACCTGAAGGAGCTGGGCGGGGTGGGGGGCGGGGAAAGATTTCTGGAGTCCCTGAACAGGGCTGTACTTAGATCTGTGAATAAATATAACCCCCTGTACTCTCATCATGGTCCACGGTGCTTCCTAAGAAGGGGTTGGAGGAAGGCTTGTCTTTTCTCCTCTTGCTACTTTGCTGAAGGAGCTGTGGGTCGTGGGGTCTGATGCACAGGATGGGTTGAACTGTAGATTTCAGGCTGATCAGATCTCCGAGGGCGGTTATGGGGACAAGCCATGCCTCATTAGTACAAAGTTCATGCTCGGCTTTGGGAGGGACATCTGTGCAGGGAAAGCTGCCCCAGCCAGTATGGGGGCCAAAGCATCAGAGAAGAGGGCAGGAACCCTGGTGAAGCCCACGGGGGTAGCATCCTCATCCAGGGGTGTGGCACCAAAGGAATAACAATAGTAGCTTTTGTGTATTGTGCAATTAAGGCGTGCGAGGCTCCCTGCGCTTTACGTGCATGACATCACCGAATCCTCCCAACCATCCAGTTAGGTAAGAGGTCCTGCTATTGCCCCATTTTATAGAGAAGCACACGGAGGCTCATGAAAGTTAAGAAATGTGACCGAGATCACATGGTAAATGGAGGGAGAAACAGCCCAGAGCTACCAAGGCTGTTCTGAAAACCCAGAAGTCTTTTCCTGCTTCATTTCAGTAGGGAGGGGAGTCAGTGAAGAAAGAGAGAGGAAAGAGGAATGTGCGCCCAGTTTTCTGACCTATGGGCAGCTCAAAGCCCAGAAGAATGACAGCAGCTTCTTAGTAGGTTCCAGGTACCGTGTGAAGTCCTGTTCATTCTCTGTAAGCATTTAAGCCTCTCACAGCCCAAAGGCAGAAGTTCTCTTACGATCCCCATTGTACAGATGAGGAAACTAGGGCTCAGAGGAGCCAGGGCACTTGCCCGGGGTAACCCATGAGAAAGCAGCAGGCCTGTCTATTGCCAGAACCTGACCTTTCACAAGTTGCCTATGAAGTCTCCAGAACACTTGCCAAGCACGGGCCTGAGTGCTGGGAGACCTACATTCCAACAGCACCGGGTGCCTGCAGGCAGCACCCTTCCCCTCTCGGGGCCACACTTTCCTCCCGTGTGAAGGGGGCGGGTGTCTGCAGGAGAGGACTACAAACATGGCTTCCAGCCCCCAAATTCCATCAATCGTGAGATCAGAAATAAAAGACAGTGTTCTTGCCCCTGGGGAATTTACAGGCTTCCTGGGGCGACAAGGCATACAAACAGAATATGAAAACAGCCACAAAGGAGTGTCAGTAAAGGACACACCAGGGAGGGGAGGGGCCTGATGCGCCCTGTGAAGGTGATGTTCTTGACACTTTGTATTCACTGCATTTTGCCTTATTTGTAGAATACCACCATTTTAATCACCTATGTTCCTTCTCTCCTCCTGCAACATTTTATTGCAAAGATGAAAGAATTTTCCATTGACTACCTGCCTACCCACCACTTACATTCTACACTAATATCTGACTCTGCTTACTTTATCTCACAGCCACCCATCACCCACCTAGCCATCTAGCCACGTGCCAATACCTTTTTGATGCAATTCAAAGTAAATTGCAGCTGTTTGTTTCCTGTATTTCAATGAATGGAAGCATTCATGCGAACTGCACATGTACTGATGGTCTCCTGTGGGCATCGTTTCACCTGGACTGGAGGAATCCCTTTTGAGAAGGGATTCATTCTTTCACAAAGTAAAAGCTTTCATTGAGTTCATTTGTATGCCCATTTTCTTGCTGGGTTTGCTTGGATGGGCACTCAAAAGTTCCAGAGAGATATGGGACAATCTGTGTGAGCTGGGGGTCAATCCTGGGAGGCTTCTGGAAAAGAAGAGCTTAGCCGGATCTGAAGGGTAAAATACAGGTGGCTCACTCCTGCCCTGAGGCCTGGGGTGCTGGTCCCTCTGCCGGGAACATGCTCCCAGCCTCTCTTTCCCTTTCCGGTCTCACCCAACCTGCATGAAGGGCCACCCTTGTTTCTCATGGCATGCATCCTGGTCTTTCCAGTGTTGTGACAGACTGTAATTATGTATTTACCGGTTTCATTTCCATTTCTCCCTAGACTAAGAGGTTCTAGAGGAGGGGTCGAGGCTGGGCACAAAGTTTCTGGCAACTCGTAGAGTGGAGGATACTGGCTTGAGCAGACTTGGGAAAGTCCTTGGGATAAGAGCGAGCAAGAACTAGGCACCTGAGACAGCCAGGCGGAGCCAGGCCAGGGAGCAGGAAAGAGAGGAGGCCAGTTCTGGGGATGCGGAGGGACAGGGAGATGGGTGGGACTCTCACAGCCATCTTTTACTGGGCATGGACTCTGCTAAGCATTTAGGTGAAGACGTGATTCATCCACCCTCCCAACCTCCCCCGACACAGGCACTGTGATTACCCCCCTTAGAGATGATGAAGCTGAGGTTCAGAGAAGGGAGAGAGTCGAAGGAGGCCACCCAGCTAGCAGGTAGTGAGGGCTGGCTCCTGGATCGAGCGCTTCCCTGCTGGGGGTCTCTGCTTGAGAGGTGGCATGCTCCCCGGGGACCCTGGGGAGGGTGAGGGGCTACTTCAACGTAAGTCCTCTTCAAAAGTAAGTTTCTGCCTTTGCGCCTTTCACGAGGTGCCTGTGCAGCCGTGTCTGAGTCTCAAAATTAAACAAGTGTCAGGGAAGTATTCCAACAGTCTTACAAGAACACATATTGATTGAGTGCTCCCAAGTGCCAGGCACTGTTCTAAGCTCTTTGCACGTGTTACCTCATGCAATCCTCGTATTCACCCCTCTTACAGACAAGGAACCTGTTGCACAGATTTGTTAAGATGATGTGGTGGTGATCTTAAGTAACTGGTTGAGCCGGGATTTGAACTCCAGGTCAGTTTGAGGCTCCAGGTCAGGCCCTGCGGACACAGTGAGCCAGCAGATGTCAGCCTGAGGCCCGGGACTCCAGAGAAGGGAGCAAAGACATCATCCACACCCAAGACCCCATCTCCCCTCTATATTCTTTTTCCTTTGCCTTTTAGAAATTTTATTGTGGAAGTTGATATTTCATTTTATTATCAGGTTATAAAAATTGAAAAGTTAGGGGCTCCTGTAGTCCAATGGGAATTCAGTAATGACATTTTGTCATGTCAAACTATGAACATAAATTTGTACTGTACAGTCCTCATATACTATATACGGTATGCAATATATGTATTAAATACTTGTTAATAAAACCATCAGAATATTTAAAAAAAGAAAAGTAAGGGGCTCAAATAACAGTCTTTGTTTTAATATATCATGAGTTACCATACAACTGAAGGCCATTATAGCTCAACGCAACCATGGAACACTACCTCTCTTTTATAGTGACATGAGCCTGAAAACCTAATTATTTCCCCCAACAAATTAGCAATTTAAAGTTCTTTGCCTTTTGAAAATGTCTCTGTACTGTGTAATATTGAGCAGATGACAATTACAGCTATCTTGGCCATTAGACATTAAAACTACATATTGTGTGCAGCATTCAAAATATGATCTGCTCTTTTTTTTTTTTTGATTCCCTCACTTTTATTTATTTATTTATTTATTTATTTTTATTTTTCCCCTCTATACTTGAATCAACCTCCTTTCTCCCCCTGAAGTCTCCTACTTGGTCTCTGTAGTCCTCATACCATGTCCCCACCCTGGTCTGTTCCCCAGTTAACACCTGAGTCAGATCACAGCCTTCCTCAGCTCAAAGCTCTTGGCAGGTTCTACTTCATTCAGAGTCAAAGTGCTCACAATGGTCCCCGAGGCCTCACAATCTGGCTTTGTTCCCTCTTTGACTTCAACTCCTCCCATTCCCCGTTGGTCCAGTCACAGTGTTTCTCAAATAGAGTAAGCAGCCCCCTGCCTCAGGGCCTTTGCACTGCTGTTCCCCTCTAGCTTGGAATACGCTATATCCAGATAGCCTCGTGACTCACTCTCTTACTTTCTTTGGGTCTCAGTTCACATATCACACCTGAAAGAGCCCTTTCCTGACCATGCTGTTTCCCTCTGTCTTCTCTATATCCTCACCCCACTATATGTTTCTCCCTTGACACATCAGCACCTGATCTGTTTATTGTCCAGCTTCCCCACAATGAAGGTGAGCTCCGTAGGGGGAGAGAGAGAGACTGATGACTTTGTTCCTTGCTGTATGCCCAGTGCCTAGAATAGGCGTGTCACAGAGTGCTCACTCAGTAAACATTTACTGAATAAATGCAGTAGTGCATCAAAGGGAACAGCTGAAATCAGAGGGTCCTGGACATGACGTAGGCATGTCAGACTCGTGGACCATTTTATAGACAAGAACAGAGGAGGCATGGTGATGTAGGAGAAAAAGCTGTCAGATTCTGCCAGCTCCATTTTGCCATGATCTTGTATATGGTCTCGTGTGTGTGTAACAGCTCTAGGCCTCAGTTACCTCACCTGTAAAATGGGAATAACGTCTATATCTCGAGGTGATGGTGAAAATTAAACGAGATCATGCTTGTGAAAGCATCTGGTCTTCTGTTTCTGTTCACAACAGGTATGTAATTAACATGCCTTAAGGCTGATTTAAAGTGACCTCTCTGGTCCAGAGACGTCTGAGGGCAGTTTTTCCCAGGAGGTAGAACATAGAAAAATGTAGGTGGTTGTGAACATGGCTTTGAATAAGTCCGAATCACACTGCGAGACACTTACTCTTTTCTTAATTTTCCTAGACGCTTTCTGCATGGGTGGGGAGGGAGACAATTCCTGGGCTGGTGTGCCCTGAATACCTCTCTCCTACTGGCCAATCTCCCTTTTCAACAAAGAGGCACAGGGGCTACAGTCAGCTACAATGTGATTTCATTGTTTTCTTCTCACTTTGTTTTTCTGGTACTTTTCATTTACGGGCAAGTGAGCCTGACTTTCCACTGAGAGTAGTGGTATAAAGTATTCTCTTAAAATACACTTAAGAAAGTCAGCTGGTTTAAAGACAACTCTCAGTGGCAGAGAAGCTCTCCACCCCTCAAGTGGTCCTGGAGCAAAACTAAACCAGTTCTACCCAGAGAAGAATTAGGGCTTTGAAAAGCAAGGAAGGTCTGCAGCACTGAGATGATAGAAGATGCTGGGAGCCGGGCTCGGGGATGGGACAGGCTGGGCTTGGCTCTGCCTCGATCACATACGCACTGTGTCCTCTCTGAGCCCCACATTCTCTGTCTCCAAATGGGGTAATAATAAGACTGATTCTCCCAGGGCTGTCTGGGCCTTAAAATACTTAGTCCAGCTCTGGGCACAGAGAAAGCTGTGGATAAACTGGAGCTCCAATGATTATTATTATTGCTGTTGTTGTTAACACCACAACTATTATCCTCATTAAAGAGTCATCAACGGAATAACAGGGAGGCAGGAAGGAGCCATGGAGAACAGACAGGGATTGTGTTTACATCGTGAGAGGTGTTGGGTGTTACAAGTTGGGGTGTGGGTGTTGGGGTGGAGAGAGAGACTGACCGAGAGACGTTGAGAAAAGCAGGTGGAAACCGGCCCCTCCTAGCCTGGTGATGAATCCCAGTGATACAAGGCAGTGCCAAGTGGGAGGACCTGGGGTTCCTGGGAGAAGCAGCTACGCTCACTGAGCAGTGATGAGACCTGGGGAGGATGCCCAAGTTCTGCATCCTGAGCTGGGCCCTGGGGAGGGGGCTGACGGGGGCTCCTGCCCCTGTGCTGACCCCTCCTCCCTTGGCCGTGCTGCCTTGTCCCTGCTGGGAGAGGCTGGGGGCAGGGTGGGTGAGCTGGTGTCGTCCCAGCCCTCGCAGGAGGCCGTGAGCTCACACTCGTGTCCCCTCCAGGCCTGGTAAACAGGATGGGTTTACCGGGTCAGGTGCACCCTCCCTAGGTCTGTCCCTCCCACTCATTCCCTGGGGGTGGCTGGCCCGCCCATCTCTCCTGTTCCACACCCAGCTTTCTCAGCAAGAGCAGCCCGAGTGCTAACTGAAACGCCCTGATGACCACTCTCAGGATCGTGGCCACTTCCTTCTCTGACGCCTGGGGTCCCCACCGCGGGGCCGTCTCCCGGCGACCAGGCTTTCTGCTGCTGGAGGGTGTGGGAGACTGTGAGGTGGTCAGTCACCTGAAGAGGGCAGCACTGGGGGCCAAGATGAGAGAGACACAGGCTGCCTGAAACTGAGAGGGGAAGGCCACGAAGGGGCACCTGCCACTCATTCAGGTGCCCCCGACCCAGGCTGGCTTACACCTGGGGTGGGTCCTGTTCCACTGGGCTCCCTACCCTTTCCCGCACCTCTCCACCCTCCGTGGGCTCCTGCTTGAGTCCTCTCTCTTAAGTCCTCTCCATCCACCTCTGGGAGACCCAACAGTCTATCTCCTCAGACGACCCCACCCCCACCCTGCGCCCCAAATTCCTGGGGTTGGGAAATCGGAAGACTTTTGTACCAGTCTCGACCCATTGCTCCCTCCCTCCCTGCTGCACGGGCTCCCTCTCTGTTTCAACACAGACTCTCAGACTCACAATTACAGCTCATTACCCTATCGGGTGGCTGGCCCTGAGTCACGGAGGGGAGGGACTCTGGGCTGCTCAGCCCTGCCACCTTCTCCCAAGCTCCAGTATAAGGAGTAGTGGCAGGGAGGAGGACTCTGGGAAGGCGGGGGCATCTGAGAAAGGAGAGAAGACTGCAGACCTAGAGTGGGGAGAACAAAAAGTCAGAAGGAAGGGGAAGACGGAGGAGGGCACACAGACGCAGAGGAAAAGAAAGGGCAAACGAGTAAACCTGGGTGGGAAGAAGACACTTAGGAGAGGAGAGAGGCAGAGATGAAGCTCCAGGGGTCCCTGGCCTGCCTCCTGCTGGCCCTGTGCCTGGGCAGTGGGGAGGCTGGCCCATTGGTGGACAGAGGGAAGAGTGAGGGAACAGATGCTGGGGAGATCGCTGGACACATGGTGGGAGAAGCCATTGGAGAGGGGCTGGGGGAAGCTGTTGGAGAGGGTCTGGGAGAAGCCTTCGGAGGCAAGTCGGGAGAAGCCAACAGCCACAGAATCTCTGAGGTCCCTGGCCATGAGGCGGGAGGTGCTGCCGCCCATGGCCTTGGGGAAGGAGCCCGGGCTCTTGGAAACACTGGCAGACAGGTTGAGGGTATCATTCAACATGGAGCAGATGCTGCCCACAGCTCCAGGCAGGGGATGCCTGGCGGCAACAGTGCTTGGGTGAGTGGCTGGAAGCCAGGCCTGGAAAGGGAGGCAGTGGGCAGCAGGGTGGAGAATCTTGAAAAAAGGATGAAAGAGTGAATGGCTCGCTTATTGGTGGCTGTATGAGCCAGCCTCCTTCCATGTGGTCCTCCCTCCTCTACCACCCTGGGGTCTCTCTCTACCTGCCTCTCCCTCCATCCTGCCCTGGCTCCTCTCTGTCTTAGTTGCTCTGCCTGCTCTCCCCTGCCCTGGAGTCAGTGGTCACACACACTCAGTGTAGCCATGTTGTTCTTGCAGGGAACCAACGGCCAGCCCCCAGCTGATGGCCATGGCATCTCTGGCTCTCAGGGCAATCCTGGAGGTCCAGGGACTCCCTGGGACCAGGTATACGCTGGGGGCTCAGGTGGCAGCTTTGGAACCAACTCTCAAGGAGGCTCCTGGGGCCAAGGAGGCCATGGAGGGCCATTCAACTTGGGGACCAACACTCAGGTAAAGTAACTCCCCAGCCCTGATGCCTGCCACCTCCCTCCCTTTGAGCCCACTCTCTCAGTGCCTCCCTTGTGTCCCTCCCGATCCCATACTCAGTCTCACCCTCCCAACAGGGAGCTGTTGTCCAACCTGGTTATGGGTCAGTGAGAGGCAGCAACAACCCAAATAAAGAGGTAAGAGGAAGAGTCTGGTAAAGAAGGGGAATCTGGATGTGTGGGGTGGAGAGTGGGAGAGACCAAAGGGGAAGAAAGATGGAGGGGGGACGGTTGAGGGAAGAGGCAGATTAGATGAGAGGAGAGGTGGGCGCGGGGAGGAGGCTCCGGAGAGCGAGCTGGGCCTTGAGGGAGAGACATGTTGGGAAAGAGAGCCAAGCCACAGGAGGCAGGAGAGCCTGGTCCGCGGGGACGGCTTCCACGGGAGTCTGGAAACTCACCTGTCCCCTTCTGTCCACAGTGCACCAACCCCCCGCCATCTGGCTCAGGTGGAAGCTCCAGCCACTCTGGGGTAAGAGGGCAGGGCGAGCAGGGCATTTTGCACAGGGAGAAAACAGAGATGCTGCCCCCTCAGCCGGGGCAGACACATTCCTGAGCAGGAGAGGAGGGGAGGGAGGAAGGCAGTCTTGGTGTTCTCATCTTTAGACCTTGCTCTGGTCACTTCCTGCCCCTCAGGGAAGCAGCGGCAGTGGCAGCAGTGGCAGCAGTGGTAGTGGTAGCAGCAGTGGCAGTGGCAGCAGCAGTGGTGGCAGCAGTGGCAGCGGCGGCAGTGGCAGCAGCGGCAGTGGCAGTGGCAGTGGTGGCAGCAGTGGCCATGGTGGCAGCAGTGGCAGTGGTGGCAGCAGCAGTTCTGGGCCCAGCTGGGTAAGTGCTGCTTCTGACTGAAGGCAGAGACAGGATGGAGGCCCCTGGTGGTCCCTGCTGAGGACATCCCCTCCAAGGCCTCCCTGAACGCTGCCAGCCCCAAGGTAGTTGTCACCCCGGGGCTCCCCAGCTTCTGGTCCCCACCTTCCCAGCCCCACTGAACAGTGTTGCTTATGCATGCACTCAGATTTTCTGGAAGAAGTGCCCTGCCTACCGCGTTCACTCTGTCCCCTCATCTTCCACTCGGCGATGGCGGGGATGCTCCGTCCCCTGTCCAGGCTCTGCTCCTGCAGGCGTGTCCACTGGGCAAATCTGACTAGAGCTGGTTGGTGGATGGAAGCCCCTGGCCCAGGAAAACAAGACCCCTTTCTGGGATGCTCCCAGGAGAACGAGGGCAGGACCGCATGTGGAGACTTAGGGACATTGTGAGCTGCGGGGTAGACAACACTAATAAATACAGCCACAGGAGGCCCCTACGCGAGGGGTGAGAGGACCAGGAGGGGACCACGACCTGGCAGCCGGATTAGGGTGGCACTCCCATCAGAGCACAGCTGGGTCCCTTGGGGGTCTGAGGAAGGTCTCAGGCAAGAGGAGGGAAGTAACTAGAACCAGCCAGCTGACGTGAGCTGCTTTAATTTACTGTTCCCTGGACCGCCCCACCCGACTCTGTCTAGGACCAACCCCTGGAAAACTCCAGGAATTTTGATCAAGGGGTCTACACGGGCTCCCAGGTAGGACTCCCCAGGGGTCCCTTCCCCTTTCTGGGTCCCAGGAGAGGAAGAGGGGGAGGTGAGGCAGGAGGAGGGCAGAATGAACCCCCAGCTGCCAGGGTCACAGCTCTTATGAAGTTGGGCTCCGGGGCCTTTCCTGCCCCTGGCGTGAGGTGGGGGTAAAGGGCAACAGCTCAGAATCCCCAAATTATCCCACATTTCCAAATGCACTTGGCCACACCTGGCCTTCCCTGTGCTCCAAATAACTTCCCCCAGTGATTGACTGGATAAAGCTGGGAAGGCATGGAGGCTGAGGAGAGGGGGTTAAAATATCATAATCCCAATTATGGGATTAATCCCTATTATGGGAACTATGTGGGCCCTGCCCAAGTCCTCTGAAGACCCCATACAGACTCTTGCCTCCCCTCCTAGGGATACAGCACCAGCTCAGGTAGCAGAGGTGGAAGTGGTGGTGGAAACAAACCCGAGGTGAGTGTCTGGCGAGCGCGCGCCTGTGCAGGTCTCCCCCCACCTGTGGGAAGGGGAAGAGGCGGTGAGGGATGGGGGCACCGAGGGGAGAGGACAGCTGGGCCGGGGTGGGGATGGGGGACCTGGGCCGGCCTCGGGGTTAAGATGCTGCAGTCTGGGGTCTGGAGTTGGTGCCTAGGTGGGGACTGAGAGCGTCCCCTTTTCCTCCCTCCCACAGTGTAACAACCCAGGGAATGAAGTCCGTGAGTCCGGAGCATCTGGGAGTCAGGTGAGAGCCACACTTGCAGTGACCGTGGTTTGTCACGGCAAACTGTGCCCACTCCTCAGTTCAACTCTGCTCGTCCCCGTGCCTAACGCTAACCTCTGTCCCAAACCCTTCTGGGTGACTTTACAATTTAGGGGGAAGAAACCAAATGTGTGCCCCTAGAAAGTATATTAAGTTCCATATTATTCATTCATTGCAACTCCTTACATGATATCTCCCGCTTTATACCACAGAAGGGATGGTGAAAAATCATAGGAAAACCAGTCCTTTTGGAAACAAAATTGTTTCAACTGGCCCGTGAACAGAACTCGGTGACCTCTTGGACAGCGTTTTGAAATACTGCTTTGGATGTATGCATTTCCCTCCTAGCTTATTCTGGAAATCTGGCCCTCTGTCGGCACCTGCAGCGCTGACAGAGGAGCGGGTAGGCTAAGGCATCACCTAGAGGTCTTGTGAAAATGCAAATTCTGACTCAGCAGGTCTAGGGTGGGGCTGAGGTTCTGGCTTCTGACAAGCTTCCGGATGAGGCCGATGCTGCCGGTCTGCGCACTGGTGTGAGGGTGGCCTGCAGGGTGAGGGGCGCGCCCCTGGGGAGAAGGAGGCACGGGGGCAGTGGGGCTACATTGAGAAAGCTCTCACGTATCAGGGATGCTAACCTTTTATGAGGAGACAGGTTTTAAGAAACCTCCTCCCAGCCTGTAACTCTATTTCCAGTTTTTTAATATACCAAAGTCTTAAATATGTAGCGAGGGGGGAAAACAGACAAAAATAACAAAAGAATGGTCAAGGGGGTATTTTTAAAAACCAGATTTAAGAAGGCCAAGTTGACAAGTGGAAAGAAAGGCAGTGAACTTTGACCTAGAAGATGGGGGTTCAAACACCAGCAGTATCATCAATCATCTGTGTGTCTCCAGGGAAGTCAGCTGACCTCTCTGAGCCTGGGCTTCCTCTTGGGTAAAATAGGGACCATGAAGCCTAACTCGCTCACCCCTCCTCAGTTACTGCAGAGCTGTCTGCACCATAACCGGACCAAGGTGGATCAGGGTCCTGACGCTGGAGTCTGACATGGAGACAGGTGCTGAGCAAAGTTGCTGGACAGCTCCCAGCTTCCGCTTCCCTATCTGCAAAGTGGAGGCATCTCCACATGGGAATGGGGCAGGATGGGGCCCAGAGCTCAGCACACAGTGGGATTAAATATTGGTTACTAGCGGTGTTTTGGGAGCAAGGAATGGGTGGAAGTAAGAATATGGATATGATTCAAAGGACTCGGTAGGGTTATTCT